>NC_028639.1:19234901-19472307 GCF_001406875.1 Solanum pennellii
TTACCTCATATTAAGCATCGTATTCGATATTTGACTAAGTTATTACCTCGTACCAATCAATACTAGCCTATTAGATAGTATACACTAAATCTATGTTAATAATTCTTTTCCTATTATCTACCTCCTTGGTCCGGCAAGTAGCATTAAGGCGAGTTCTAACGTTGATCATCCGTTAAAAAGACTTCTAAGCGAAAGAATTATTAATACATGCAAGACACTATTCTAGAATTGTTATTTTAGCTAGGGTTTATCTCATTATTTGCCTATGGTTCCCACAACCTAGTTGTGGAGTTTAGTTACTCATAGCCATAAACATAATATTCAAATATATTAAATAAGAATTCATGTACCTACTTCAATGAGAAAGAATAAAATCCAAAAGGTTGCTTGATTAATCACCAAAAATCACTTGCAAGAATTCTCAAAGTAATCAATAATCTCACGAAAAGTCTAATGATTATCAAGAATCTCACAATACAATGTTCACCAATACGGAGTTTTAACAATCTAAGAGTCTAACGATCAGGTGTCTAACCTCAAAAACGAGGTTTTTCGAACTATTTATAGAAAAATAAAAACCTAATTAAACAAAGATTCTAATTACTGGAAATCTGCCAAAACGCGGCTGGGTCGACCGACCCCGCGACGGACCGTCATGGTCACAACGGACCGTCGTGGACTCCGTCGTCCTATACTTGGTGCAATTTCTTCTGCTGCTTTCTTCATTCCCCTAGATGGCAAGTATGACGGACCGTCATAGGCACAACGGTCCGTCGAGGGTCTTCGTTCCAAAATACTTCAACTCTCGGAATCTGGGTACTGGGATCACTTCTCTGATCTTCACGACGAACCTGCAGGACGGACCGTCATAGCCATGACGGACCGTCACAAGCTTCGTAATCCCACACTTGGTCAAACTTCCCCATCTTCCTTCAGCAGCTGCACTACGCTGCCACCTACAGACCGTCACAGGCACGACGGACCGTCATAAGCTCCGTAGGTGGTCTCTTCTGCATTTTTTTCGCTCAAAATCTCCGCATTCAGCTTTGGACAGATTTCCTGCAAAACAAAGAGAAACTTATATCAAAATTAGCACAAAAAGGCTTTCGGACACACTAAACTTAAGGAAAAAGTATGAATTATACCGTGAAACCACGGTATATCAAATGGTACCTTTATCTACTATTTTATAAATGTATTGATGTTGAATTATGGGAATTGATCAATGATGATTAAAGCTTGGAGGAATTGTAAATTGGCCCTATTCTCTCTACTTTTATATAGAATTGTTAAATTCTTGGCCTTGAATGGCATTGTGTTGTATGGTCCACTAATGGTGGCGGTTTTTACTTCCTTGTAATTTTATATGAGATGTGATCATGGCCTTAAAGGCAATTGTATTTTTAAAGTGTGTTTATGATGATCTCACAATGTTTAGTATTATGCGTAGTCTCCAATTCTAGTTCATGATCTAGGTTATATTGATGATTCTTATAATGGACCAAATTGAACTACGGTGAAGTAGAGACTCGTGAGTGTTTCTTCAGTTAATTTTGTTTTAAAATGAGTTACATTAATGTTCTTAGGAACTGTGTGAAGTTTGGAGGTCAAATGTCTAAGAACGTTCATGACGTTCGGAAGGTATGCCTTAGATAGAGCTTACGTGTCTTGATGTGTTTGAGTGAGTTTTATGTGTTCGTTTTAATCAAAATTGATTTGGTATGTTCCTAAGACCTAGACGACTTAGTTTAGGTGTTAAACCTCAGGTCACGAACCCACCTAGGACCCAGAAGGTTCCCTAGAAAAGGGCCCATGACTTGGACAAAATTACTAAATCATTGACCAAACGACGACCCAAGGGATGGTCCGTTGGTCAATCAACGGTCCGTCGACCATGGACATCGATTGGACCTGCATGTTCAGTTTACCAGGCTCAAAATGGAGCTAAATCTAAACCAACGAGACCTCACCAATGGTCCATCCTTTGACCAAACGGTCCTTTGGTTGGTCCATTGCTGAGACTGCCCAAAAGCTGTAAAGTGACTGCCATGTCTTGGGGTGTTTCGTAAAGTAACCACAATTCTTTTATGACCCTAGGAAATTTAGAGTTTATTAGATATATTAAGGTGTTCTAAACTCTATGGCCTCACTTTAGACTCCTCTTCCAAAAACCCAAAACCTCTCTTCCTTAGAATTCTCTCTCCAGTCACCATGGAAGCTAGAAGTAAAGAAGGACCTAGAAGGGAAGTTGGTGGTCGTTTCATCATCAAAAAATCATTGGTATTTCTTCAATGTTTTGTATGGTATCCATACTTGAACTCTCTTCCATTCAAGGATCCCCCTTCTAAAAGATTTCCAAAGAGTTTTCAACCCTAGTTTCTTCTATCTTCAAAATCTAAATATTGGTCTTGCATGAAAACGTTTTGAATCACTTAATAATAATGTTTCTAATATTTGTTGATTAGTTTAAGATTAGAATTTCAATGAAATCATGTTAAAGCTTTTAATATAATGTTGTCTAAAGAAATGGGTTAAATGAGCTTAGTTTGGTAATCTTTGAACTTTGGTTTACTTATGTTGTTATTGATGTTTAGATCCTGGCCTAAGGTTATGATGAATATTGAATAAAATTATATAGGTGATGGGGTGTTTCCTAAAGTAACCACAATTCATTTTTGACCCTAGGAAACTTTCCTTGAATTGTATGAATGTGAAGTTACTAGTTTATTGTGAATAAGGCTTTTAGGTCTTGTTATGTGAAGTAAGATCATAAGTATGACATTCTTGTTAAAGGTGCCTTATGAAGTGATTATGTGAAGTAGACTAGAGTGTATGCTTGAATGAAGTTATTCTTGTTAATTGTTTTACGAAACATGTTGTGAGTAATATGTTATGGATTATTGATAAAGGACTTACATGATTATGAGAAGAATGTAAAGTGTGTGATGTGATGAATGAAGGTCAAAGCATGTATAGAAATTAAATTACCTGAAATGAAGCTTACATGAAAGGTGTGTTCACATGTACACACACACTCACACTTGAGTGAATCAATGATGCTAAGTTAAGTCCTAAAGGAAAGTTTTGTGGTGATCACTCTTCCTGAATTAAGGTGAAGTGTTTAGTAGCAACCCCGCTACATCCTATGAGCTTTCTAAGATAAGTTCAAGGATTAATGCCCTTCGTGAGTTGCGATGTGGTGTTCACTAGTTATCCTTAAACCATAGTTTATAATTCTTAGAATATATGGTAAGTTATGCCTAGAACCGCGAGGATACGAAGAAGAGGTGTTTACACATCGTGAGTTGAAATGTTGTATTCTAATGTACCTCTTGAGATGAGTACTCCTCGTTAGTAGAGAATGAGTTACTTTCTAGCAATCTCGTTATCCCTTAACAACGCGCCCGCATAGGTGTAGCTATTAGGAAAGCCATGTATAATGTAAGAGAATAACCTCATTTTAGGAAAGTGAGGATCCCTCATCCGATAGGGGTTAATACCAATATTCCATGTCTAGCTCTCGTGGTCTATGTCGGTTAATCTAACTCCCACGAAAGCAATGAATGTGCTAAGTCTTCTAAAGAAGTGCTCTACTTAGGGTAGGTAGTGGAATGGAACGCTATTTATCCGTTGCACTCGGTAGGTAATCCGAAAGGGGAGTATTGGTGAGTCTTATTTGAATAGAACGAACTAAGTCTTGTAGAATAATATACTACTTAGGGTAGGTGGTGGTATGGGACTCTATCTATCCATTCCACTATGTAGGACCTTCCGAAAGGGAAGACTTGGTGCAAAACCTTCTAAAAGAGGGTGCTACTTAGGATAGGTGGTGTTATGGGACGCCATCTACTGATTACACTAAGTAGGCATTCCGAAAGGGAAGACTTTCGTTGTTTATTGGGTGTTCTTCTAGTTTCTTGTCATTGAGCGGAAGTTTGTTTTATCGAGGTGAGTAAGAAAAAAGGGGGTAGTCTTGAGGATCGCTTTGGTGTGTATTGTAGGAGACATATGCGTACTTTCTTCATGTCTTACATTGGTGAGTCTTCGGATAATCCTTAGTTAGGGAAACTCGTACGGAAATGATTTCACTTCCTCTTTACTTGGGTTTAAAGTTCACTCCTTAGAATAGGATCAGTTAACTGTGATTTTCAAATTGAGTTCACTGTGATATTTTGTAAGTTTACTATAATATGCTTTCTTTGTAAAAATTTTGGAAATCCTTCTCTAAGAGTAAATGATGTTCCTTTTGATGTTTTACTTCTATATTCATTAATGTTTTACTTAATTGCCATGAAAATGTGTTTTTACTAAAATGTCCCTTTTTGGATGTTTATGCATATGCCATACTTAGTACATTATTTCTACTAACCCCATACTTTTGTATACTATCTAAGTATAGGTTTTGCAAGCAAGTTTGATGTCTAGAAGGCAAAGCTTGGGAAAGTTCCTCTCAAGACAATGTGTGTCCTCATATATTTGAGGGCATAATTCCTATCTTCTTAGTTTCTTTATGTTAAGACTTATCATGTAGCTCTTTCAAATGTAAAGTTCCTTGTCCCTAAGTTTATTGTGTCGTGTCTTAAGTTGGCTTGTGACGTTCAGATTTTCTAATTATATATATAAGCCTAGTTTATTATTAAATGTCTTGAAAAGTTTTAATTCCGCACTATATTTCATGTCTTATGTAATGAACGATAGTTAAAGGATTTTACAAGACCCCAAAAGGGAAAGTACACCCGGTCACGAAACGAGGGTTCTCCCTAACTTCTAGGGGGCACATTCGGCTCGTGACAGACTTGGTAACACAGCATAAGGTTATGGGATATAGTTTAGGATCTAAAAGACTCACAAGCCACGTCTAGTAGTATCTCGGTCATTTGTGTGAGTCGCGACACATCCATGGACAAGAGGATATAGGATGATAGAGTTTCACTTTCTTCATTACTCTTGAATCGTGACATAGAACTTAACAACATAAGGTCTATATACCTTCTGTTCCCTTGTTCGGTGGTCTTCTAGGTGTCATTTCTTGGAAGGGGAGATGTTTCTAAGTTTGAGGGAAACAAATGGTGATCTTTGAGGTTATGATTGTTTTGTCTCTAGAAGAGTAGGTATGAAAGTATGTTTTGAAAATTTTGATGTGATGCCATTTATGGCTAGGTGTGATTTATGAGGTTGAGAGTGTTGTGATGAGAAACTTTATGGTGATGTAGTTCTAGGAGAGGTAAGAATTATAATGATTGAATAAAGTTCCTTTGGGAGAAAATGAGTTATGTTGTGATTATGTTCAATGATGGTAGAAATGATTTAAGGTGTAAATTTGAGGAATCTTGTAAGAATGTGGAGATTTGTAGGAATTGAGGGAAACCCCCTTGTGTGGTTAATGTTTTTATAGTTGTTGTTGTGTGATGGTTGAAGATCTTGTGTAGGCTTACACTAAAGAGGAAATGTGGTTTGAATGCTTAGTAAGGGAGTGTCAATCCATTAAATTGAGTTAAGTGATTCCTAAGAGTTCAATGAAGCAGTGTTTAAGGGTGTTTGTCTAGGCTTGAATCCAACAAAGGGAAATGTTATGCTTAACTTTTAAGGTTGATGTTTAGTCTTGATGTGAATGAGTTAGGGGTAGGGTGAGTTCCTACCTTGTGAGAAGTATAATGGTGTTTTTAAGTGTGACACCTTGAATAGGGTTTTACCCTATGTGGGGGAGAATGAGTTGATTAAAATTGCGTGTAATGTACTCAGTCCAAGAGAATCCTCAAGGGTCACTAAGTAGGAGTGGTAATATGGGATGCTACTCTCACATTGCACTTAGTGAAACTTACCAAGTCTCCTTGGATTAAGTTAGTGTGGTCTTGTCCCTCATTGTGTCATGACAGGTTGTTAAAGTTTCCTGAAAGGTGCATTATTGAAATTTTAAGCATATGGCACAGTGAAGTTTTGAATTTTATGTGATTAAGTCAAAATATTTGAAAAAAAATTGTATTTTTCATGAATTATGGTATCATTGTGTTGTTAGATGAGTTTATATTGCATTATACTTCATATGATCATGCCTTCTTGATGAATTTCTGAAAGAATGAAAATTTGAAATTTTAAGCATGTTTAAGAATGTTACAATGATGTTCACTGTAAGATTTTTGAATTTTGAGAAAATTTGTTTTTTCTTTGACTGAAGTTTCAATGTGTGCAAAGGGGTTGCATATGAGAATGTTTAATTTTGGAGAAGGTAGTTCCTCCATAAAAGAAGTTTAAGGGCGAGTTTTGTAATTTTGAAGTTGTGCAAATAGATACTTATGTTGCTAGTGTTTAAAAGTGTGAAATGATGATCCTTGCTAGTTGATTCTTTGATTATAAGTGTTTGCGCCTTGATTGTAATGTGTTATGTGATTCTGACTGAGTCCTTGTAGTTCTTGAAGTCTTAGTGTCATTCATGGACGAATGGTATTATAAGTGGGGGAGAATGTAACGCCCAAAATCGAACTAAGGTGAACTCGAGCGTCGTAAGTGTTTCTTCAGTTAAATTAGTTTGAAAATGAGTTACTTAGGTTTTCTTAGTCAGTGTGTGAAGTTTGCTTAAGTTTGGAGGTCAAAAAAATAAGAACGTCCGTGACGTTCGGAAGGTGTGGTTTAGATAGCGCTTATGTGTCTTGATGTGTTTGACTGAGTTTTATGTGTTATTTTTAATCGAATTTTATTTGGGATTTTCCTATGACCTATAAGACTTATTTTAAGGGTTTAACGTGCCGGCACGACCCCACAAGGGGCCAGAGAGCACGGCCCAAGACTTGGAGCAAACCGCCAAAGCAGTGACCGAACGAGGACCCAAGGGACGGTCCATCAACCATGGACGTCGATTGGAACTGCATGTTGAGTTGTACAGGCTCCAAATGGAGCTAACTCTCAACAAACGAGACCTCACCAACGGTCCGTCCTTTGACAAACGGTCCGTTGGTTGGTCCATTGGTGAGACTACCCAATAGTTGTTATAGGGGCTGCCAAGTCTTGGGGTGTTTGGCAAATTCACCCCAAGTCTTTTATGACCATAGGACGTTTATTTTTGGTTTTATTATATATATATATTATAGTGTTCTAAACCCTAAGACCTCATTTTATACTCCTCTTCCTAATACCCAAAACGTCTCTCCCTTAGAATTCTCTCTCAAGTCACCATGGAAGCTAGAAGTCAAGAAGGGAGAAGGAAGGCTGTTGGTGGTCGTTTATTCATCAAAAAATCATTGGTATTTCATAATTCTGAGGTATGACATCCATCTTTGAACTCTCTTCCATTCAAGGATCCCCTTTCTAAAAGATTTCAAAAGAGTTTTCAACCCTAATTTCTTCTATCTTCAAATCTAAATATGGGTCTTGCATGTAAACGTTTTGAGTGACTTAGTAACGATGTTTCTAATGTTATTTTATTAGTTTAAGGTCATAACATCAACGAAATCATGTTAAAGCTCTTCATCTAATGTTGGCTGAAGAAATGGGTTAAATAAGTTTAGTTTTGTAATCTTTGAACTTTGGTTTACTTATGTTGTTATTGATGTTAAGATACTTCCCCTAATGGCTAATTTATGATGAATTCTTGAATAAAATTGTATAGCTGATGGAAGCTTTGATTAAATGGTAAGTTGGTTATGTTGATTAAGCTTTTGTTATAAAATACTCTTGAGTGGTATGGTCCACCTTCTTCGTAGTGGTGTTTACTTGAATTGTATGAATGTGAAGTTACTAGTTTATTGTGAATGAGGATATTAGGGCTTGTTATGTGAAGTGATATGATAAATATGACATTGTTATTAAATATTCCTTATGAAGTGATTATGTGAAGTAGACTAGAGTGTATGCTTGAAAGAAGTTATTCTTGTTAATTGTTTTATGAAGCTTGTTGTGAGAAGTATGTCAACGATTATGTATAAAGGACTTATATGATTATATGAAGCATGTAAAGTGTGTGATCTGATGAATGAAGGTCTAAGCATGTATAGAAGTTAAATGTAAATGAAATGAATCTTATGTGCAAAATGTGCTGACATGTACACACACTCACACTTGAATGAATGAATGTAGCTAAATTAAGTCCTAAAAGAATTATTTGGGGTGAAAACTCTTTCTTAGTTGAGATGAAGTGTTCAATAGAAACCCCATTACATCCTATGAGTTTTCTAATATTGTTTGGAGGATGAATGCCCTTCGTGAGTTGAGATGTGGTGTTCAATAGTCATCCTTAACCTATATTTTATAATGTTTAGAATCCGTGGGAAGTTATTCCTATCACCGAGAGTATATGAAGAAGAGGTGGTTACACTTCGTGAGTTGAGTGTTGTATTCAAATGTACCTCTTGAGATGAGTACTCCTTGTTAGTAGAGAATGAGTTACATAGTAGCAATCTCCTTATCCCTTAAGTATGCACTCGCATAGGTGTAGCTAAAGGGAAAGCCATGTAAAAGAAAGGAGAATGACCTCATACTAGGATAGTGAGGATCCCGCGTCCGATAGGGGATAATATCGGGATCCATATCTAGCTTTCACGGTCTATGTTGGTTAAGATAACTCCCACAAAAGCAATGAATGTGATAAGTCTTCTAAAGCAGTGTTCTACTTAGCGTAGGTAGTGGAATGGGACACTATTTATCCATTGCACTAGGTAGGCAATCCGAAAGGGGAGTCTTTGTGAGTCTTATTTGAATAGAACGAACTAAGACGTTTAAAAGAAAGTAGTACTTAGGGTAGGTGGTGGTATGGGACGCTATCTATCCATTGCACAATGTAGGACCTTTCGAAAGGGAAAACTTGGTGCCAAACCTTCTAAAAGAATGTGCTACTTAGGATAGGTGGTGGTATGAGACGCCATCTACTCATTACACTAACTAGGCATTTCGAAAGGGAAGACTTTGTTGGTTTGTTGGTTGTTCTTCTAGTGTCTTGTCATTGAGTGGGGATTTTTTTCTCGAGGTGAGTATGACAAAAGGGGGTAGTCTTGAGGATTGCTTTGGTGTGTATTGAAGGAGGCATATGCGTACTTCCTTCATGTCTTAGCTTGGTGAGTCTTCTGATAATCCTTAGTTAGGGAAACTCGTACGGAAATGATTTCACTTCCTCTTTACTTGGGTTTAAAGTTCACTCCTTAGAATAGGATCAGTTAACCGTGATTTCCAAATTGAGTTTACTGTGATATTTTGTAAGTTTACTATAATATGCTTTCTTTGTAAAAATTTTGGAAATCCTTCTCTAAGTGTAAATGATGTTCCTTTTGATGTTTTACTTCTATATTCAGTAATGTTTTACTTAATTGCCATGAAAATGTGTTTTTACTAAAATGTCCCTTTTTGGATGTTTATGCATATGCCATACTTAGTACATTATTTCTACTAACCCCATACTTTTGTATACTATCTAAGTATAGGTTTTGCATGCAAGTTTGAAGTCTAGAAGGCAAAGCTTGTGAAAGTTCCTCTCAAGACAATGTGTGTCCTCATATATTTGAGGGCATAATTCCTATCTTCTTAGTTTCTTTATGTTAAGACTTATCATGTAGCTCTTTCAAATGTAAAGTTCCTTGTCCCTAAGTTTATTGTGTCGTGTCTTAAGTTGGCTTGTGACGATCAGATTTTCTAATTATATATATAAGCCTAGTTTATTATTAAATGTATTGAAAAGTTTTAATTCCGCACTATATTTCATGTCTTATGTAATGAACGATAGTTAAAGGATTTTACAAGACCCCGAAAGGGCAAGTACACCCGGTCACGAAACGAGGGTTCTCCCTAACTTCTAGGGGGCACATTCGGCTCGTGACAGACATGGTAACAGAGCATAAGGTTATGGGATATAGTTTAGGGTCTAAAAGACTCACAAGCCACGTCTAGTAGTATCTCGGTCATTTGTGTGAGTCGCGCCACATCCATGGACAAGAGGATATAGGATGATAGAGTTTCACTTTCTTCATTACTCTTGAATCGTTACATAGAACTTAACAACATAAGGTCTCTATACCTTGTGTTCCCTTGTCCGGTGGTCTTCTAGGTGTGATTTCTTGGAAGGGGAGATGTTTCTAAGTTTGAGGGAAACAAATGGTGATCTTTGAGGTTATGATTGTTTTGTATCTAGAAGAGTAGGTATGAAAGTATGTTTTGAAAATTTTGATGTGATGCCATTTATGGCTAGGTGTGATTTATGAGGTTGAGAGTGTTGTGATGAGAAACTTTATGGTGATGTAGTTATAGGAAAGGTAAGAATTATAATGATTGAATAAAGTTCCTTTGGGAGAAAATGAGTTATGTTGTGATTATGTTCAATGATGGTAGAAATGATTTAAGGTGTAAATTTGAGGAATCTTGTAAGAATGTGGAGATTTGTAGGAATTGCGGGAAACCCCCTTGTGTGGTTAATGTTTTTTATAGTTGTTGTTGTGTGATGGTTGAAGATCTTGTGTAGGCTTACACTAAAGAGGAAATGTGGTTTGAATGCTTAGTAACGGAGTGTCATTCCATTAAATTGAGTTAAGTGATTCCTAAGAGTTCAATGAAGCAGTGTTTAAGGGTGTTTGTCTAGGCTTGAATCCATCAAAGGGAAATGTTATGCTTAACTTTTAAGGTTGATGTTTAGTCTTGATGTGAATGAGTTAGGGGTAGGGTGAGTTCCTACCTTGTGAGAAGTATAATGGTGTTTTTAAGTGTGACACCTTGAAGAGGGTTTTACCCTATGTGGGGGAGAATGAGTTGATTAGAATTGCGTGTAATGTACTTAATCCAAGAGAATCCTCAAGGGTCACTAAGTAGGAGTGGTAATATGGGATGCTACTCTCACATTGCACTTAGTGAAACTTACCAAGTCTCCTTGGATTAAGTTAGTGTGGTCTTGTCCCTCATTGTGTCATGACAGGTTGTTAAAGTTTCCTGAAAGGTGCATTATTGAAATTTTAAGCATATGGCACAGTGAAGTTTTAAATTTTATGTTATTAAGTCAAAATATTTGAAAAAAATTTGTATTTTTCATGAATTATGGTATCATTGTGTTGTTAGATGAGTTTATATTGTATTATACTTCATATGATCATGCCTTCTTGATGAATTTCTGAAAGAATGAAAATTTGAAATATTAAGCATGTTTAACAATGTTACAATGATGTTGACTGTAAGATTTTTGAATTTTGAGAAAATTTGTTTTTTCTTTGACTGAAGTTTCAATGTGTGCAAAGGGGTTGCATATGAGAATGTTTAATTTTTGAGAAGGTAGTTCCTCCATAAAAGAAGTTTAAGGGCGAGTTTTGTAATTTTGAAGTTGTGCAAATAGATACTTATGTTGCTAGTGTTTAAAAGTGTGAAATGATGATCCTTGCTAGTTGATTCTTTGATTTTAAGTGTTTGCGCCTTGATTGTAATGTGTTATGTGATTCTCACTGAGTCCTTGTAGTTCTTGAAGTCTTAGTGTCATTCATGGACGAATGGTATTATAAGTGGGGGAGAATGTAACGCCCAAAATCGAACTAAGGTGAACTCGAGCGTCGTAAGTGTTTCTTGAGTTAATTTAGTTTGAAAATGAGTTACTTAGGTTTTCTTAGTCAGTGTGTGAAGTTTGCTTATGTTTGGAGGTCAAAAGTTCAAGAACGTCCGTGACATTCGGAAGGTGTGCTTTAGATAGCGCTTATGCGTCTTTATGTGTTTGACTGAGTTTTATGTGTTATTTTTAATCGAATTTTATTTGGGATTTTCCTATGACCTATAAGACTTATTTTAAGGGTTTAACGTGCGGGCACGACCCCACAAGGGGCCAGAGAGCACGGCCCAAGACTTGGAGCAAACCGCCAAAGCAGTGACCGAACGAGGACCCAAGGGACGGTCCATCAACCATGGACGTCGATTGGAACTTCATGTTGAGTTGTACAGGCTCCGAATGGAGCTAACTCTCAACAAACGAGACCTCACCAACGGTCCGTCCTTTGACAAACGGTCCGTTGGTTGGTCCGTTGGTGAGACTACCCAATAGTTGTTATAGGGGCTGCCAAGTCTTGGGGTGTTTGGCAAATTCACCCCAAGTCTCTTATGACCATAGGACGTTTATTTTAGGTTTTATTATATATATATATTATAGTGTTCTAAACCCTAAGACCTCATTTTAGACTCCTCTTCCTAATACCCAAAACGTCTCTCCCTTAGAATTCTCTCTCAAGTCACCATGGAAGCTAGAAGTCAAGAAGGGAGAAGGAGGGCTGTTGGTGGTCGTTTATTCATCAAAAAATCATTGGTATTTCATAATTCTGAGGTATGACATCCATCCTTGAACTCTCTTCCATTCAAGGATCCCCTTTCTAAAAGATTTCAAAAGAGTTTTCAACCCTAATTTCTTCTATCTTCAAATCTAAATATGGGTCTTGCATGTAAACGTTTTGAGTGACTTAATAATGATGTTTCTAATGTTATTTTATTAGTTTAAGGTCATGACTTCAATGAACTCATGTTAAAGCTTTTCATCTAATGTTGGCTGAAGAAATGGGTTAAATAAGTTTAGTTTTGTAATCTTTGAACTTTGGTTTACTTATGTTGTTATTGATGTTAAGATACTTCCCCTAATGGCTAATTTATGATGAATTATTGAATAAAATTATATAGCTGATGGAAGCTTTGATTAAATGGTAAGTTGGTTATGTTGATTAAGCTTTAGTTATAAAATACTCTTGAGTGGTATGGTCCACCTTCTTCGTAGTGGTGTTTACTTGAATTGTATGAATGTGAAGTTACTAGTTTATTGTGAATGAGGATATTAGGGCTTGTTATGTGAAGTGATATGATAAATATGACATTGTTGTTAAATATTCCTTATGAAGTGATTATGTGAAGTAGACTAGAGTGTATGCTTGAAAGAAGTTATTCTTGTTAATTGTTTTATGAAGCTTGTTGTGAGAAGTATGTCAACGATTATGTATAAAGGACTTATATGATTATATGAAGCATGTAAAGTGTGTGATCTGATGAATGAAGGTCTAACCATTTATAGAAGTTAAATGTAAATGAAATGAATCTTATGTGCAAAATGTGCTGACATGTACACACACTCACACTTGAATGAATGAATGTAGCTAAGTTAAGTCCTAAAAGAATGTTTTGGGGTGAAAACTCTTTCTGAGTTGAGATGAAGTGTTCAATAGCAACCCCATTACATCCTATGAGTTTTCTAATATTGTTTGGAGGATGAATGCCCTTCGTGAGTTGAGATGTGGTGTTCAATAGTCATCCTTAACCTATATTTTATAATGTTTAGAATCCGTGGGAAGTTATTCCTATCACCGAGTGTATATGAAGAACAGGTGGTTACACTTCGTGAGTTGAGTGTTGTATTCAAATGTACCTCTTGAGATGAGTACTCCTTGTTAGTAGAGAATGAGTTACATAGTAGTAATCTCCTTATCCCTTAAGTATGCACTCGCATAGGTGTAGCTAAAGGGAAAGCCATGTAAAAGAAAGGAGAATTACCTCATACTAGGATAGTGAGGATCCCTCGTCCGATAGGGGGTAATATCGGGATCCATAACTAGCTTTCATGGTCAATGTCGGTTAAGATAACTCCCACAAAAGCAATGAATGTGATAAGTCTTCTAAAGCAGTGTTCTACTTAGCGTAGGTAGTGGAATGGGACGCTATTTATCCATTGCACTAGGTAGGCAATCCGAAAGGGGAGTCTTGGTGAGTCTTATTTGAATAGAACGAACTAAGACGTTTAAAAGAAAGTAGTACTTAGGGTAGGTGGTGGTATGGGACGCTATCTATCCATTGCACAATGTAGGACCTTTCGAAAGGGAAAACTTGGTGCCAAACCTTCTAAAAGAATGTGCTACTTAGGATAGGTGGTGGTATGAGACGCCATCTACTCATTACACTAACTAGGCATTTCGAAAGGGAAGACTTTGTTGGTTTGTTGGTTGTTCTTCTAGTGTCTTGTCATTGAGTGGGGATTTTTTTCTCGAGGTGAGTATGACAAAAGGGGGTAGTCTTGAGGATTGCTTTGGTGTGTATTGAAGGAGGCATATGCGTACTTCCTTCATGTCTTAGCTTGGTGAGTCTTCTGATAATCCTTAGTTAGGGAAACTCGTACGGAAATGATTTCACTTCCTCTTTACTTGGGTTTAAAGTTCACTCCTTAGAATAGGATCAGTTAACCGTGATTTCCAAATTGAGTTTACTGTGATATTTTGTAAGTTTACTATAATATGCTTTCTTTGTAAAAATTTTGGAAATCCTTCTCTAAGTGTAAATGATGTTCCTTTTGATGTTTTACTTCTATATTCAGTAATGTTTTACTTAATTGCCATGAAAATGTGTTTTTACTAAAATGTCCCTTTTTGGATGTTTATGCATATGCCATACTTAGTACATTATTTCTACTAACCCCATACTTTTGTATACTATCTAAGTATAGGTTTTGCATGCAAGTTTGAAGTCTAGAAGGCAAAGCTTGTGAAAGTTCCTCTCAAGACAATGTGTGTCCTCATATATTTGAGGGCATAATTCCTATCTTCTTAGTTTCTTTATGTTAAGACTTATCATGTAGCTCTTTCAAATGTAAAGTTCCTTGTCCCTAAGTTTATTGTGTCGTGTCTTAAGTTGGCTTGTGACGATCAGATTTTCTAATTATATATATAAGCCTAGTTTATTATTAAATGTATTGAAAAGTTTTAATTCCGCACTATATTTCATGTCTTATGTAATGAACGATAGTTAAAGGATTTTACAAGACCCCGAAAGGGCAAGTACACCCGGTCACGAAACGAGGGTTCTCCCTAACTTCTAGGGGGCACATTCGGCTCGTGACAGACATGGTAACAGAGCATAAGGTTATGGGATATAGTTTAGGGTCTAAAAGACTCACAAGCCACGTCTAGTAGTATCTCGGTCATTTGTGTGAGTCGCGCCACATCCATGGACAAGAGGATATAGGATGATAGAGTTTCACTTTCTTCATTACTCTTGAATCGTTACATAGAACTTAACAACATAAGGTCTCTATACCTTGTGTTCCCTTGTCCGGTGGTCTTCTAGGTGTGATTTCTTGGAAGGGGAGATGTTTCTAAGTTTGAGGGAAACAAATGGTGATCTTTGAGGTTATGATTGTTTTGTATCTAGAAGAGTAGGTATGAAAGTATGTTTTGAAAATTTTGATGTGATGCCATTTATGGCTAGGTGTGATTTATGAGGTTGAGAGTGTTGTGATGAGAAACTTTATGGTGATGTAGTTATAGGAAAGGTAAGAATTATAATGATTGAATAAAGTTCCTTTGGGAGAAAATGAGTTATGTTGTGATTATGTTCAATGATGGTAGAAATGATTTAAGGTGTAAATTTGAGGAATCTTGTAAGAATGTGGAGATTTGTAGGAATTGCGGGAAACCCCCTTGTGTGGTTAATGTTTTTTATAGTTGTTGTTGTGTGATGGTTGAAGATCTTGTGTAGGCTTACACTAAAGAGGAAATGTGGTTTGAATGCTTAGTAACGGAGTGTCATTCCATTAAATTGAGTTAAGTGATTCCTAAGAGTTCAATGAAGCAGTGTTTAAGGGTGTTTGTCTAGGCTTGAATCCATCAAAGGGAAATGTTATGCTTAACTTTTAAGGTTGATGTTTAGTCTTGATGTGAATGAGTTAGGGGTAGGGTGAGTTCCTACCTTGTGAGAAGTATAATGGTGTTTTTAAGTGTGACACCTTGAAGAGGGTTTTACCCTATGTGGGGGAGAATGAGTTGATTAGAATTGCGTGTAATGTACTTAATCCAAGAGAATCCTCAAGGGTCACTAAGTAGGAGTGGTAATATGGGATGCTACTCTCACATTGCACTTAGTGAAACTTACCAAGTCTCCTTGGATTAAGTTAGTGTGGTCTTGTCCCTCATTGTGTCATGACAGGTTGTTAAAGTTTCCTGAAAGGTGCATTATTGAAATTTTAAGCATATGGCACAGTGAAGTTTTAAATTTTATGTTATTAAGTCAAAATATTTGAAAAAAATTTGTATTTTTCATGAATTATGGTATCATTGTGTTGTTAGATGAGTTTATATTGTATTATACTTCATATGATCATGCCTTCTTGATGAATTTCTGAAAGAATGAAAATTTGAAATATTAAGCATGTTTAACAATGTTACAATGATGTTGACTGTAAGATTTTTGAATTTTGAGAAAATTTGTTTTTTCTTTGACTGAAGTTTCAATGTGTGCAAAGGGGTTGCATATGAGAATGTTTAATTTTTGAGAAGGTAGTTCCTCCATAAAAGAAGTTTAAGGGCGAGTTTTGTAATTTTGAAGTTGTGCAAATAGATACTTATGTTGCTAGTGTTTAAAAGTGTGAAATGATGATCCTTGCTAGTTGATTCTTTGATTTTAAGTGTTTGCGCCTTGATTGTAATGTGTTATGTGATTCTCACTGAGTCCTTGTAGTTCTTGAAGTCTTAGTGTCATTCATGGACGAATGGTATTATAAGTGGGGGAGAATGTAACGCCCAAAATCGAACTAAGGTGAACTCGAGCGTCGTAAGTGTTTCTTGAGTTAATTTAGTTTGAAAATGAGTTACTTAGGTTTTCTTAGTCAGTGTGTGAAGTTTGCTTATGTTTGGAGGTCAAAAGTTCAAGAACGTCCGTGACATTCGGAAGGTGTGCTTTAGATAGCGCTTATGCGTCTTTATGTGTTTGACTGAGTTTTATGTGTTATTTTTAATCGAATTTTATTTGGGATTTTCCTATGACCTATAAGACTTATTTTAAGGGTTTAACGTGCGGGCACGACCCCACAAGGGGCCAGAGAGCACGGCCCAAGACTTGGAGCAAACCGCCAAAGCAGTGACCGAACGAGGACCCAAGGGACGGTCCATCAACCATGGACGTCGATTGGAACTTCATGTTGAGTTGTACAGGCTCCGAATGGAGCTAACTCTCAACAAACGAGACCTCACCAACGGTCCGTCCTTTGACAAACGGTCCGTTGGTTGGTCCGTTGGTGAGACTACCCAATAGTTGTTATAGGGGCTGCCAAGTCTTGGGGTGTTTGGCAAATTCACCCCAAGTCTCTTATGACCATAGGACGTTTATTTTAGGTTTTATTATATATATATATTATAGTGTTCTAAACCCTAAGACCTCATTTTAGACTCCTCTTCCTAATACCCAAAACGTCTCTCCCTTAGAATTCTCTCTCAAGTCACCATGGAAGCTAGAAGTCAAGAAGGGAGAAGGAGGGCTGTTGGTGGTCGTTTATTCATCAAAAAATCATTGGTATTTCATAATTCTGAGGTATGACATCCATCCTTGAACTCTCTTCCATTCAAGGATCCCCTTTCTAAAAGATTTCAAAAGAGTTTTCAACCCTAATTTCTTCTATCTTCAAATCTAAATATGGGTCTTGCATGTAAACGTTTTGAGTGACTTAATAATGATGTTTCTAATGTTATTTTATTAGTTTAAGGTCATGACTTCAATGAACTCATGTTAAAGCTTTTCATCTAATGTTGGCTGAAGAAATGGGTTAAATAAGTTTAGTTTTGTAATCTTTGAACTTTGGTTTACTTATGTTGTTATTGATGTTAAGATACTTCCCCTAATGGCTAATTTATGATGAATTATTGAATAAAATTATATAGCTGATGGAAGCTTTGATTAAATGGTAAGTTGGTTATGTTGATTAAGCTTTAGTTATAAAATACTCTTGAGTGGTATGGTCCACCTTCTTCGTAGTGGTGTTTACTTGAATTGTATGAATGTGAAGTTACTAGTTTATTGTGAATGAGGATATTAGGGCTTGTTATGTGAAGTGATATGATAAATATGACATTGTTGTTAAATATTCCTTATGAAGTGATTATGTGAAGTAGACTAGAGTGTATGCTTGAAAGAAGTTATTCTTGTTAATTGTTTTATGAAGCTTGTTGTGAGAAGTATGTCAACGATTATGTATAAAGGACTTATATGATTATATGAAGCATGTAAAGTGTGTGATCTGATGAATGAAGGTCTAACCATTTATAGAAGTTAAATGTAAATGAAATGAATCTTATGTGCAAAATGTGCTGACATGTACACACACTCACACTTGAATGAATGAATGTAGCTAAGTTAAGTCCTAAAAGAATGTTTTGGGGTGAAAACTCTTTCTGAGTTGAGATGAAGTGTTCAATAGCAACCCCATTACATCCTATGAGTTTTCTAATATTGTTTGGAGGATGAATGCCCTTCGTGAGTTGAGATGTGGTGTTCAATAGTCATCCTTAACCTATATTTTATAATGTTTAGAATCCGTGGGAAGTTATTCCTATCACCGAGTGTATATGAAGAACAGGTGGTTACACTTCGTGAGTTGAGTGTTGTATTCAAATGTACCTCTTGAGATGAGTACTCCTTGTTAGTAGAGAATGAGTTACATAGTAGTAATCTCCTTATCCCTTAAGTATGCACTCGCATAGGTGTAGCTAAAGGGAAAGCCATGTAAAAGAAAGGAGAATTACCTCATACTAGGATAGTGAGGATCCCTCGTCCGATAGGGGGTAATATCGGGATCCATAACTAGCTTTCATGGTCAATGTCGGTTAAGATAACTCCCACAAAAGCAATGAATGTGATAAGTCTTCTAAAGCAGTGTTCTACTTAGCGTAGGTAGTGGAATGGGACGCTATTTATCCATTGCACTAGGTAGGCAATCCGAAAGGGGAGTCTTGGTGAGTCTTATTTGAATAGAACGAACTAAGACGTTTAAAAGAAAGTAGTACTTAGGGTAGGTGGTGGTATGGGACGCTATCTATCCATTGCACAATGTAGGACCTTTCGAAAGGGAAAACTTGGTGCCAAACCTTCTAAAAGAATGTGCTACTTAGGATAGGTGGTGGTATGAGACGCCATCTACTCATTACACTAACTAGGCATTTCGAAAGGGAAGACTTTGTTGGTTTGTTTGGTGTTCTTCTAGTGTCTTGTCATTGAGTGGGGATTTTTTTTCTCGAGGTGAGTAAGACAAAAGGGGGTAGTCTTGAGGATTGCTTTGGTGTGTATTAAAGGAGGCATATGCGTACTTCCTTCATGTCTTACCTTGGTGAGTCTTCTGATAATCCTTAGTTAGGGAAACTCGTACGGAAACGAGTTCACTTCCTCTTTACTTGGGTTTAAAGTTCAATCCTTAGAATAGGATGAGTTAACTGTAATTTTCAAATTGAGTTCACTGTGATATTTTGTAAGTTAACTATAATTTGCTTTCTTTCGTAAAAATTATGGAAATCGTTCTCTAAGGGTAAATGATGTTCCTTTTGATGTTTAACTTCTATATGCATGTATGTTTTACTTAATTGGCATGAAAATGTGTTTTAATTAAAATTTCCCTTCTTGTATGTTTTTGCATATGGAATACTTAGTACATTATTTCTACTAACCCCATACTTTTCTATACTATCTAAGTATAGGTTTTGGAAGCAAGTTTGAAGTCTAGAAGGCAAAGCTTGGGAAAGTTCCTCTTAAGACAAAGTGTGTCCTCATATATTCGAGGGAATAATTCCTATCTTCTTAGTTTCTTTATGTTAAGACGTATCATGTAGATCTTTCAAATGTAAAGGGTCGTGTCTCTAAGTTTATTGTGTCGTGTCTTATGTTGGCTTATGACGATGAGATTTTCTAATTATTTATTAAAGCCTAGTTTATTATTAAATGTCTTGAAATTTTTTCTTTCCGCACTACTTTTCTTTTCTTATGTAATGAACGATAGTTAAAGGCTTGTACAAAATGAGGGTTCTCCCTAAATTGTAGAGGGCACATTCAGC
The DNA here is from genome assembly GCF_001406875.1 of Solanum pennellii. Classification (NCBI taxonomy): domain Eukaryota; kingdom Viridiplantae; phylum Streptophyta; class Magnoliopsida; order Solanales; family Solanaceae; genus Solanum; species Solanum pennellii. Next base: position 19,254,683 of record NC_028639.1, read on the forward strand.
TCGTGACAGACTTGGTAATAGAGCATAAGGTTATGGGATATATTTTAGCGTCTTAAAGTATCACAAGCCACGTCTAGTATTATCTTTGTCATTTGTGTGAGTCAAGACACATCCATGGAAAAGAGGCTATAGGATGATAGAGTTTCACTTTCTTTATAACTCTTGAAATGTACCATAGAACTTAACCCCATAAGGTCTCTCTCCCTTGTGTTACCTTGTCCGATGGTCTTCTAGGTGTGAATGGTTGGAAGGGGACTTGTTTCTAAGTTTGAGGGAGAGAAATGGTGAGCTTTGATGTTATGATGGTTTTGTAGCTAGAAAAGTAGGTATGAAAGAAAGTTTTGAAAATTGTGATGTGATGCTTTTTATGGCTAGGTGTGATTTATGAGGTTGGGAGTGTTGTGATGAGAAACTTTATGGTGATGTAGTTCTAAGAGAGGTAAGAACTATAATGATTAAATAAAGTTCCTTTAAGATAAAATGAGTTATGTTTTGATTATGTTCAATGATGGTAGAAATGTTTTAGGTGTAAATTTGAGGAATGTTGTAAGAATGTGGAGATATTAAGGAATTGAGGGAAAACCCCTTGTGTGGTTAATGATCTTATAGTTGTTCTTGTGTGATGGTTGAACCTCTTATGTGGGCTTACACTAAGGAGGAAATGTGTTTTGAATTCTTAGTAAAGGAGTGTTATTCCATTAAATTGAGTTAAGTGATTCCTAAGAGTTGAATGAAGTAGTGTTTAAGGGGGTTTGTTTAGTATTGAATCCAAAAAAGGGAATTGTTATGCTTTATTTGTAAGGTTGATGTTTAGTCTTGTTGTGCATGAGTTGAGGGTAGGGTGAGTTCCTACCTTGTGAGAAGTATAATGGTGTTTTTAAGTGTGACACCTTGAAGATGGCTTTACCCTATGTGGGGGAGAATGAGTTGACTTGAATTATGTGTAATGTACTTAGTCCAAGAGAATCCTCAAGGGTCACTAAGTGGGAGTGGTAATATGGGATGCTACTCTCACATTGCATTTAGTGAAACTTACCAAGTCTCCTTGGATTATGTTAGTGTAGTCTTGTCCCTCATTGTATCATGACAGCTTGTTAAAGTTTCTTTAGAGGTGCATTATTGAAATTTTAAGCATATGGCACAATGTAGTTTTGAATTCACTGTAAGTAATTCCAAATTTTTGAAAAAATTGTATTTTTCATGAATTATTGTTTGAATGTGTTATGAGATGAGTTTATGTTGTATTATACTTCATATGATCATGCCTTCTTGATGAATTTCTGAAAGAATGAAAATTTGAAATTTAAAACATGCTGCATAAAAGTGTTGCAGTGATGTTCACTGTAAGATTTTTGAATTTTGAGAAAATTTGTCTTGCCTTTGATTGAAGTTTTAATGTGTGCAAAGGGGTTTCTTATGAGAATGTTTAATGTTGGAGAAGGTAATTCCTCAATAAAAGAAGGTTAAGGGAGAGTTTTGAAATTTTGAAGTTGTGCAAATATATGCTTATGTTGCTAGTGTTTGAAAGTGTGAAATGATGCTCCTTGCTAGTTGATGCTTTGATTTTGGGTGTTTGCGTCTTGATTGTAATGTGTTATGTGATTCTAATTGTGTCCTTGTAGTTCTTGAAGTTTTAGTGTCATTCGAGGACGAATGATATTCTAAGTGTGGGAGAATGTAACGCCCCAAAACAAACTAAGGTGAACTAGAGCGTCGTGAGTCTTTCTTGAGTAAATTTCGTTTTAAAATGAGTTACTTTAGTCTTCTTAGGCAATGTGTGAAGTTTGGAGGTCAAACGTCCAAGAATGTCCATGACGTTCGGAAGGTGTGCTTTATGTGTTCCTTTTAATCGAATTTTATTTGGGATTTTCGTAAGACTTAGAAGACTTAGTTTAAGGGTTTAACATGCGGGCACGACGCCACAAGGGGCCCTAGAGAACGGCCGAAGACGTGGAGAAAACTTCCAGAGCAGTGACTGAACGAGGACCCAAGGGACGGTCCGTTGGTCCACCAACGGTCTGTCGACCATGGACGTTGATTGGACATGCATGTTCAGTTTGACATGCTCCAAATGGTTCGGAGTCTCATCAAACGAGACCTCACCAACGGTCCATTGGTTGGTCCGTTGGTGAGACTGCCCAAAAGTTGTTACAGGTGCTGCCAAGTCTTGTGGGGTTTGGTAAATTCACCCCAAGTCTTTTATGACCTTAGGACATTTATTTTAGGGTTTATTATATGTATTATAGTGTTTAAAACCCTTAGAACTCATTTTAGACCCCTCTTCCTAAAACCCAAAACGTCTCTCCCTTAGAATTCTCTCTCAAGTCACGATGGAAGGTAGAGGTCAAGAGGGAACAAGGAGGGTTGATGGTGGTCGTTTATACATGAAAAAATCATTGGTATTTCTTAATTGTGAGGTATGGCATCCATCCTTGAACTCTCTTGCAGTCAAGGAGCCCCTTTCTAAAAGATTTCAAAAGAGTTTTCAACCTAGTTTCTTCTATCTTCAAATCTAAATGTGGGTTTTGCATGAAAACATTTTGAGTGACTTAATAATGATGTTTCTAATGTTAGTTCATGATTTTAAGGATATAACTTCAATGAAATCATGTTAAAGCTTTTCATCTAATGTTGGCTTAAGAAATGGGTTAAATGATCTTAGTTTTGTAATCTTTGAACTTTGGCTTACTTATGTTGTTATTGATGTTTAGCTACTGCCCCTAATCGCTAATATATGATGAATTATTGAATAAAATTTTATTGGTGATGGAAGCTTTGATGAAAAGGTAAGTTGGTTATGTTGATTAAGCTTTAGTTATAAAATGCTCTAGAGTGGTATGGTCCACCTTCTTGGTAGTGGTGTTTACTTGAATTGTCTGAATGTGAAGTTACTAGTTTGTTGTGAATGAGTCTATTAGGGCTTATTATGTGAAGTAATATGATAAATATGACATTGTTTTTAAATGTTCCTTATTAAGTGATTATGTGAAATAGACTATAGCGTATGCTTGAAAGAAGTTATTCTTTTTAATTGTTTTATGAAGCTTGTTGTGAGAAGTATGTTAACGATTATGTATAAAGGACTTATATGATTATGTGAAGCATGTAAAGTGTGCGATGTGATGAATGAAGGTCTAAGCATGTATAGAAGTTAAATGTAAATGAAATAGAGCTTATGTGCAAGGTGTGCTGACATGTACACACACTCACACTTGAATATATGAATGCAGCAAAGTTAAGTCCTAAAGGAGAGTTTTGGAGTGAACAGTCTTTGTGAGTTGATATGAAGTGTTCCGTCGGAGGTCTTGTACAAGCCTTTACATATCATTAATCACATAAACATAGTTAAAAGTAGTGCAAAATTTATATTTTTCACAAAACATATCATAGTCTTTAAAAATCTATTTCATATAAAGTCATAGCAAATACTAAGTCTCAGTCTCATCATATTAAGACACAAGAATACTTTGGACACGGCCCATACTTCCAATTTCTAATATAGGTTGGAGAATGAATGACCTTCGTGAGTTGAGATGTGGTGTTCACTAGTTATCCTTAACTTATAGTTTATATTTTTTAGAATCCGTGGGAAGTTATTCCTAGAAACGAGAGGATATGAAGAAGAGGTGGTTACACTTCGTGAGTTGAGTTTTGTATTCCAATGTACCTCTTGAGATGAGTACTCCTCATTAGTAGAGAATGAGTTACTTAGTAGCCTCGTTAGTAGAGAATGAGTTACTTAGTAGCAATCTCCTTATCCCTTAAGTATGCACCCGATAGGTGTAGTTAAGGGAAAGCCATGTAAAAGCTAAGAGAACGACCTGATTCTAGGATAGAGAGGATCCCTCATCCGATAGGGGATAATATCAGGATTCCATACCTAGTTTTCATGGTCTATGTCAGTTAAGATAACTCCCACAAAAGCAATGAATGTGCTAAGTCTTCTAAAGGAGTGTTCTACTTAGGGTAGGTAGTTGAATGGGACGCTATTTATCCATCGCACTACGTAGGCAATCCGAAAAGAGAGTCTTTGTGAGTCTTATTTCAATTGAATGAACTAAGTCTTCTAAAAGAATGTACTACTGAGGGTAGGTTGTTGTATGGGACGCTATCTATACATTGCACTAAGTAGGAATTTTCGAAAGGGAAGACTTAGTGCCGAACCTACTAAAAGAGTGTGCTAATTAGGGTAAATGGTTGTATGGTATGCCATATACTCATTGCACAAAGTAGGCATTCCGAAAGGGAAGACATTGGTGGTTTTGATGTCTGTTCTTCTAATGTCTTGTCATTGAGTTAGGGCTTGTTTTCCTGAGGCGAGTAAGCCAAAAGGGGGTAGTCTTGAGGATCGCTTTTGTATGTATTAAAGGAGGCATATGCATACTTACTTCATGTCTTACCTTGGTCAATCTTAGGATAATCCTTAGTTAGGAAACTTCTAAGGAAATGAGTTTACTTCCTCTTTACTTGGCTTTAGAAGTTCACTCCATAGAATACGATTAGTTCACTGTACTGTTCAAATTGAGGTCACTGTGATATTTTGTAAGTTTACTGTAATTTACTTTCTTTTGCTAAAATTGTGGACATCCTTCTATAAGTGTTAAATGATGTTCCTTATGATGTTTTACTTATTAATTCATGAATGTTTTACTTAATTGTCATGAAAATGTGTCTTTAGTAAGATGTCCCTTTTGCACATTTTTGCATATGCCATAATTAGTACATTATTTGTACTAACCCCAGACTTTTCTATATGATCTAAGTATAGGTTTTGGAAGTAAGGTTGACGTCTAGAAGTCAAAGCTTTGGAAAGTTCCTCTCAGGACAAAGTGTGTCCTCATATATTCGAGGGCATAATTCCTATACTCTTAGTTTCTTTTTGTTATGACATATTATGCCTTGACTTGATGGTTCTAAGGTGATAGAAATCCTTAGATGAATAAATCCCATACCTTATTAGAAGAATCCAATGAAAATTGATGAAGAAACTCCATTGAAGAACCATCTTCAAGCTCCATCTTCACCTTGAGCTTTCATGTAGCTTTTTGAAGAAACTTTGGGAGGGAATGTGTTTTGATTTAGGTGTTAGGGTTTAAAGGAATGTTTAATGACTTATATACTCTTAAAATACCCATAAACACTCAAAACAACCTTCCTTCTATTTTATAAGACTTAGTATGAATTTCCCTAAACCCCCAAGTCTTAAACGGACCAGCATCGATGGTCCGTGGTCTCCGCCACGCCCCATCGATGGGGTCTCGTTAGTTCAGTCTGCAACCCCACCACCTGCATGCTTTCAGGATCCATCGACTCCCCAAATTGAAAAGCCGTCATTCAATCTACTGGCCGTCATTTAGGTCGTTGTTTGACACTGCCTTGCAGTGTTGAACTCCAAGATGGAGTCCTCTTTTAGGGCCCCTTGTGGGTCCTATGTGTAGTCTTACCCAGATGTTCCCAACCTAATTATGATTGTAACGAGGTTAGGACCTACTACATCATTTTCATCCAAAATGAACACATAAAACTCGACGAAATATGCATAGACACACAAGGTTGTTTCAAGGCAAACGTTTCCAACATTATTGACGTTCTTGGACGTTTGACCTCCAAACATCACGAAACTTGACACACTTACTATATACACCATAATAACTCATTTAAATACATTATAACCTCATGAAAGGCACAATTAGGTACATAACAACATATGAGGCACATAGGTGACTTATTCGTCCAACGTCTTAGTCATTCCTTGACGTTTGACTTCCAATGCACCTAAACTCTTAGACACTGCCTCAAACCCACATTATAAAACATTTAAGGAACTTAGATCATCATGACGAACATGTTTGGTTCTAGAATTACCTAAGTCATTTTCGGGATCTAACCGCAACCTCTCTCAGTTAATAGAAAGACAACTCCGCCTTCTCCCTAGAAGTCACCCCCATGGAACTCAACACCTTGTACACACCATCAAGAAACTCTTGGGGATTGTCTCCCACAATAGAGACAAGAAAAATAGGAGGATTCATCATCACAAAGTCACTCAATATAGATGTCATAGTGCTTTCCACAACATTCACTCTAGGTTCAATACATATATTCACATGGGTAGTCCAAGCTCGGGCTAAAGTAATCAAAGCCACTCTAATCTACTCATTTTTCATTTCCGGGGAACCACCGGAGCCTCATTACTTTGACCTCCAATAGGGACTTGGTCACCTTCATCACCTTGAGATCCTTGAGAAACTTGCTCAACTTGAGGAGGAACTTCCTGATCCATTCTTCCTTCTTCCAACCTTCTAGCGACCATCTGATACACTCAAATTACACCTCCCTAAATATGTATAAGCGGTCGTATCAAGTATAGATCCAACTATTAGGTTCGGGGAGATCCCATGAGGGAAATATTTTAAACTTTACTTCAATGTATGATTACTTTGATTTAGTCATGTTCTTTACATAAATAGATAATTAAAAGGGGGGTTTTGTGAAGCAAAAGTCTATTATTATCCCTAAATATAATAAGTAACAGTAGTAAACCTTTGACTTTTATCAAATTGTGAGAGAAACTAGGGTGTATGTGTTCCCCATAGGTTCAAGCGCCATATTCGTAGTTATAACAAATCTTCCCTAGTGTTTTTCATGCAATGTGATAAGTTAGGTATCTCTAAATCCAAGGTCATTTAGAGAATTTCACCCCTCACCTTGGTCCGGCTACTTATGTCGAAGCTACTAAACCTTACCTTTACTTCATATTAAGCATCATATTCAATGTATGGATTTGTTATTACTTCACACCAATCTAGACTAGCCTATTAGATAGTATCCCATTAAATCTATGTTGATAATTTTTTCCCTATTAACTACCTCCTTTGTCCGGCAAGTAGCAATAAGGCGAGCATAATGTGTGCACTCGTTAAAGGGACTTATAAACGAAATAATTATCAATGCATGCAATAACCTATTTGAGAATTGTTATTAAGCTAGATTTACTTTGTTATTCACCCATGGTTCCCAGAACCCTTGTTGTGGATTTAGTTACACATGCATATAAGAAAACAATTCATCATTGTTAAATAATAAAACATGAACATACTTTTAAAATTCGAAGAAGATCCAGAAATTCAACTTGAAATAACAAATAATCACTTCAAAAATAAATCTGAAAATTAAATTAATGCTTATGTTTCAAAACCCAATGTTCAAACACAAACTAAGAACCAATGTAAAAGAATCCAACCCCAAAAACGAGGTTTTAACATCCTATTTATAAAAACATTGTCTTATATTTTAAAAAAATTAAAATTAGTAATGTTGTCCGAAAATTGCGGCTGTAATCAACGACCCCAACAGATGGTCCATCGGTGAAACAATAGATCGTTGATGAAACGATGGACCGTCGACTGCCTCTGTCAGTTCAAACTTGGCATCATTTTTTCATCATTCAGCTGGCATATTCTCTGAATCAATCAATAGACCAACGACATGACCCGTCAATGCGTCTACGGTTCCTCGATGCTTTCTTCATTCCATATGTATATTTTCTTCAACTTCGGGTACTGCGACTATTTTTGCATAAATAACAATTCAACTGGACGGTCTGTTGATCATTCAATGGACCACTGATCCTTCCATAGCCCCAAACTTGGTATGATTTCCCCGAGTTTCTCCACATGCCTGAACTATTAGCCGACGATCATCATCTATAGTCTGTTGATGTAACGACGGACCGTCAATGGCCTTTGTGGTTCACCTCTGCACTAAATCTCAGTTGCCTTCTGCATTTTGGTTTTGGACACCTTTCCTCCAAATCAAAGATAAAAACTTGTTTAAACTACTACAAAAAGTCTCTAGACACACCAATCTTAAGGGAAAAGCATTGAAAGTACCATAAAACCACGGTACATCAACAACCTAAACTTAAATTCATTATTTATCGTCAAGCAACGCACTATGACTTAATACAACACTTTGTACAAAAGATTAGTCTTTTAATCTTTTTAAATCACATGGCTATCAATGCCAACTTTTTCTTTGCTTTAGTGCATGCTTATACTCTTAAGATCGATATAAGCTAACTGATGTGGATAAGAACATGACATAAACTCACCATGCACTAACACCTCTTATTTTGCCTCTCACCAAGATACCAACTCTCTAATATTTCAAGTAGTGCACTCACTTCAAAAGAAATCCTTCTTTTTAAAATAGTGATTTTTACTTTGGCTACAAGGATCAATATTCAACACTCTTGCTGAAAACAAATTCACACCTAGTTAGTAATTGTTTAGATAGGCTTGCCCTTATTTTCACTGCTTAAATTAACCACATTAGACTCTAGGATCACGATAGGAATTTTGGCTTGTAACGTATGATCAGGGTTAGGTATGGTACATATGGGTACATTTTAGTAAATTTTTTCCCTCCTTGACATTATGGCAGTAACGGCCCTAAAACGAACTAAGCTGAACTAGAGCCTTATGTGTTTTTATTGTGTTATTTTTTAGTAAAAATGATTTATATTAGTAATCTTACGCAGTGTGTGAATTTTGATTAATTTTGGAGGTCAAACGACCAAGAACGTCCATGACATTCGGAAGGTATGCCTTAGATAGTGTACTTATGTCTTGACTTGTTTTAGTGAGTTTTACGTGTTCGTTTTAATCAAAATTGATGTGGGATTTTCCTAAGACCTAGATGAATTAATATAGGGGTTTAACGTACAGGCACAATCCCACATAGGACCCACAAGGGGCCCTAGAGAAGGGCCCAAGACTTGGACCAAAACTGCCTAGGCAGTGTCCAACAACGAGACCAAACAACGGCAAGTTGGTCAACCGAGGACCCTTTATGTTGTTCCGTCAATTGGAACTACAAGGCTAGTTAGGGAGTCTCCAAATGGAGACAATAATAAAACAACGAGACCCACCAATGGACCATTGATGGACAGACGGTCCGTTGGTTTGTAACCGTCGATTGATGTCTGTGAAAAAGCTGTAATTTCTTCCAAGTCTTGGGGTTTTTGGTAAATTCACCCCAAGTATTTTATGAGCCTATTAAGTAATTTTTAGGATTATTTAGGTATATTATAGTATTTCAAACCCTATGACTTAATTTTAGAATCCTTTTTCTAAAACCCAAAACCCCTCCCTCTTAGAAGACTCTCTCAAGTCTCCACGGAAGCTAGAAGTCAAAAAGAAACTAGAAGGGCTATTGATGGTCGTTTATTCATCAAAAGTCATTCGGGTTTATTCAATGTTAGGTATGGTATCCATCCTTGAACTCTCTTCCATTCAAGGAGTCACTTCTCATGGATTATCTAAAAGGGTTTTCAACCCTAGTTTCTTCTATCTTAAACCCTAAATATAGGTGTTGCATGAAAAAATTTAATGACTTAATAATGATGTTTCTAATGTTAGTTTATGATTTTAATTTTAAAACTTTAATGAAATCTTGTTAATGCTTTTCACCAAATGATGGTTTAAGAAATGGGTTAAATGAGCTTAGTTTTGTAGTCTTTGAACTTTGGTTTCCATATGTTGATATTGTTGTTTAGATACTGACCTAAAAGCTAATTTATGATGAATTATTTAGTAAAATGATATAGGTGATGAAATCTTGGATTAAAGGGTAAGTTAATTATATCATTTATCTTTAATTATGAAATGCTCTTGAGTGGTATGGTGCACCTTCTTGGTGGCGGTATTTATTGGAACTATATGAATGTGTAGTTACTTGTGTAATGTGAATGAGGCCATGCAGGAATATTATGTGAAGAAATATAAAAATGAAGTTATTCTTGCAAATGTGTTTTATGAAACTTGTTATGAAAAGTATACTAAGGGTTATGTCTAAATGACCTATATGATTATGTGAAGCATGCAAAAGTGTGTGATGTGATGAAAGAAGGTCTAAGAATGTATAGAAGGAAATGTAAATGAAATTATGCTTATGTTCAAGGTGTGCTCACATGTACACACACTCACACTTGAATAAATGAATGAAGCTAAGTTATGTCGAAAAGGGGATTTTTGGATTGAACACTCTTCGTGAGTTGAGATGAGTTTTTTTGTAGCAACCTCACTATTCCTAATGAGATTTATAAGATAGGTTGGAGAATTAATGCCCTTCGTGAGTTGAGATATGGTGTTCACTAATTATTCTTAACCTATAGTTTAGAATGTTTAGAATCCGTGGGGTGTATGTCTAGCACCGAGAGGATATGAAAAAGAGGTTGTTACACTTCGTGAGTTGAGATGTTGTATTCCCATGTACCTCTTGGGATGATTATTTGTAACGACCCGTATTCTGGAATCCGAATCGCAACAGGCGTCGTTGTTCTCTCAGAGAACGCAGACAAGACTCATCTTGCATTCATTACATTCATATGGTTAATTTTAGCGGAAAATTTAAAAATTTTAAACTTATGAAGTATACATAGACTTCATATGGTTATTTCATGAATCCGTTATATACTAAGAACAACATAAATGTAACAACCATATATTAGAAGAATCAAGTTGAAACAGAATAAGAATATATCATAAATACGTTTGCCAAACACGACCTTATTACAAAAGCTTCGAAATGAAAGTACAAAAGAAACACTAGGGACAACATCCACTAGCTTTGTGTAAAACTAAGGCTAGACTAAAAATGTAGCATCCTCGAATTCAAGAGGACCTACCAAATGGTCTAGAGAATTGCTGATGTGCAAATCGTTGAAAGAGTCGTCAATCTGTCCCTTAACCTGCATCTATAAAATAGTAAATAGTAGGGGTTAGTACACCACTTGTACTAATTATGGGTGTATGCACACATACACATAAGGCTATGCATGATCAAAGAAAATTCTCCTAAAGAACATGCTATTTCTGGAAGTCTAGTCACTAGACTTTCCTAAATCATTAGTTGTGAATTGTGGTACAAATATGATGTATTTTAATGCATTAAAAGCACACAAATCATTTTCTATATGACTACAAAACATTAGTATCATCAACATAATTTTGGAACTACTCGGGCAAAGATTTGTAATTTTTGATCCTCTTAGGCCGAGAGCTCCTCTTTGTACACTTAGATTATTTTTCAGTCTTTTTCTTCTTCTTTGTGTGTAGTTCAATAATTCTTTTGGTCCTTTGTTTTTCTTACAAGTGCGATGATTCATTGTAGTCCCATACCTACAATGAATCGATGTAATTAATCCAAGGAATAAGGAATGATTACCCTACGTTATAGTGAGTCATTCTTTACACTATATATTCATTACCTTTCATAAGCAATTCTCTATTGATCATGTTATTGATGTAATTACTATGTCATTACTTTAATGTTTTATATACTATACATTTCATATACACAATACTTTGGAATCGCTGATGTAGCAGTAAGACATCTCAAGTGAGGGCTCAACATATGGGACCTCAACCCGAGGGACTTTTTTAGCAAACATAGAGTCTCCTTCTTTGGTTCATTTGTACTTCACATTATTCATTTCATTCATTCTTAGGCTGATGTAAACACCAACTATACGTAGGAAAGTTTAAGACTCACATCGGGATCATGAAGTGCAATGACAAAGAATGACCTAATGTCATTCCTTGAATCTGATTTCACTTCCTGATTGTCTTGCACAAACACCTTCCATAACTTTAACCTTAACCGACATAGATCATGTGAGCATCATGAGATCCAGTGTATGCCCCACACAGAAAAGAGGTGGAATCACCGGGCGAAGTGACCCAACATGCTAGCGTATAGAGGGAGTCGAACCCTACTAGATTCCTATATTGGCAGTATAGGTTCAAAGACTAGGAGATATAAGGATACCCATACGCGGCATGTCGGACTGTTTCATCTCATGAGAGTTACGTGAACCTACGCCCTTCCCAAAGGAAGACATCACCGCTCATAGATAGCCTATCGGTGCTCAGTATAAAGTTCCATTACATTCAACTCATACAACATGGAAGCTAGATTCTAGCATGAGGGAATCATTGCTCATTAGATGAGTTCTCATCTCATCATTAGTATTAAGTGTGAATTGTCCTTACACTTACATATAGAGTATGATTGAGACTTGTCTCTTCATAGTCAACACTCTCTTAGGTAAGTATTTTTAGTGACCTTTACTTAGGATTGGTTGAGACTTGTCTCACCATTCATCTTAGGCTCTTATCATGTTGTCACCATTTACATTAGCATAATAGATTAACATAATTACTCATCTCATTACGTGAATGTTTGTTTCTTCTTTATCTTATAGTGTTGACTCAAGCATTATGGAGGATTGCTTCTAGATTGAGATTTACTTACTCTATTGATGACCGGTCATCCTTACTTTAAATTGATGAAATGTGAATTTTCCTTACATATCATCTTTTGGTGTTAATGAGACTGGCGCACACATTCTAACACCTTCATACGTGAGTATTCTTTTAAAATAGTAGCTTAGGTGTATGTGAGACATTTCTCACTTCCTTTAACACCCCATTCTGGTCACTTACTTACTTTAGACCCCTTCAATTATTTTATAACTAACATTACTTACTTATTTTCGTATACTAGATTCATATCATCGTTTATGGACGATGAACACTTCATTCAATGAGTTTCATGAGTTCATGTGTCATTCTTTTAGAGAATGTTTGGAGTTTTCCTAATGAGTGGCATGCCCTTGATTATGGGTTCATTGAATTACTTTAGAAGTGCTTATATTATCATTTGATACTCTAACTACACAATATTGGCATATGATTGGTATTGACCTCAACTTGTGAATGTTAAACTACATAACCATTTTTGTTGGCATGTGCCAATTTTACGTATGTTCATATTTAAATTTAATATATATGAACCATTACCCAATATTTCAATTTTTTAACATAATATTATAGTCATTTACATGCATCACTCTTAGACAATGTATCATTAGCCATTTTATTGGCATACGATTAGTATTGGCATAAACAATTGGGCATAGATTTCAGAACCATATTTGTTGGAATAAGCCAATTTTCATGTTCGACATGCATATGTTTTCATACATTATACATTATCCAATATTTTATTTATTTAACATAATAATATAGTCAATTTCCTACAACTTGTTTGACAATTTAGTGTTAGCCAATTTATCTTTATAAGATTAGTATTGGCATAGGCAATTGACTATATATTTCATAAATATTTTGTTTGCATAAACAAAAGTTTCATTCAATCATGCTCCATTCGGTATACATTATTCATTAGCCAATCTTTTACCTATTTAGAGATCACATTATAGCCAATTCCCATTTAAGTTTTGAACAATGTTTTTGTTAGCCATTTTATTGATATAAGGCAAACATTAACTCAAATTATGCTTTCACACGGATCTTTTTAGCTAACCTTATAACATAACTTTAGGCATAACAGGTTTTTACACATCTTGGGCAGCATCATATTATCATTTGTTGAATATATCATCTTTTTAACGTCATATTAACAGAAAGTATGCACAACAGACCGTTACATCTTCATACATAACATTTTCGGACATATCTTAAACATAGTATCATTCTTTTAATTTACATAATAACACTTAGCATCAAAAGAGTCCAATTAATAGGTTCATTCAATCATTATCAAAAGAGTCCAATTAATAGGTTCATTCAATAATTATTTAATAAAAAACCATACACATTAAGAACAGCCATCACCACAAAACAACAACATGATTTCTAACCTATTCAACATTGAAATCATAACAACGATACTAGGGAAAGGAGTTCCACCAGAACGAGGGGAAACAACCCTAGTTTTACAGATCTTTGAATCATTCGAAAGAAAGTTCTATTGGAGAAAAAAGTACAGGAGAGAAACCCATACATTATGTGGAACTTAATCTACGAATACCACCTTGAACTAAACCTTGATGAAATCTTGAAATCGCCCTAGATAAATCGATAAATTTTCTGCCTTTTTCTTGCGTTCGTTGCTTACTATTTTGCGTCCCTTTTGTCTATGAGTTTGAACATGATTTTTAGGTTTATTAACTGATCTTGACTCATTAAACTTGGTGTTTAATAATTAATTAAATTAATTAATTAAATAATTACTAAAAAGCCCCCCCTAGATTGACTAGAACTAGGAAAACACTATAGTTGGTCAAATCTGAAATTTTTCCTAAGAATTTCATTTTGCATCTTTATATTAATTATTTAAATGGCTAATTTAATTAATTAATATACATAGGGTAACTATTAAAGTGCCCCTAATTCATTGGTACAAAAATTAACCCTTTTGGACCATCCTAGGTTATGTTCTAGGATGTTTCGTGAGTTTTACTAGGTTAGTGTAAGAATTTCGGTTTGACCCCTTTAATTTAATTAATTAAATGGATAATTTAATTAATTAAGTGACCTATTTTAATTAACAAAGTACCCTTAGTTGGTTATAATTATAACTAATCCTTTGAACCATCCTAGGTTAGGTACTAGGTTGTCTTTTTCTTTTTTTAACTGAAATCTAGATATTGCTTTGTGATTTAAGTTTTGACCCTTCAAATTAATTAATTAAGTAGCCTAGGGTAATTACTATTGTATGCTTAGGTCTTTAGGATCTTAACTAACTCTTTGTACCATCCTAGGTTAGGTACTAGGTTGTCCCTTTCTTGTCTTAACCGAAATCTAAAAATTTGGTTTTTATTTTCGGTTTTAGCCCTTTTTAAATTAATTAATTAATTTTCTAAATTAACTAATTTGGTAACCTAGTGGAATTACTAAAGTACCCCTAAGTTTTTTGGACCATAACCAACCTTTTGGACCATCCTAGGTTAGGTACTAGGTTATCTCTTTAACTAGTACTAGGTTAGTGTCAACCCGGTTTTGGTCCTAGTTTGTCAGCTGCACTAATGGGTCCAATTAGGTTAGTCCTAGGTTATTTAGTTATTTAGGTCAGTAGGTTAGAGTCTATAATTTGTAGGGAGGTTAGTCGTTACATGGAGTGGTCCGTTGTGCATGTTTTTCCCCCTACCTTAACCGAATTCGGTTAGGGTGGTCCCCTCCTTTGGCAGCTTCTTCACATGTCTTGGGCGTGTTCTTTCACATGGGTTGGTTGCGCTTTCCTAACTAACTATTATTTATGGTTCATTTGGAAGTGTTTAATTATTGTCCCAAAGATCCTCACTATGTCCTTGGACACTGTTTAATCTACATGATCCTTTTAAATGTTCATGTGTTATGGTACTAGGATTGACACATGGATGCCTAGTAGTTCATGTGAATTTTAAAGACAACTTTTTAATTAGCTTAGGGTCTTCATTTCAGGTACATTCAT
This sequence comes from Solanum pennellii, assembly GCF_001406875.1. Taxonomy (NCBI): domain Eukaryota; kingdom Viridiplantae; phylum Streptophyta; class Magnoliopsida; order Solanales; family Solanaceae; genus Solanum; species Solanum pennellii. The sequence continues at coordinate 19,270,004 of NC_028639.1, forward strand.
TACACAAGCTCATAGATACTTTAAAATTTTGCTAACACTCTCTAAGCCAACATTTTCTTCTATGCCCATAATTTTGTAATATACCCAATATTTCTAAATATTGAGAATTGGGATGCCTATTTACCCGTGATACACATTCTTATGAACCTATTGGGCGTTTCACTAAACATATGATTTTCCAAAATGTTACAATACTCCTCGTTCGTAGAGAATGAGTTAATTAGTAGCAATCTCCTTATCCCTTAACTTTGCCCCCGCATAGGTGTAACTATTGGGGAAGCCATGTAAAAGCTAAAAGAATGACCTTATTCTAGGCAAGTGAGGACCCCTCATTCGATAGGGGTTAAAATCGGGATTCTAGTCTAGCTCTCATGGTCTATGTCATTTAACCTAACTCCCACAAAAGTAATGAAAGTACTAAGTCTTCTAAAAGAGTGTTCTACCTAGGGTAGGTAGTGGATGGAATGGCATTTGTATATTGCACTAGGTAGGAATTCCGAAAGGGGAGTCTTAGTGAGTCTTATATGAACTGAATGAACTAAGTGTGCAAAAAAAACATACTACGTAGGGTAGGTGGTGGTATGGGACGCTATCGATCAATTGCACTAAGTAGGGCCTTCCGAAAGGGAAGTCTTTGTGCCAAACCTTAAAAAATAGTGTACTACTTAGGGTAGGTGGTGTTATAGGACGCCATCTACTCATTGCACTATGTAGGCATTATGAAAGGGAAGTATTTTGTGTATGGTTGAGTATTCCTCTAATGTTTTGTCATTGAGTGGGGGTTTATTCTCTCAAGGTGAGAAAGCCATAAAAGGGTTGTCTTGAGGATCACTTTATTGTGCATTGAAGTAGGCATATGTACACTTCCTTCATGTCTTACCTTTGTGAGTCTTAGGATAATCTTTGTAGGGAAACACCTACGGAAATGAGTTCATTTCCTAATTGGCAATACCATGGAAGTCCACTACTTTAATGTTATTTTAATTCACCGCGATGTTAAAGGAAATTCACTGTAAATGCTAGCTATTTCACAGTAATGTTTGGAAAGGTTACTATAAACTACTTCCTTTTATTAAAATTATGCAAATCCTTCCCTAAGTGTAAAATGATGTTTCTTATGTTGTTTTACTTTTACATTCATGAATTTTTTAATTATTTGGCATGAAAAATTATTTTACTAAAATGTCCCTTTTTTGCATGTTTTTGCATATATCATACTTAGTACATTGTTTTCTACTAACCCCATATTTTATATACTCTATAAGTGTAGGTTTTTGGAAGCAAGGTTGAAGGCTAGAAGTCTAAGCTTGGGAAATTTTCTCTCAAAACAAAGTGTGTAATCATATTTATGAGGTCGTAGTCCTTTTCTTAGTTCTTTACTTAAGGACTTGTTATGTATTCCTCTTTCTTTGTAAAGGGAAGTGTCCCTAAGATATTATGTTGTGTCTGAAGTTTGACCTGTGACGATGATATTCTCTAAGTATTTATGAAGGATTTCCTTTTATTAATTTATTTTTTAAAAGTTTAAAATTCACACTACTTTTCATGTCTTTTGTAATGAACGATAATTAAATGGTTTGTACATGACACAAAAGGGTAAAGTACGCCTTGTTATCCAAGGGTGCACCCTAGCTTCTTAGGGGTTCTTTTGGGTCGTGACAAACTAGGTATCAGAGCATATGGTTATGGGAATCAGATTAGAGTTTAAAATTTTCCCTAGCCACGTCTAATAGTATCTAGGTCATTGGTGTGAGTCGCAACACATCCATGGATAAGAGGGTATAGGATGATAGAGTTTCACTTTCTTCATTACTCTTGAATCGTGCCATAGAACTTAACTCCATAAAATCTCTCTCTGTTTTTCCTTTGCCCGGTGGTTTTCTATGTGTGATTTCTTGGAAAGGGAGATGTTTTTATGTTTGGAGAAGAAAAGGTGGATTTTGATGTTATGATGGTTTTGTGGCTAGAAGAGTTGATATGAAGGTAAGTTTTGAAAATTTTGATGTGAAGCCAGTTATGGCTATGAGTGACTTATGAGGTTTGATGTATTTTGATGAGAAACTTTATAGTGATGTAGTTCAAAGAATGGTAAGGGTTATAATTATTGAGTAAAGTACATTTGAAAGGAAATGAGTTATCTTGTGATTATGTTCAATTATGGTAGAAATTCTTTAAGGTGTAAATTTGAGATATGTTGAGAGAATGTGGGGATTTCGTAGGAGTTTAGGGGAAACCCTCTTGTGTGGCTAATGTTTCATAGTTGTTCTTTTAATTTGGTTGAGGTTGTAGTGTGTCTTTACTCTAAGGGGGAAATGTTGTATGAATGAATACCTATTAAGGGAGTTTTGTTCCATGAGATTGAGTAAGTGGTGCCTAAGAGTTGAATGAGGTGATGTTTAAGAAAGTTTGTCTAGGCTCGAATCCTTAAAGAATTATGCTTAACTTGTAAGGTTGATGTTCAATCTTGATTTGCATGAGTTAAGGGTAGTGTTAGTTCTTACCTTGTGTTAAGTATAATGGTGCTTTGAAGTGTGAGATCTTGAAGATGGTTGTACCCTAAGTGGGTGAGAATGAGTTTAGTAGAAAGCTAGTTGATATCCTCATCTTTCCTTTTTGTTCTTATTCAAGTTTGAGACCAAATCCTTAGTTTTTTTGTAATCATCAAAAGTCTTGAATAATGAATGTTGAGTATAATTGCATGTAGTGTACTTAGTCCAAGAGATTCCTCAAGGTTCACTAGGTGGAAGTGGTAGTATGGGATGCTACTCTTACATTGCACTTAGTATACCTTGCCAAGTCTCTTCGGAGTAAGTTAGTATGGTCTTGTCTCTCATATTGTCATGACATCTTTTTAAATTTGTTTGAAAGGTGCATTATTGAAATTTTAAGCATGTGACACAATGAAGTTTTGAGTTCATTGTAAAGGAGTACAAATTTTGAGAAAATTGCATTTTTCATGAATTATGGTTTCGATGTGTTATGAGATGATTTTATATGGTTTTATACTTCATTTGATCATGTCATCTTGATGAATTTCTCAAAGAATGGATTTTTGAAAAAAAAATTGCATGCTTAATAGTGAATACAGTTATTACTCACCGTGAAATTTTTGCATTTTTTTAAAAAAATTGTCTTACATGTGATATAAGTTTAAATGTGTGAAAAAGTGTTGTATATGAGAATGTTTAATGTTGGATAATGTAGTTCCTCCATAAGTGAAGGATAAGAGAAGATTTTGAAATGTGAAAGTTTTTCTAAAATGCTTATTTTGCAAAGTGTGTAAAAGTGTATATTTGTTCTCCTTGTTACTTGGTCTTTGATTGTGAATGTTTGAGCCTTGATTGTGATGTTTTATGTGATGCTAAGTGAGTCGTTGTGGTTCTTCATGTTTTAGTGTCTTTCGAGGATGAATGTTATTCTAAGTGGGGAAGAATGTAACGCCCTAAAACGAACTATGGTAAAGTAGAGCCTCGTGAATGTTCCTTGAGTTAATTTTAAGTTAACATGAGTTACATTATTGTTCTTAGGCAATGCGTCATGTTTGGTTAAGTTTGGATGTCATAAGACTAAGAACATCAATGAAGTTCGGAAGGTATGCCTTAGATAGTGTTCTGGTGTCTTGAGGTGTTTGAGTGAGTTTTACGTGTTCGTTTTAGTTGAAATTGATGTGATATGTTTCTAAGAACTATATGACATAATTTAGGGGCTTAACATCTAGGAACGACCCCACTTAGGACCCACAATGTGCCCTAGAGAAGGGCCCAAGACATGGACCAAAACCGCCTAGGAAGTGTCCACCAATGAGATCAAACAACGGCTAGTAGGTCAACCAATGGCCCATTGTCTTGGTCCGTCGATGGTAAATGCAATCCTACTTATCAAGGATCCAAATTGGGCCAGGTATCAAACAATGAGACCCACCAACGGACCGTTGATGGACAGACAGTCCGTTGGTTTGCAACCGTCGATTGATGCCTGTGAAAAAACTGTAATTTCTGCAAAGTATTGGGGTGTTTGGTAAATTCACACCAATTATTTTATGAGCCTAGGAAGTAATTTGTTTGGGTTATTCATTATACTAAAGTATTTCAACCCCTAAGACCTAATTTTAGACTATTTTTCCTAAAACCCAAAACCCCTCAATCATAGAAGACACTCTAAAGTCTCCATGGAACCTAGAAGTCAAGAAGGAACTAGGAGGGCTGTTGGTGGTCGTTTATTCATAAAAAATAATTGGGGATTCTTCAATGTGAGGTATGGTATCCATCCTTGAACTTTCATCCATTCAAAGAGTCCCTTATAAAGGATTTTCAAAAATGGTTTCCAACCCTAGTGTCTTCTATCTTCAACTCTAAATATGGGTCTTGCATGAAAACACTTCGAATGACTTAATAATGACGTTTCTTATTTTAGTTGATGATTTTTAGTCTAAAACTTCCATAAAATCATGTTAAGTCTTTTCATCAAATGTTCGTTTAGGAAATGGGTTAAATGAGCTTAGTTTCATAATCTTTGAACTTTGGTTTCCTTATGTTCATATTGTTGTTTATCTACTTCCCTAAGAGCAAATTTAAGATTAATTATTGAGTAAAATGTTATAGGTTATGAAAGCTCTGATTAAAGGGTTATTTTATTTACCTTTAATTATGAAATGCTCTTGAGTTGTATGATCCACCTTCTTGGTGGCGGTGTTTACATGAATTGTATGAATGTGTAGTTACTTGTGTATCTTGAATGAGGCCATGAAGTCATATTAAGTGAAGAAATATTGAACTGAATTTATTCTTGCTAATGTGTTTTTATGAACCTTGTTATGAGAATTATGCTAAGGATTATGTCTAAATGACCTATATGATTATGTGAAGTATGTTAAAGTGTGTGATGTGATGAAAGAAGGTCAAAGCATGTATAGAATAAAATTTAAATGAAATGATCCTTATGTGCAAGGTGTGCTCATATGTATACACACACTCACACTCGAATATATAAATGAAGCTAAGTTAAGTCATAGAAGGGAGTGTTGGGGTGAACATTCTTCATGAGTTGAGATGAAGTGTTTAGTAGAAACCTCATTATTCCTAATGAGCTTTTTAAGATAGGTTGGTGGATGAATGACTTTCGTGAGTTGAGTTATGGTGTTCACTAGTTATCCTTTACGTATGGTTTATAATGTTTAGAATCTGTGGGGGTTACGTCTAGCACCGAGAGGTTATGAAGAATAGGTGGTTTCAATTCGTGAGTTGAGATGTTGTATTCCAATGTACATCTTGAGTGAGTACTCCTCGTTAGTAGAGAATGAGTTACATAGTAGCAATCTCCTTATCCCTGAATTATACGCCCGCATAGGTGTAGGTATTAGGTAATCCATGTAAAAGATAAATGAAGGACCTTACTCTAGGCAAGTGAGGATCCCTCATCTGATAGGGGTTAATATAGAATTTCATATTTAGATCTCACGGTCTATGTCGGTTAAGGTAACTCCCACAAAAGTAATGAAAGTACTAAGTCTTCTAAAAGAGTGTGCTACTTAGTTTAGGTAGTGGAATGGGATCCTATTTATCCATTACACTAGGTAGGCACTCCGAAAGGGTAGTCTTGGTGAGTCGTATGTTAATTGAATGAATTAAGTCTTCTAAAATGTCACGACCGGAATCTAGACCTCAGATGAGACCGGCATCGTTGAACTCTCAGAGGTCGCAGACAAGCCTACATACCTCATTCTTACTTCATCTAGGTTAATTTTAGTAGAAAATTTGAAACTTTCTGTTTCTTATCATGCTTACTAAACATTATAATACATATGTAATTGTTCACCATCAACCATCTAACATTAAGATCATAAAATGAAAGAAACTGTTTATTATAACGATAAAGATTTACTTGCCAAAATGGCACCTATAGAAAGTCTGAACAAAAACAGGAAACAAACGCTAGTGGAACATACTCCACTAACTCAATCCAACAACTAAGCTAGAATATTAATAGGCAAGCATACTCAAAAGCATGAGGGCCTACCAAGTCCGCATGAATGCTCGACGTCCAAATAACTACAACGTTAACCAGTAAGCTCTAACGTCCATATGTTCCTGGACCTAAAAACATAGAGTTGTATGGATTTAGTACACAGTTGTACTAAGTATGGGTATATGCAAGCACACACCAAGGACATGCATGAGAAAGGATAGCTCTTTCCGAACAACATGATTATGGCAGATCAAGTGAGTGAACTTGCCAAATTGAGATTAAGAAAGTGAGTGAACTTTCAAAATTTGGATTAGGAAAGTTTATGAGCTTTCAAAATTTGTATTAGGAAAGTTATGCCATGAGAGTAATATGAATCATCATACTTAACAAATTTACACACAGCACACAACAGCGTACACATAGCACATATAATAATTCATATACACATAACATTGTTCATATCGTTCATTAGTATGCCATGAGACCTTAGAATCATGGAATTGACATTAAATCTTCCAAAAACGGAGGTCTCAATATATGGGACCTCAACTAGGGAGTCTTCTTTAGCAAACACAGAGTCTTCATCATTCATATACGTACTTCATTTCATTTCATTCATGGGCCAGTGTAAACACCAGCTATACCTAGGATGTAGTTTAAGACTTTTATCGGGTTCGTTGTGCAATGACCAAGAATGACCAAATGTCATTAGTTGAATCTAACTCACCTCTTTATTATCCTATCCTAACACCTTTGGTATCATTCGTTTCAGTATGTGCATCATTTGAGCCTGGCCTCATTCATTCATTGGGAACTTTAACTCTAACCGAGATATATCATGTGAGCATCATGAAATACAGTGTCATGAAACCCCACACCAAAAAGAGGTCGAATCATCGGCCAATGTGACCCAAAATATGCTAGCGTACATGGGAACTGAACACCGCCAGATCCCTATATTGGCAGTATAGGTTCGAAGACTAGGAGATATAAGAAGCCCCATACCCGGCATGCTGGATAGTCTCATCTCATGAGATTTACATGAACCTCCGCCCTTCCCCGAAAGAAGGCATCACCGCTCATAGCTAGTATATCGCTGCTCAGTATAAAGTTCCATTACATTCAACTCATACATCATGGAAGCTGGCTTCTAGTATGAGGACATCATAGCTCAATAGATGATTTATCATCTCATCATTAGTATTAATAAGTGTGTTAATGTCAATACTTTCATGAGAGTGTTCATACAGACTGGTCTCTTCATTAACTTTACAATCTCATTGGTGAGTACGTTTTGGTAACATTTACTTAGTCTCATTTGAGATTCCTCTCATCTTTTACATTAGTCTTGTATCATGTTTTCGTCACATTCATTATCATCAGCACATTTGCTCTTCATACATACTCACCCCTTTTTACGTGAATTTTCATTTCATCATATGCCAATGCACTTGGCCATTTGGTTTTTTTTACACTCTTACTTAACCCTTATAGGGTTTCATCATTTCATTGTTATTTCATAATTTCATTGTTCATTTCATCATATGTAAACGCACTTGGCCATTTAGTGTATTTTACACTCGTACTTAACCCTTCTAGGTTTTCATCATTTCATTACATACATCTTAGGTTCACTTACTTTTAAACGTATGCTAGACTTATGTGTCTATATATACAAGCCATGGGGCTTCATTCATAGTTTTTCTAAGTGATTCATATTTATCCAATATTATGTGATACAAGACTTATGCATCTTGTAGATATGGTAAGATATTTATTTTGATCTTTAGAGGCAGCATTCATTAAATATTTACTTAGGTATGACTTATGTATCAATATGGAATCGGGCAAGGGAACCCGATATCAAATCCCTTGGACAACACTTAAACTTATTTTAAACTTGATAATAGAATTTTTTAGATATGGGGGACCCTAGTTCAATCCCTATCAACCCCATAATATTTCCTTTCTTTTTCTCCTCTCCTTTTTCATTTGAGTCAAGGATATTGTGGGTTCAATCCCCCACAAGCTCATTGTTTTTATTTTATTTTATCTCTTAACTTTCTCACATATAGAAGAGGTTGTGGGTTCAATCCCCACTCTCCACATTTAATTTTCTCCTTTATTTTTTCCCTAACTCTCTCATCCATTCAAGAGGTTGTGGGTTCAATCCCCACTCACCACATCTATTTTTCCTTGCATTTTTCTCATGATATTTTTATGAAATTTTCATTTAGTGAGGTCACGGTATGAATACCCAATGACCTCACATTTTGAAATTTTTTAAATGAAGCACATTTTTTAAAAGTTGGCCGAGACTACAATTTCAACCATGATGGAAATTTAGTCTCTTCCATCCATTTTTGTCTTAATCTTTTGTTGATTTTTTTTTTGTAGCTTTCATGTAGGGATGTCTTGGGTTCAATACATAGTGATATCACTTATTTTACATTCATTTTTCATTGCATTTTGTACAATTTTGTTTGGCCGAACCCAACCTACCAAATGCTGGAAATTTGTTCACTATTTTCAGCTTCTTTTTATCATCATTCATACGTTAATTCTTAAGGCATTTCGTGGATCATTTGGTGCATATTTAACTATAATATTATTATGATTATATTCAGCAGAGAATTACCATTTCATGCAGCAACATTACAACACTTTTACACCTCATGATTTACGCAAACATTTGCACATAAAGTTCAACCATAAAAACTTTTTCACATACTTTCGGTTGACATAACTTAACATGCTTACAATTCCAAACACATAATCACGAAAAACAAATTTCATACTTAAAGTACCAGAAAAAATACCAAAAACATGATCTCTAACCTATTTCACATTGGGATCAAAGGGATACTAGGGACAAGGAGTTCGACAAAAACAGGAACAACGCTAGTTTTCGAATAGATTCATCTGAGCCTTAAAGGTCTCTTGGGAAAGGGACCAAGAGTAAGAAAACCCGTACCTTTTATGACGTTCAAACCTCGACTTGATGCCCAAAATATTCTCTAAAAATCACGTCCAAATCCCCTCAAAGTCAACACCAATTCGACGGACAAACTTCTCTTTGCCTACGTGATTGATTTTGTTTGTTTTCTTATATTTTGTTGTGAGTTCTTAAATTGTGAAGATCTTTGGTTTACCTACTGTGTTTTGAAGTTATTTGGCAGAGAAAATCGTGAGTGAGAGTGATAGAGACGTGAGAGAGAGATGGGCGTGGGAGAGAAGACTTTTCTTAGGATTAGGAGTCTACTTTGGGATTTAGTCAAATAAGGTTTTTGTTTAATTATTAAAAATCTGATTTCCTTTTATTTTCAATCATCTAATAAATAATAAATATTTGTTAATTACGTTAATTTATCAACTTAAATTTAAAAATAATTTAATTCATTGCTTCCACCTAGGTTCGAACATGGGTGGAGCAAGACTTCACTTCAAGATCAAATTTTTGGTCCTCTCTCCCCAAAATGACCCTCCACCTTATTAATTACATAACTAATTATATAATTAGGGTAATTACGATACTAAGGTTAGTCTGTAAAAACACCATTTTACCCCTAGACCCTCCAAACCTAAGATTTTCCCTTTTTAAGTCCAGTAAAGACTCCTTCAAGTAAATCTTCGTATTCCGGAGCCCTACATGGTTGGACCCAACCTTTTCTAGATTAAATAACTCCCCAAATTAGTTGGCATGTCTCTAGAAAGGGTTCAGATGTCTGGTTTTATGCGCATCAATCGGTGTGAATCCGGTCAAATCGTAGGCATTCGAGACACATTAAGCATTACTTAGCATATTCATTTTTTAGGTTGTTACATAAAAGAATGCACTACTTAGGGTAGGTGGTTGTATGGAACGTGTTCTATCCATTGCACTATGTAGGACCTTTCAAAAGGAAAGCCTTGGTGCCAAACCTTTTTAAAAAGTGTGTTACTTAAGGCAGCTGATGGTATGCGACACCACCTACACATTGCACTAAGCATTCATTCAGAAAGGGAGGTCATTGGTGTGTTGTTGAGTGTTCTTCTAATGTCTTGTCATTTAGTGGGGGCTTATTCTGCCGAGGTGACTAAGCCGAAAAGGGTAGTCTTGAGGATGACTTTGGTGTGCATTGAATGAGGAAAATGCTCACTTCCTTCATGTCTTACCTTTGTGAGTCTTAGATAACCTTTCTAGAGAAACACCTATGGAAATGAGTTCAGTTCCTCATTGGCAATACCTTGGAAGTCTACTACTTTGGAGTCATTTTAGTTCACCGTGATGTTAAAGGAAATTCACTATAAATGCTCGCTAGTTCACTGTAATATTTTGAAAGGTTACTATAAAGTTCTTCCTATTGTTAAAATTATGAAAATCCTTAATTAAGTTTTAAATGATGTTTATTATGTTGTTTTACTTCTAAATTCGTGAATGTTTTAATTATTTGGCATGAAACGTTATTTTACTAAAATGTCCCTTTTTGCATGTTTTTTCATATGACATACTAAGTATATTGTTTTCTACTAACCCCATTTTTGCATGTTTTTTTCATATGACATACTTCGTATATTGTTTTCTACTAACCCCTTACTTTCTATACTCTATAAGTATAGGTTATTTAATAAAGGTTGAAGTCTAGAAGGCAAAGCTTGGGAAAGTTTCTATCAAGAAAAAGTATGTCCCTCTTTATTCGAGGGCATAGTCCTTTTATTAGCTTTACTTAAAGGCTTATAATGTATTCCTATTTTAATGTAAAAGGCCGTATCCTTAAGATATTATGTTGTGTCTTAAGTTTGGCCTGTGATGATGAGATTCTCTCAGTATTTATGAAAGATTTTCTTTTATTAATTTTTTTTTTAAAAGTTTTAATTCAACACAACTCTTCATTTCTTATGTAACGAACGATAGTTAAAGGGCTTTTACAAGATCCCAAAGGGTCAAGTACGCCTTGTTACGACCCAAGGGTTCACCCTAGCTTCTAGGGGATGCTTTCGAGTACTGACATATGGCTAAGTGTCCTACCTCTTTCACTATCTCTTATGCCCTACTTTTCTTTTCATTTCATCTTAACCTTGCTTCCCCTTTTGTTCTTTCTGGAAGTGACTCTTACTTCTTTTTGTTAAACTCTTTTTCTTTCTTTTATGGGTTTTTTTTTTCATTGAATTGATAATTTTTACTGAGTCACCTCTCTTGACCACTTTTTCTTTTCTTTTCCATATTACTCTTTACATACCCACTTTTCGGGGCATCACTCATAATAGTCACCCTCAACTTATGGCTTTTCCACGAGTCGAGGTACACATTACCCAAGGTTGGGTCAGGGCCAATACAATGTAACTTTATGCATTAGCCACCCTCAACATAAGCTTTTGACACAATTTGAGGAACACATGTCGAAGGAAGGACCAGGGCCAACACATTATACCCAAGGAAGGTGAAATGGTGAAGAAAGAAAGTTTCTATTATAGGCTTAACATATTCGGATAAAAAGGGATAACAATTTCATTTTGTTCACTTTATTTTAGGCTAGATGTTTGTTATTTCAAATAAGGTCCTATGATCCTTTCCTAGTTGTCTAACACAGATTCCTTTTTGCGGGAGCAACTGGCCAAGTGCTAGCTAGGTACCAACAATGGAGCAATCAAACTTCCTCACACTCTCTTAGCACGTCATTACACTATCAGATTGTCACACACCTAGTTTAAGCGTTCGTTTAATGGTCATGCAGTGGGTGCATCTCTATGTCATGATTAGAGCCAACACATTGAAGTAATTTATAACTATTTAAGCAAAACTTTTCTTAGAAAGGGATATCATTCATGATTAGCCATCATGCTTCAGATTTTAAGCTTTTATACATTATACAAGTTACAACATGTCGGTTAAACAATAAAGTAATCAGTCTCTTGAGGCAAAAGAAAAAGGCAAGAAAACCCCGAAGAGAGGATAGTGAGTTGGGCTACTCATACTTCACCCTAACACTCACTCTCCATTTACCCCACCCCAAACAAAATAGCATGCATTGTCCCCAATGCATAAAAATAATGACAGGGAGGTAGGTGAAGCCAACCTGAGGCGCATAGCACTGACGATCAACAAGTAGGCAGGTCTGCTTTCCCAGAACCCGCAACATCATCAGTAGAAGGGTCACCCTCTGTGGTGCCCACAACAATCGTTGCACCAGCAGTAGTGCTCCTCCAAAAAACCTAAGATCTTGAACTAGACACCCCAATAGCTAACTCTCAAGCCCTCATCTGACGGGTCTTCTAATCAATAAAAGAGGCTCTCCTCCGGGGCTCAAGATCTGTCTGATCCTTCTTCCTTACATGGGTATCCACTCCCTCAGTCGTGCGGTTTGAATGGTGCCTCTTGGAAAGAACACGTGGCTCAGGTGGTAGCTTTGTAGGGGCTGTGAATAAAGATGCAAGCACATTTTCCTCTACTAGATGGATGGGAATAGTTCGCTCTCAGGACCCCTCATCTCCAGAATGCAGTCAACATCGGCCCGCAAATCGCCACGGTCTCCTGATGAGTAGTCAAGTCAATGGTGGGGGATGGGCGTGCAAGAACCCGTAGCTTAAATGCATCAAGGCGCTGGCTAACAGCCTGAATCTTCTGCTCCGTCTCCTAGGCCACCCTCTTCTCAGTGGGGTCCTTAGCCTTGGCATTAGATTTATGAATCCAAGGCTTGATATGATGTAGTGGGATGGTCATTTGTCCCTTTAACTTCTGGACTCTTGCTATTGGGACCAATGCAGCAGACGGTGGAGTAGACATGGAGGAACTCGGTGCTTTACTAGTGCCATGCGCGGACTCGGTCGGGGTGGTGTCAGTGGGCTTTGAAGTGGCAGGATAATCCCCTTGGGATAACTCTACCGTATCCACCATATTTTCACTTAGCGTCTGTAATTCAACTGTAGGCCCTCTCCACGGTGCCGCCACATCGGCCTTACCCTTATGATAACTATATTAACAGTCCCAACTATAGTGGAGGGCATCAAGGTGCCAATTGGGCACACTGTCATCTCTGCATAAGTGGAAGATCACACCGGCGAATGGGTAAGTAGTAGTGGTCATAAAATCACTCTCATGTATCACGGAGATCAATAATTTCGTGAAGTTGATCTCGAACTCGACCACAAAGGTTCTACTAATACCGCTCTATCTCATTTAAGAATATTATTTGATGTCGTTTGTGATAGGTGGTGGCAGATCAACAACCACAAGAACTATGTTGTGAATGTGAGGTTGGACTTCTTGATAAGGCCTCTGAGGTCCCACACCCAGTCTGCTCCCTCACCGTTAATGTCATGTGTTGTGCAAGCCAGCGATTGGCGGTCTCTCTCGTGTCGATGTTACTCTGAAGCTGGACACTCTTGACCATATCCCACCTTTTATAAAAATCTGGGGTCAAGGGGGTCCAATTAATATCTGTGGAGGTTCCATACAAGACTCGGCGGATGGGAGTACGAGAAATGTCCACCCGGCAGCCTCGAACTACAACCTGTGTGAGTGGGTTCTATTTTGTAGGTCTCTCCCGTCTTTCCAAAGAACCTCTGAGAGTCACCACATATGAGGTGTAGAATTCTCAAACAATCTCCTCGCTATACCACCCCAGACTCCTAGCCAACCGCTCGAGCATGTGGCAGGTGAACAATCTATGCACATTAGGGATTATGTGAAGGCTCCCCATAAGAACTCTCCGCTCCACTGTCACCAACCGGGTCATCACCCCCTTATTATTGAGAACCTTTGTGACCCTGTAGACCTAATACCTCCCATCTACACACCACCGATTTGGATCCTCGGGAACCGGTGCCGGGACATCCTCTTGAGTGCCAGAGCAGACTCTGAACTATTGGCCTCATCAGACGAGGCTTGGCAGGCAGTTACCTCCGAGTGTGTGGCTCCAGGTGATCTAGAACTAGGGGCAGTGGCCTCATTCAACCCCGAGGAGTGGTCCCACTTTAAATGAGATGCAGCTTCAGAGATAGTTGCTCCTTCAGAACTTGAGGCAGACCAAGATAGTGTGTGGGTTTTTTGTATGCTCCTCATGAGACTGGGAAGCAGTGACTACGCCAGAAATTACCTTCATGGGGTACCCCGATTTTCTCGTGCAGCTTGGGTAGGGGTGTGGGTGCCAGGGGAGCACATATTAAGGGTCCTGCTAATCATCAAAAGCACCAAGCATTCGATAGGATCGTGCCACAGACTTGAACCTTCCCATAAAATTAAAGATGTTCGGTTTGGGGGCCATATGTACTTGTAAAGAAGGTGTTAGTCTCATGGTAATCTTACTACACATTCAAAACAAACAACGGAGAGAAAGGAGACACAAAACACATCCTAGTTCTCTCCTTCAATACTGGTTGACAGGCACTATTGATAGCCCGTCGATGAATCGACGATCCGTCGATAGTGTCCGTTGTTGGACACTTAGGCAATTTTTTAGATTCTTCATTCTCCATACCTCTTAGTTTAAAATAATGGACGTGCAGAATGTCCTGTCGATCAATTGATGTACCATAGTCCACTTTCGTTGTCTAACACTTAGAATAACTTTCAAAATCTCTCAAATAGGGTCACAGTTGGAAATGACGGATGTGCATAACGGCCCATCGATCATAGACGAACCGTGGTCCAATCCGGTCTTCTCTGACTTAACTAATTCTAAGGCTGCTCAATCGATGTCCCATCAATCCATCAACGATCCGTCGACGAGGTCTCGTGTTGTTGGCTTGAGACAGATTTAAAACCTGTTTCAACTATGAAATTTTTACACCTTTTGGAACCACACAAGTTAACTCAACACACAACAACAATTAAAATACCATTTCTTCATCCTAAGGGTTTCGATTTTGCAAGGTTCATTCTTGAGTTCAAAGAGTCTACATAAACCCTAAGTCGAGAAGTCTATAAACTCATTTTAACCAGATTATACCACTACCCATTCGCTTTCTATCATTCTAAGTAACATTTTACCCACGTTTTAACAAGCACAAGCATACAATTTTGTCCCTAAGTCAAGACCCACATTCTAAGTCTCGTTTCCAACAGCGAATGAACGAGAATTCATCAAGCAACGTGAATCAAAATACATGAAGATCGTAGTGGAGTTAAAGGGTGGGTGATCTTTGCAACAACCTATGTGACCAACCTTAAACCCCGACCAGACAAAACGATAGGAACCAAGTAGAATTTGAGGAGAAGACGGTTTTGGGATTTTAGGAGTTTGGGGAATCTAATGGATTTGGAAGGGAAAAATATGGTGTTATGATGAGAAAGAAAGGAAATAAGGGGAGGGAAATTGTTGGGAAAAGAATTTTAAAATATTTAAGTGGTAAATGAACGGTTTTTTTTAATATAACCGGCTGGGTCAGGTCGGGTCACTGGCTCTTTGGATTGACGACACCGCGTCAACGATCTCGTAGTCAGTCGAAGGATTGTCAACTGGACGGTCTATTGCACAAATACCTACACAAAATTTCAAGACATACCATGGATCTACGGACACCATCGACGATTCTATTGAATGACGCCCCGTCGATGGGGTTTGTAGATTAGTGCACCAGATCATTTTCTGTAGAATTCTAGTTTTTGTCCCTGCAAAATACACACCCATTAACTTATTTTTTTGTATTTTTCTGGATACTTTTGAGACATGGAACTTAAACTAATCTCTATCCAAAACTAAAAAAACAAAAGCATGAGGATGAGTAAAACAAAACAAAACAAGAGAATGCAACTATTTCTATAAATGAAAGAAAAACCTATTATAGGCTAGAGGATACATCTTGGGTTGCCTCCTTAGAAGCACTTGATTTAATGTCATTGCACGACACAAGATCCTTGATTACTCAGACTTCATCAAGGTGATATGCCTCAACTACTACATGGGTACTCTCCGCATGCCCAAGGTAGATCTTAATTCTTTGCCCGTTGACAGTGAACTTTGCACCCTCCTTGTTCTCCAACTCAACCGCTCCATGTGGAAACACTTTAGTGAATTTGGAATGGGCTCGTCCAGTTGGACTTGAGTTTTCCCGGAAACAAGCGTATCCTAGAGTTGAATAGTAGCACAAAGTCCCCAATTGCAAATTCTTGCTTTTCAATCTTTTGATCGTGGTACTTCTTCATTTTCTATTTTTAGATGGCTGAACTTTCATACTCTTTTATGCGAAACTCATCAAGCTCTTTCAACCCATTAAGTCTCTATTCCACTGCTTCATTACAATCTATCTTGAGTTTCTTCATTGCCCATATAGCTTTGCGCTGTGAATAAACTGGCAAGTCACAAGCCTACCCACACACAAGTTTGTATTGAGACATACATATGGCGGTCTTGTATGCAGTGTGGTAGGCCAAAAGATCATCATCAAGTCTCCTTGACTTATCGGTTCTATTAGCATTTACCATTTTTGACAGAAATTGCTTGATCTCTCGATTGGACACAAAATTATCCCCCCACTAGTTTGTGGATTGCATGGAGTGTCCACATTATGGAAAACCCCATCTTTCTTCAATATTCCATTGAACAACATATTGAAAAAGTGAGATCCACCATCACTAATAATGGCCATCGGTGTGTCAAATCTGGCTAAGATGTTCTTTTCAAGAACATGGTGACACTCTTCCCATCATTGTTAGAAAGCGCTATATTTTAAACCCACTTTTACACGTAGTCCACCGCAACAAGTATATATTTCATCCCATGAGAACTACAAATGGTCCCATAAAATAAATGCTCCATACATCAAATAACTCAATCACTTGAATGGGATTTAAAGGGAGCTCTTGCCACTTCGAAATTCCTCCACCCCTTTGACACCTATCACATGACTTGGCAAACTCATTAGCATATTGGTGAATGGTTGGAAAATAGCATCAACTATGGTGAACACCCACAGGAGAGGAATGGCATGCCTCCAAAACACTTAACATCTCAACATCCGGCACGCAACGGCAAATAAGGCCTTCAGCAAAACTCCGGTATATTTAAGGTTCATCACAAAATAACTTTTTCAAATCATGCATGAACTTATTCCTTTGATGCAAGGACAAGTCAGATGGGACTATATCACTAGCCATTTGATTCGCAAAATCGACGAACCATGGAATCAAGTAATCAGAAGTGGTAAATACATGCTAATCAAAAAAGGTGTCATCAATTTAAACTTTATCACTGAACTCTCGCATGGCTTCATCCTCCAATCTTGACAAGTTAAAGCCAACTTGGTTTTCATTCCCTTTTCTATGTTTTACCTCAAAATAATACTATTTCAATTGTAGCACACATCTAATCAATCTTGGTTTTGCATCCTTATATGTCGTCATGTACCTCAAAGCAGAATGGTCAGTATGCACTATGACTATCGTGCCAAGCAAACAGGAGAAAAAATTTTCAAATTAAAGTACCACCGAGCTCTTGTTTAATCACGTTATATTTGTTTTGTGCTTCATTTAGGGGCTTAGTTGCGTAATACCACACAAAGAGCAACCCCAATAGCATCACACATCACCTCAAATGGCTTACTCCAATTTGGGGTAATAATAATGGGTGCAGACACCAACTTCTCCTTTATCTCTCCAAATACCTTTATACATGATTCATCAAAACAGAATTTACATTCCTTCTCAAGTAATTTGCACAGAGGATGTGCAATTTTTGAGAAATCATCAATAAACCTCCGGTAAAAGCGTGCATGTCCCAAAGAACTTCTCCCACCTTTTACAGAAATGGGTGGGGAAAGTCTCTCTATAACCTTAACTTTTTCTCGATAAACCTCTTTCACTTTCTCCGAGATAGTTTGACACAATACTATACATGTAACAACCCTAAAAATGAATAGGGCAATTACTTAAGGTGTAAATAATGTTTGCGATTAGACAAAGGTTCACACGAATTGATACGCGTAGAACCAGACCTCAGAACCCTTACGACGACCAAGCCAACTAACTTGGGGAGTTATTTGAGTTTGGAAAGGTCGGAACGAACCAAGTAATGCTCTCAAAAATGAATATTTAATCGAAGGAGTCTTTACCGAACTTAAAAAGAAGAAATCTTATATTTTGAGGGCCCATGGGTAAAATGGTATTTCGATGCCAGGGGTAATATCGTAATTACCCTAAAGAATTAATTTATTAATTAGTTAATTTAATTAAAGAACCAATTAGGCTCAGGTTGACCCAGAATGATCCTTTTCGCAAGGGCCACTCTACCAGAGTTCGAGCCCCATTGGAAGCAACATGTTGGTGATTTAATTAATGTTTATAATCTGATTTTTTAAGGGCATAATGGTCCTTTCACTAAGCTAATTAAATAAGGTCTTTATTTAAATAAATAAGGAGTCCTAGTTTGACTAATTTCCAAACTAAAACTCCTATTATTAGACTACTCTGTCACGATCTCTCTCTCACGTTTCATCATTCTCTCCCTAACGTTGGTTCTGCCAAAAACAACATAGAACATAAGTAATATCAAGAGTTCTTCGCACTTCAATAACTCACATGAAATTTTAAGAAAAATGAAGCAACCAAAAACGTTAAGGCAAAGAGAAGTTGTTTGTTGAGTGCTGTGGATATTGAGGTAGGTTGGACTGATTTTGGAGAGTGTTTTGGGCAGTAATTTCATCGTTTGAACATCAATTAAGGTATGGGTTTCTTTCCTCTTAGTCTCGTTCCCAAAAGACCCCTTAAGATTCAAGATATTCATTCCGAAAACTAGGATTGTTCTCCCTTTTGCATGTCCCTGCCACTAGCTCCCATTGAACTTTAGGATGGGTATGTTTGATGGTACAAAGTAGGGATGAAATGTGTTTTCGTGATGTTTATGTTTAAGTATGCATGTTCGAAATTGTGTGAATAATGATTATGTTGTTCGAAATCATGTGAAAAAGGTGATGTCTGTGTGCAACGTGTGGCAGTGAAGTAGTCACTGTATTGGTACGTGTAAAGGAATGTTAATTCTTTCATTTTATGTTCTAAAGTTGTGCACAATGTGATGTTCATATGGTGTGTGAAGTTACAAATTTTGAGTGAAAATGCTTGACTAATGTAACTACTAAACTACACCTAACAATTCCACCAGGATTAGAACCTTTGACCTTACCATTTGGCTACTGGATTTCACGAGAAAGTTAAAGAAAAAGGGGGCTGGGGAATCAAAATTAGGTCTGTGGGTTAGTAGGAAGAGAACAACAATTAAACTAAATAAATGGGAGGCGTGGGAATCGAACCCACGACCTCAAAGTAGCGAGTGAAGGAAGAAAAAGTAAAGAAAAGAAAATGTGAGGCGTGGGAATCAAACCCATGACCTCTAGGTTGGGAAGGAGAACGACACAATTAAATAAGAAAACAAAGTGAGGTTGTGGGGGCTCGATCCCACAACCTCACTGCGAAAACACATAGTGTAATGAACTTAATTCAAAAAATAAAATAAGGAGGCTGTGGAGGTTAAAACCCACAACCTCCCAATGCTCTAGCAAAATTAAAAATAAAAATAAGGAGGCTGTAGGGGTTCGAACACACAACCTCCCAATGCCCTAGCGAAATAAAAAACAAAAATAAGGAGGCTGTGGGGGTTCGAACCCACGACCTCCCAATGCCCTAGCGAAATTTAAAGAATAAAATGGAAGAGGTTGTGGAGGTTCGAACCCACAACCCTTTTGCAAATTTAAGAGGAAAACCAAGTAGAAAATAAATGTCTAATTTTAATGTTGGGGTTCAATCTTGAGTCCCAATGTCATGAAGATTAAAAATAAAATCAATGAAAAGTGTAAATGTTATCTAAGTGATTCGAACTTGGGTTTCCTTGCCCAAACTTCCGTATTGATATATAAGTGATACGTGAACAAAATATCAAAGAATAATGCGACCTACTTAGATCTAAATATGGATCTTGGTAGACATACAAGATACATAAATTTTGTACTACATAATCTTAGAAATGTATGAATCACTTAACGAACTATGAATGCAGCCCCATGGCTTGTGTGTATAGATTCATAAGTCTTGCATATGTTCAAAAGTAAGTGAACCTAAGATGTATGTAACGAAATGGTGACTCCTAGAAGGGTTAAGTATGAATGTAAGATACACTAAATGGGAAAGTGCATTTGCATATGATGAAATGAACAATGAAATGATGAAACCCTAGAAGGGGTAAGTAAGGGTGTGAAACACACTAAATGGACAAGTGCATTGGCATATGATGAAAGGAACATTCACGCAATAAGAGGTGAGCAACTATGAAAAGCAAAGGTGGTAATGATAACGAATGTGGTGACAACATGAGATGAGGCTAATGTAAATGATGAGAGTAATCTCAAATGAGCGTAAGTATATGTTACCGAAAACGTACTCACCTATGAGAGTGTATGATAATGAAGAAACCAGTCTCTATGAACACTATAATGAAAGTATTGAGCTTAAAACACTTAATACAATTGATGATATGAGAAATCATCTAATTATCTATGATGTCATCATACTAGATGCAAGCTTCCATGACGTATGAGATGAATGAAATGGAACTTTCTACGGAGCACCGATAGGCTATCTATGAGCGGTGATACCTTCTTTCAAGAAGGGCAAAGGTTCACGTAACTCTCATGAGATGAGACTGTCCGGGTTGCCGGGTATGGGTCTCCTTATATCTCCTAATCTTCGAACCTATACAGCCAATATAGGGATCTGGCGGGGTTAAATTCTCATGTACGCTAGCATGTTTTGGGTCACTTTGGCCGGTGATTCCACCTTTTTTCGGTGTGGGGGAGACACTGGATTTCATGTTGCTCACATGAGCTATGTCGGTTAAAGTTAAAATTACCAATGAATGAGTGAGGCTAGCCTCAAATGATGCACATAAAGAAATGAATGATACCAACGGTGTTAGGATAGGATAATAAAAAGATGAGTTAGACACAAGTAATGACATTAATTCATTCTTCGTCATTGCACAACGAACCTATGAAAGTCTTAAACTACATCCTAGGTATAGATGGTGTTTACACTGGCCTATGAATGAAATGAAATGGAATACGTATGAATGAACGAAGCAGACTCTGTGTTTTCTAATGATGACTCCCTTATTGAGGTCCCATGTTTTGAGTCCTCATTTCTGGGATCTCTTAATGTTAATTCCATGATTCCAAGGTCTCATGGCATACGAATGAATGATATTAAACTTCATGCAAATTGTGTCGTATGCTATATTATATGTGCTATGTGTAAATGTTATGTGTTGTATGCAAATGTGAAAAGTATGATGATGTATGTTAATCTCATGGCATAACTTTCCTATTCCAAATCAGGAAAGCTCAGTGACTTTCCTAATCAAAATTTGGAAAGCTCATTGAATTCCTAATCCAAATTTGGAAACTTTCCTAATGTCAATTTGGCAAGTCCAATGACTTGCCTTTCAAAAATCATGTCTTTAGGAAAGAGCTATTGTTTCTCATGCATGTCCATGGTGTGTGCTTGCATATACCCATACTTAGTACAAGTGTTTACTAACGCTACACAAACTGTACTATTTTAGGTGCACGCACAGGTGGACGATAGAGCTACAGGATCATCGTTGCAGTTATCCGGAAGTTCAGCATTCATCCGATTTTGGTAGGTCCTCATTCTTTTGAGGATTCTGCTGTTTTATTCTCTAGCTTAGTTTTAGAGTATAACTAGTGGAGCATGTTCCACTAGCGCTTTTTTCCTATTTTTTATTCAGACTATGTACTGGTGCCATTTTTGCAATTATACACTTAATAAGAATTGAACTATTTCTTTTAGTAGTTTATCTCTTAATATTAGATGGTTGATGGTGAATAATTACGTACTAATGAGAATCTTTTTATAAGTATGCTAAGAAACAAAAATATTCAAATTTTCCGCCAAAATTAACATATGTAAAGAAAGAATGACGTAAGTAGGCTTCTCTCCGACCTCTGTGAGGTCAACGGCACCGGTCTCGTCTGCTTACTAGATTTCGATCGTGACAATACCTTCATTCACCATAAAGTGACTTTTTTCCAAATTTATCACAAGTTTTATATCTTCACAACTATTGAGAACCTCGTCCAAGTGAATCAAACATTGTTCAAAAGAGTCGCCAACAGCCGAAATGTCATCCATAAACACCTCAATAGTTTCCTCCACCATATCGGAGAATATCGATATCATACATTGCTTGAAGGTGGACGATGTATTACACAATCCAAAAGTCATCCACTTGAATGCGAATGTCCCATAAGCGCAAGTAAAGGTTGTTTTTCTTTATCCTCTAGGACAATAGTGATTTGATTGTAACTCGAATATCCATCAAGAAATCAATACCATCCCTTTGCTTCGAGTGTATCTAAATTCTGGTCCATGAAGGGCATAGGGAAATGTTCCCTCTAAGTCCATGCATTCAACTTCCGGTAATCAATACAAAATCTCCTTCCGGTCACTGGCCTCCTTGGAACAAGATCATTCCTCTCACTAGACACTACTGTGATTGCACCCATGTGTGCACACACTCAACAGGGCATACCTAAGTACTATCTGCAATAGGAAATACGACTCCGGCATCCAAACATTAAATGATCTCCTTCTTCACTACCTCTTGAATAGGTGGATTCAACCATCTCTGGTGCTCAATACTTGGCTTGTAACCGGGCGTGAGTTGGATTTTGTGTGAAAAAATATTGGGAGGGATCCTAATAATATTTGTGATAGTCCGAGAATTGGCTCGTTTGAACTTCTACTTGTTGCACATTGAAACCCGATGCAATGATTACCGGCAAAGTGTCATCTCTAACCAAGAATACATACCTCATATGAGGAGGTAGAGCCTTAAGCTCTAACTTTGGAGCCTCCTCAATAGATGGTCTCCCGAGTGGTGACTTGCGATGCTTCATATCTAACTCCAATTTTGTAAGATCCCAAAAATGACTTAGGTAAATAGAGCCTAACATGTTTTTCATGAGTGGTCTAAGGTACTAAAATGGTTTATACTTTTGTATTGAGGCAGTGTATGAGAGTTTAGGTGTATTAGAAGTCAAACGTCAAGGGACGACTAAGACGTTCGACGACTAAGTCACCTATGTGCCTAATATGTGGTGTTATGTGTTTGTGTGTTATTAATGAGGTTATATGGTCCTTCTATTGAGTTATAATGTTGTATATAGGCAGTGGATTAAGTTTCGTGAAGATTGGAGGTGAAATAACCAAGAATGTCGATAACGTTCAAAAGTTTTGCCTTGAAAAAATTGTGTGTGTATATGCGTGTCCTTAACTCGTATACGAGCATTTTTGAGTTGGAAATGTCTGGGACAACATCCCCAAGGTCCATCCAACGAACCTTGAGGAAGGACCCTTCATGGTGCCCAAGATTGTCCTGGACAGCGTAACCTACGGAGGCAATCGACGCCTAATGGGTCAGTCCACGCCCCGTAGGTGAGTTCGCATCGATGGACATATAGGCGTGGGAGAGGAGAGTCCAAGTACCAGACTTAGTTCCAGACCACGGACCAACAGGACAGTCCGTTTGTCAAGGGATGGGCCATCGATGGTCCCTCTGTGTGTGAGATTGTTTCTTGCGCAGCTTCATTCTAAATTGAGGTGTGAAGTTGTATATTCACCGCACGTCCAAATACAAAAAATGGAGGTTCCTAGAGGGTCTTTTGGGTACTTTAAATATATTTATAAGCCTAAAACACTTAGAGGATTTCATTCTTCAAAATCAAAATCCAAATTCCCTTAGAAATTCTCTAGAACTCCATTGGAGCCAAAACTCAAGGAAGGGCTTGGATTGGTGAATTGAGTGGATATTCTTCATGAAATTTAAGAATTAGCTTCATTGAGGTATGGATGGTTTTTTATCCTTGAAACTCTATTTATCAAGAAGACCTACATTCAAAGATGTTTTCTAAAGTTTTCAAAGACGTTTTCTAAATTTAATGATCAATCCATGTGTTCTTGTATTAAAAGTTTTTAGCATTGAATATTGACTGAGTTTTTTTTAGTTAGTTGATTTTAACTCAATTAATCTATGAACCCATGTAATTGATTAAACCTAGTTTTTTGACTACTTTATGGATTAAGTAATATTGATCTAATGCTTTTGAATTCTAGTGTACTTTTCTATGGGCTATTGATTGATGTAATAATTGTATTGAATTAATATCTAGGATGTCTTATATTTATGAATATATATTGAATTGACCTAGTTTCATTTTATATCATAGTTTATGTATTGAATTGTTGGCTATGGCCATGGGTAAGGGCCTTATGGTATTGAATTGGATGATTTAGTATCGGATTGAATTGTTGAAAACGGAGTGGTGGTACGCTTCAATAATTACCTTTATTTTATGTTAATTATACCTAAATTATGTTGTGAATTGTATATTTCATTTACGGTGGCGTCGTTATGTGGTTAACATGCAACTAATGTGGCCTTGTCGGCGTTACATTATATATTATGATGATCGTGGCCTTGACGCCACTACTTGAGTATTATGATGATTATGTGAAGTTGGATAATGTCTATCTACATTATACGTAATGTGAAAGTCTGTGTTTTCTTCTATTGATGTTATTTAGGTGATCATATTAGACTATGACTATGGCTTTCTGTGTGTAGTCTTAGGGTTAATGCATAGTTATTCCTAAATGACTATAGGAGATCAAGATGGTTATATTGATGATGATATGATTGTTAATAGAATTAATTAAAGATTAGAATTGTTATTTCTATTTATTTCTAGAATGACAAGTAATACGTGTTAAGGTGAAGTATGTTGTGTCTTGTCTTGGTTGACTTGTCCCCTACTTAATGCATGCACAAATGTGAATACGAGATGTCTTGACCTAGGATGCTGATGACTCTAGTCTTTTATGTATGGATGACATGTGACCTTAAATTATGTTAACAGGGTCCGTTATGTGAGATCTTGAACCTAGTGGTAAGGTTATGAATGTTGAAGTCGAAAGCCATAATAGTATCCTTCAAAGAAACGAATGATAGACTTAAAGTTGATTGGATGGAATGACATCATATCAAACCTTAGGAAAGTCATTATGATCTTCTTGTCGCCATTATAAGGTATTCCTAGTGGACCTCTTTTGTAGGAAAATGTGATTGGGTTCTTAACATGATATGAAACCCCTTTATATGAACCTTTAATGTATATTACTCTATTACAACAAAGGCTAGCACCGAGTGAGTATGACATGGGAAGTAATTCTAGTTAAAGAATACTGGAGTACAAATCACACCCTTCATATTCCTTAACCATGTGCCTATATGGGATGTGTCCAAGTTCTACAATTGGCAAGTATAACACCCTCATTGGAGTAGGATAGAACTCCGGATTCCATATTTTACTATCATGGTCTATGTCAGTTATGGCCTTTTCTCGTCATATAGGATACCTACTAGCATTAGATAAGTTCTATGAAGTTTGAATCGTGGTATAAGACGCTATCTAGACATTGCACAATAGACTTCAAAGTTGTTAATTAGAGCCCTACGACTTGTAAAAGACCATTACTTGAATGTCTTTATGAAATGAATGAGTCTTAAATGAACTAATGAATATAATGACTTAAGTTGAAAAAGTATGTTAAATGAATAAGTACTTATCTAGAGTAGTTAAGGTTTGTCTAGTTAGCTATGAAGGGGGCATAGGAATGGTCACTTCATATCTTTCCTAGATAAGTCTTAAGAATGAATGATCTAGGTCTTAGGTATTCTTAAGGATTATTTAGGTAGTCTTGAAAAGGTCAATCATGGATGTCATCTTCTTAATTTACTTAAGTAAGTCTTTTGATAGCCTTTGGAAATAGATTGTCATATTATCGATATGTTCTTGTGTTAAGTGAGAATGATTCATCATAGGTAGTCTATAGGATCTCTAACTGTGTGTAAGGGATTCTATGGGCGGTCGCTTGACAACTCACTCAAGTGAGAGTTAGAATCACCTTTGGTAGAAAGATGTCATGTGCATGTGTATGGTTGCTCTTAAGTGTGTTTGTGTCTCATTATAAGTAGACTTGAGGGTCATTTAGGTGTGCCTAGAGAGGTTGTATGGGTGATATCTCTTTATCTTACTTAAGTGAGTCTTAGTATAGCTTGTAGTGATGTAAGTACATATTAGAAGGTGTCTTAGGTTAAGGTAAGTAACTTCACTGTAACAGTGAAGAACTTCACTTTAGAGTGAAGTGCAGTTACTGTAAAGTGCTTCCAAAAATATGCTAAATGGTTTAAATGTTTGCTTTTGTTTTTCTAAGGTGATAAATGTTATTATTATGATTATGATTAGATTTTTTAATGGTAATATACATATTTCTAATAAATGTCCGTTTTCATGATTTTATGCATAATGAGATACTTAGTACAATTGTTTGTACTAATTCCATACATTTTGATATCTCTAAATGTGTAGGTGAAAGGTGAGAAGGATCGTGAAAGGAGATACTGGATTCTAGAGTCATTCATGCAAAGTTATGTATGTCATCAATTGACTCGAGTTCGTATATAGATGTCTTTTATTTCAAAGTAATGTAATAGACTAAGTATTTTCCTATATTCGTATTGTATGGGTCATGTCCCAAATTATTCTCGTGTCTTTAGTTTGATGAGATTGAGACATAGTATTTCCTATGATTTCTGATGAAGGATGTTATTAAATATATTTCTAATGTTTTGTTAAAAGTTTTAAATTCCGCACTACTTTTAATTATGTATATGCGATGAACAATACAGAAAGGGCTTTTACAAGACCTCCAAGATGTCAAGTACGCCGTTTACAATTTGATATTGGTCCTAACTTCTAGAGTGTCATTTAGGGATGTGACCAGCTTGGTATCAGAGCATAGGTTATGAAAGTAGTACTGGGAATCAAAAAGTCTCATCAAGTCAAGTCTAGTAGATTCTTCACCATCGGTGTGAGTCACGACAGATCTATGGGCGAGAGGCTATAGGATGATAGAGTTTCCCTTCTTTTCTACTCCTATGTCGTTCCATTCAGTCAAATTTATGAGTACCCTTTTCTTATGGTTTTCCTTGTATTTCTAGGAAGATGAATATGAGGAGCACACCTACGAAGAGATTTAAGGAGAATGATGTGCATGAGGAGATTCCTCCTCAAGTTGAAAAAGTTGAGCATGTTCCTCAAGGTGCTTAAGATGATCAAGTCCCTCTTGTGGAAAGAGGTAATGATTTCCCGGGGCTTCCCCCGGAGTTGAGTAATAGAGATATTATAGAGGATTTACTATCTTTATCCCGAGCCATGACTACTCAAGGGAATTTGATTATGGTGCCTAGGATGAATGTTGTAGAGAGCACTATGATATCTAGGTTAAGAGACTTTGTGAGGATGGATTCTTTCTTGGCTCTAAGGTTGGAGAGTATCCCCAAGAGTTCCTAGATGGAGTGTACAAGGTGTTGAGTGCCATGGGGGTGACTTCTACGGTGAAGAAGGAGTTAGCTTCATATCAATTAAGGGAGGTTACTCAAGTGTGGTACACTCAATGGAAGAATAATAGGCCAATGGAGTCAGGTCCTATTGAGTGGGAAGAATTTAAGGAAACTTTTCTTTGATATTACTTTTCCCGTGAGAGGAGCAAAGTTAAGGTAGATGAGTTTATCAAAATCAAGAAAGGCAATATAAGAGTTGGGGAATCATCTTTGAAGTTCTCAATGTTATATAGTTATGCCCCATCCCTTGTGTCTAATTCAAGGGACGAGATGAGTCGTTTTGTTACGGCTGTCGCCGATCTAGTGAGGGAAGAATGTCTTACGGCCAGGTTACATGATGATATTACCCTTGCTAGACTCATGGTGTATGCAGAACCAATTAAAGAGTCTAAATATGGAAGGACTTCCAGAAACCTGAAAAGGAGTGGTTCTAGTAACAAAGATTAATCTAGGTTTAAGAAGAGGGCTCAAACTCAAGAAGAACCTAGGAGTGCTAAGGTGAAATTGGAGAAAGGAGGTGATTCTAAAAATGGAAAACCTACGTGTGTCAATTGTCGAAAGAGACACTATGGGGAATGCCTAAGCGGTACCGACAGTTGCTTTGGTTGTGGTAAGGAAGGACACAAGGTGAGAGATTTCCCTACCATTGCTTCTAGAGGAAGATAGGGTATGCAAGTTTCTGCTAAAGTTCAAAGGAATATTCTCCAAATAAAAGGCGTTTCTATGCACTCCGGACTAGTGGAGAAAAGCCGGATGAGGATGAGGAATGATGGTAAGTGCTTGTGTTTCTTTTGTATTATGAGTTCCTTATAAGTGGAGGAGTATGGTGAGTAAAGAAGTTTTGATTAATTTTTTTCTCTTTCCTATTAAACTCAAGCTTGAGAGTAAAAAGTCATAGAGGTATGTTGCATATTGCATTGTACGTTAAGGAGTCTTGTTGAAATTGAATTTCATTGATTCGTTGCATTGTGCATTTTATGAAGTGATGATTTTGTTCTAGGATGTTTTTATGTGATTTAATCTATCATATTAGCATGTTTATCATGAATTGCCTAACAGTTGCATTTTTGGAAAAATTGTAAAATTTGCTATAGCTTTCCTTCTCACTGTAAAATTTTTGTGAAAATGACTAGTTCATTGTTTGGTCTAAAATTGTTGTAATATGGTTATAAATGATGTATAAATTTTTTGAGAAAATGACTAATTCATTATTTGGTGTAAAGTTGTTGTAATGTCGTTATAAATGATGTATATGATCTTCATATTGAATATGAAATGCATTTTTTGTGTATTTGGAATAAAGCATGTGAATTTTGTAAGATAATGAGTTATAAAATGTCTTCTAGTTCCTTGTTGTGTTGTGATCGTCTAGGTTATGTGAAATTAATGTTCTCTTTATGTTGGTATTGTGTGAGATGTTATGTGGTATGGTCATGAGTTTGTAATTGAATCTCTATTGTTGGAAGTGTTTGGAGAGTGGCAAGTGTTACTCGAGGACAAATGTTTTCCAAGTGAGGGAGAATGTAAGATCCCGAAAATCTCATAGGTGAACTTGATCCTAACATGTTTTTCATGAGTTTTCTAAGGTACTAAAATGGTTTATAATGTGGTATTGAGGTAGTGTCTAAGAGTTTAGGTGCATTGGAAGTCGAACTTCAAGGGACTACTATGATGTTCAACGACTAAGTCACCTATGTGCCTCATAGGTGGTTTTATGTGTTTGTGTGTGATTAATGATGTTATAAGGTCCTTAAATGAATTATTATGTTGTATATAGGCAGTATGTAAGGTTTCGTGATGATTGGAGGTCGAACGTCCAAGAACGTCCATGACGTTCGAAAGGTTTGCCTTGAAACGACCATGTGTGTCTATGCGTGTTTCGTCGAGTGTTACCTGTTCGCTTTGGATGAAATTCATGTGAAAGGTCCTTAACTCATATAAGAGAATTTTTTGGATGGAAACGTCCAGGCAAACATCCCCAAGGACTATCCAAGGGTCCTTAAGGAAGGACCCTTCATGGAGCTCAAGTCTACCCAAGACAGCCCATACTCCGAAGGCAATCCACGCCCAATGGGTTAGTCAACGTCCCGTAGGTGAGGTCTCATCTATGGAAACATAGTCTTGGGAGAGGAGAGGCCAAAGTTCAGCCTCACTAGCAGACCACGGACCAACATGACGATCCGTTGGTCAAGGGATGGGCCGTCGATGGTCTCTTCGTCTGTGAGGCTGTTTCCTTCGCAACTTCACTCTTAATTGAGGGGTGAAGTTGTCAATTCACCCCACGTCCAAATAAGAGAAAAGGGGGTTCCTAAAGTGCCTTTTCGGTATTTTAAATATGTTTACAAGGCTAAAACACTTAGAAAATTTCATTCTTCAAAATCAAAACCCGAATTCCCTTCAAAATTCTCTAAAACTCCATTGGTGCCAAAACTCAAGAAAGTCCTTGGATTGGAGAATTGAGTGGAGATTTTTAATCAAATTTACGAGTTAG
The DNA here is from genome assembly GCF_001406875.1 of Solanum pennellii. NCBI lineage: Eukaryota > Viridiplantae > Streptophyta > Magnoliopsida > Solanales > Solanaceae > Solanum > Solanum pennellii. Next base: position 19,299,905 of record NC_028639.1, read on the forward strand.
CTTCATTGAGGAATGGTTTTTAATCCTTGATACTCTTTTTTCAAAGACCCAACTTTCAAAATCGTTTTGTAATGTTTTCAAAGATGTGTCCAATTTAATGATCTAATCATGGGTTCTTGCATTAAAGGTTATTGAAAATTGAATATTGATTGAATTGTTATTAATCAGATGATTTTAACACAATTAAACTATGAACCCATGTAATTGATGAACCCTAGTTCTATGGAATAATTATTGATGTAATAATTGTATTCAATTAATATTTAGGATGTCTTATATTTATGAATCTTTATTTAATTGACCTGGTTTCTTCAATATCATAGTTTATGTATTGAATTGTTTGTTATGGCCATGGGTAAGGAACTTATGGTATTGAATTGGATGGTTTAGTATTAAATTGAAGTGTTAAGGATAGACTGGTGGTACGCTGCTCTAATTCCCTTTATTTTATGCTAATTAGATTTCAATTATGTTGTGATTTGTATGTTCCACCTATTGTGGCGGTGTTATGTGCTTTACTTGCAAATGATGTGTCCTTGTCGGCGTCACTTTATGTATTATAATGATCATGGCCTTGCCGGCACTACTTGAGTATTATGATGATTATGTGAGGTTTGATAATATCTATCTACATGATCAATAATGTGAAAGTATATGTGTTCTTCTATTGATGTTATTTAGGGTGTCATATTAGACTATTACTATGCTTTATGTGTACAGTCTTAGGGTTAATGCATGGTTATTCCTACATGACTATAGAATTTTAAGATGGTTATATTGATGATTATATGATAGTGTATAGGATGACTTAAAGATGATAATGGTTATTTCTATGTTTTTCTAGAATGACATGTAATATGTATTAAGATGAAGTATGTTTTGTCTTTTCTTGGTTGACTTGTGTCACTTAGTTGATGAATGTATGAATGTGAATATGAGATGTCTTGAATAATGATTCTAAATCCTCTTAGTCTTGTATGTACGAATGACATGTGACCTTAAATGATGTTAAGAGGGTCCTTTATGTAAAACCTTGAACTTATTCGTAAGGTTATGAATGCTGAAGTTTAAAGTTGTAATGGTATCCTTCAAGTAAAGGAATGATAGACTTAAGGTTGATTGTGTCACATCCAGATTTACCCCTAGACATAACCGGTGTCTTCGTCCACTTTGAGGACTAAGACTAGCCCCTTAGTCTCATGTCATTACATTAACATGTTGAAAATGCGGAAAAATTTAAAACATTCATTACATCTAGTTGGAGGTTTACATAGACCTCTACATACACATAATATATAGTTGTATCAATTATACATAGACCCTTCGTATAGGAAGGTTACATAGCCTTCTACTTTTATTGCACATACATATATATAAGATATAAAGATAGTCTCAAAGATTGTGTTATCTCATATCATCTAAATGATCGTACAATTTTTGGCATAGCCCTACATCAATGTAAAGAAGCCACATATAGGCTTATACAAGTCGTACACAAAGAAAGTGAAATGAAAATAAAAGTCTAAGAAAACAACTAAACTTCATAGGCAAGATATTAACATCGCCCTCGGAAAGTGAGGACCTACCCACTTGGATGATAGTGTATGTAGAAGACTTCTTTAAGTCGTCCCAAATGAGTCTTCAACGACCGAAACCTAAAATATTTGGGAAAAGGGAGGAAAATGGGGTTTGTACTCCACTTATCCTAAGTATGATACATATGCACATATAATAGTAAAACTTGCTAAAAAGGGACATTTAGTCAAAACATGCCATTTACCCCTTTAAAAACCTCATGCATAATCAAGCAAGTCATACCAATCGACCTAACAAACTTACTAACTCAAACAAGTAATATGTATCCCAACATACTTGAACCTATATTTTACTTAAACATTGCCATCAAGGAATAGTGTCACAAGCATGGTTAAGAGTCAATTATATCATAATGACAAAGACAACTACTCATGAATCCTTATCAAGTAAACAAGTGCAATGACCAAGAAAAGCCCCATAACCTCACCCAATCAAGTAACTTCAACAAGAAACCATAACTAATGCCCAACTTCACATAACATAACCTTTGTGGACACCTAACAACATGCTTTAATAGTACAAACCAATTGCATGTTCAACAGGATAATCATCATTATATAATATCATTTATATTGTGGCATCAACATGTTATCATCATATACATCGTTATAATTTACATACATAATACCAACTTCCTAAAGCTTCCATCAATATCAAGTAGTGCAAGGCATAGGTACAGTTCCATACCCCCTACCTAGGATGAGTTAAACCTCTCAAGTCACCTTAGTAATTTTCTACTTCATCACTTTATTTTAATTTAGGGAACACATGCCTTAACCGACATAGATCTATAGATCTATGTATTGGATCCGGTGTTGTAAAACCGTACACTGAAGAAAGGTGGTCTACCGATCAAAGTAGAACCAAACATAAACGTAGCTTTCTAGGTTGATCCACTAGTTAGGCTTCCTATAGGGGCAACATAGTTCAATAACTAAGAGATAGTATATTTCCTCTTAATACCACTTGGTAGTTGGAGCCTCCTCTCATGGGAATCCATTGGATGAGTTTTCCTCTTTGGGAAGTCAACATCTCATATAGAACTATAGGGCGACTCTTTCTCTTTGGGAAGTCATCACCTCCCATAGTCAAGTTCACTCGGTTCTAAGGTAACTCCCTTCATCGAAATGTCTTTAAGCTTTTAATTATCAATAGTAGCTTAGTTAAGGTCATAGGGTCTACCCCTTGTATAATCATCATCACCAATAGCTCAATAAGAATTGCATGAGTATAGTTCATTCATCACAACTCACATAAGTGAGGTTAACACATTAGCATTTCATAGCATATCAAGGCACATTGATAGTTGTCACCATCCTTATATAACATACACCTTAATAAACCTCACAACATAGTCAAGACATTTCAATTCAACATCATACAACCCTATCATCCTAATATAAGGCATACTCCAACAAAACATCTTGACTTAACAACAATTAATCATAAATGGAAGTAAAGATAGAGATTCCAAGGCATACCATGCCTCTTTCATGGTTCATCATTTAGACCTTACCATAAAACATCAATTAAAACCAATTTAGATGTTCAACATCATAATTAAATAATAGGCATGATAAAAACACTAGAAGAGTGACTACACCATAATTATACCTCAATTAAATACTTAAAATGAAGTTACTTAGGCAAATTTCCATAACCTAGATCACATCTCAAGATTAGCATGAAAGGCAACAATTCGATCTAATTTGTTAACAATTAGTGTAACAACATCATCTGATACCCATAATTAAGACAATTTAATCAATCACAACCCAATTTACATCAAGATGAACCTTAGTGTTAGGGGTTAAAGATCACATTCTTCAATTTGAATCAAAATATTACAATGAATCATAATAAAGTTCCATTACAATATAATATATCCATTATGTAACACCCCGAAAATGCCATGACCTATAGTAGAGCTTAATTAATAATGATGGTATTAGACCTAAATAGGTGTAAATAACTTGTTTAAGATGTTTCTGAGAAATAGGATTAAAGAAAAGCCTGAACGTTCGAAAACAAGCAAAATTTAACTAGTTTATGTCCCTATGTTTGGTTAAGTTTTTGGAGGGTCATATGGAATCCAAAACATGTAAAAAGACTTTGGTTTGGTATATTGTAGTATATATAGTATAAAAGTTCAAAAATGACACCCCAAGAACCACCGAAAGTGTCCTTGGGAAGGACCCCAACATAGGTAGGCAGCCTGCCAAAGCAGTCTGCGAAAGTGAAGAATTGGGGGGCTACTATGCGAGCGGCTCTGACACGCACCTCACTTCCTCATCTAAAAATTAAAAAATAAATTGGGGAATGAACCCCGCGATGTGCACCTACTTCCCAGATATCATAAAAATAGTATTTTGGTGTTTTGACTTCACAAATAAACACATTTAAGTGAGGTTTCTTTTGGGTAATTTAATGGGTGACTATATAATGTATTAGGCCAAGTTTTAGGTCTATTATATCACTGAAATCAATTCCCACAAGTTTAAATCAAAAATCCCTCTCTCACTCCCAAATTCTGTCTTACTCCAAAACTCCATTGAAGACCATTAGAGCTCAAAGAAAAAGATCAAGACTTCATGTTTTTCAACCAAATTTCATGGATTTCTCTTCAATAAGGTGTGGTTTATTTAACTCTTTCGATTCCTTTCCCCAAGAGGTCCTTCGAAATATGAATTCTAAATCTTCCAAAACAAGGCTTTTTCTCCTTACATGGGTCTTCTTTCTAAAACAAATTTGTGAGTTAATTTTGATGAATTATGATGAATTAATGTCGTTTAAGTATGAATTAATGGTTAATTGATGAAATCCTATGATATTTACCTTGACGCATGTATTTCCCCTAAATCCCTAATTTCTTGGATTGAATAAGGTAAATTGTTGAGGGTGATGAGCATGTCACTTACTTACTTTGGCATTAGTTATGCTAATACTTCATGAACTGCCCTGTTTGTTATATTGATTGTGATTTCTTGGGTATTGAAGTTTGAAGTCCCATGAATGTCAATGAGGTATGATCTTGATTCTCCTTTGATCTCAATTACGCAAGGTGAAATCTACTTATGTGATAATTATGTTATAGCTAATTGTGTTTTTGTGATGTTGGTGACAACGATCCCTCATCCCTAATCCTACATCTATGAATTGGCTATGAAGTATGTAATTATGTTATGAATTGATCATTATATGATTGAATATAGTTTTTCATGATTATAATGTTGTGTTTAAAGTGAAAGGATAGTTCTTACTTGTGATCACCTATGAGCTATTATGATAGGATGTTAACCTAAATGTCTAAAAGAGACTAATGTGAACTTGTATGATGTTATATGATGATTAATAAAGGTAATAATTGCTTAGCACTGAAAGGGCATGTATGAGAGTGAGGTCCACGTTAGTAAGTCCGTCCTCCCACATGGGTTCCTTCATGACTAGTAGTGTAGGTTCCCAAAATATGTGTTGTCTCATGAGATGGAAACCTTCACGATTAGTAGCCAAGGTTTCTAGAAGCAATATCCTTGACCCTTAACTATGTGCCCACGTAGGGACTCTATCTTAGTGGATCCACCTAGAATATCTCTGTACTAATGGTTGCACATTAGGCAGGTGTTAACCGTCTCTTTTCGGTGTTAGGGTAGACCACCGGATTCCATCGAGCTCACATGGTCTCATGTCGGCTGTGGTAGATATTTCCCAGAAGTAAAAGTATGAACAATATTTTAACTTCTATTAAGGTTGTCTTAAAGGTTACTACATAGTGTGAGGGAGGGTATGGGACATCTCTTACACATTGCACATGTGGGATCATATAGGATGTTTCTAGTAGTGTTCTATTATGATTATGATTATGTTTATGACTATTATGATAAGATAAGACTAGTATTTGTATATGAAGCATGTTATATATATTAGAATATGTTGTAAGTATGAAATGGGTTGTTTAATTTGATACTTAGCATTGAATAAGGTTATGGGGCTTTATTTTTGGCATTGCACAAGTGTTACTTGAGTTACTTATATGTTGATATGTTTAAGATGTTTCTTATATGTGTACATTGAATTATTGGTCATTTGTGCATAGTTTTGACAAAATTGTGCCTTTTCTCATGCATTAATGATTTTATGCATAGGGACCATACTTAGTACATGTGGTTTGTACTAACCCATATTTCTTCATTTTTCCCTCAAACATTGTAGGTTTGTGCCTTTGATATATCATTGAGACTAAAGTAACAAATCTTGGACTAGACTCTCCATGTTTTGTTATGCCCTCTAGTTCAAGGATGCTACCACACACTCTATCTTAGTAGTACTTTTATTATCTAGTAGACATTCATTTCTTTTCTATTGTTGAATATATTGATGTAAGCCTTATGTTGCAATTATGGATTTGTATAAGGGCTTTGCCCAGATTGTTTGACTTCATTTAGATGGTTGGTATGAGACAAAGCATTAAGTTAAATTCCTATGTGTTATTATGATCTATTGCGAGAAGCCTATGTATGCTTCCTATGTAGAGTTCTATGTAAACCTCCATGCTATATACGAAAAAGTTTTTAAATTTCCGCATTTTTTGCATATGATTGCTATGAAGAATGTTATGAGGTTTTTCTTAGTCACCGCCGAGGACAATGACGCCGATAATGACTAGGGTGTATTTTGGGTCGTTACAAACTTGGTATCAGAGCGTGAGGTTAAATCTTCTTAGAATTGATGTCTAATTAAACCATGTCTATGTAGTGTCTTATTCATAATTGTAAAGCGCGCCACACTTATGAATGAGAGACTATGTGACGCTTAGGAGCTTTCACTCTCTTGTTATTATTTAGTCGTGCCTAAGAATCTTAACTCTATCTAGTCCTTTCTTCCTAATCCTTTATTTGTGCTTGTAGACAATGAATAAATGGAGGAAAAATGCTTGAAGGGCCGGAGAGGAAAACTTAAATGAGGCGGTCCCCCCTTCAAGCTTCTCAAAACCTTCAAGTTCCTATTGAAGAAGGGGCTATGTCTAATGTTGATATAAGGTATGACATTCATAGCTTGAATCAAGTGTTGGATACCCAAGTTGTTAGGTATACAAGGGTTCAAATAAACCCCAACGCCAATACCACCGCTTCAAGGATTAGGTTTTTCACAGGGATGAATCCCCCTACTTTCTATGGATCTAAGGTGGAGGAGGACCCATTAGGGTTCATTGATGAAGTGTTCAAGGTTCATGATGCTATGGGTGTTTCTTCTCAAGAAAAGGTAGAACTAGCCGCCTACCAAACCAAATATGTGGCTAAAGTTTTGTATGAGCAATAGAAGGATGAGAGTCCGGTTATAGAAGGTCGGATTACTTGGGGAGCTTTCAAAACGTCTTTCCTTGATAGGTTCTTTCCCTTGGAACTAAGGTAGAGGAAACTGCAAGAATTCATCAACCTTCGTCAAGGGGGTATGAGCATGAAGGAGTATAGCCTCAAATTCACTCAACTATCAAAGCATGCTCCTACTATGGTTGCGGATTCTAGGGACAAGATGAACAAATTCGTCATGGGGATATCCAATCTTATGGTAAATGAGTGTAGGTCGGCTATTTTGATTCCTAGAATGGACATCTCTCGTCTCATGGTTCATGCCGAACAAATTGAGGAGCAAAATCTTAAGCAAGTTGTTAGGGAGTTTAAGAAGGCGAGAACCAAAAAGGGGAATTCTTCTAAGAATAGGTATGAGTTTAAATAAAAACCAAGGTTCAAAAAATAGGTTTCATAATAAAGGATATTCGAATACTGAAAGGGCCAATAGAAGTAAGGTGCCTAATCCCAAGCCCAAAAGGAAAAGGTGGTTGTTCTTATGTTGATAGGCGTCTTTGGTGTAAATGTGGTACAAGGCATGATGGCAAATGTCCTGTGGCATGGGTAATTGTTATAATTGTGGAAAAAGTGGTCACATGAAGAAATATCTCCCTATGATGAACACTCAAGGAGGGGAAAATTCTAAAGCTCAAGCAAGTGCTCAAAACCCGGATGCTCCTAAGAAGAATCACTTCTATGATCTCCAATCTCGAAGTTATCAAAAGAGCTCACCTTACATGGTCATCAGCATGTTAAAATTATTTTCCCTTGAAGTATATGCTTTGTTTGATCCGGGAGCTATATTGTCATTTGTGACCCCTCTTATAGCCATGAAATTTTAAATACTACTAGACATATTAGATGAGCCTTTCTCGATTTCTACCCCGGTGTGTGTTTCCGTGGTAGTTGATAGAGTCTATAAAGGTTTTCCTATTTCATTGCTCAATAGAGTTATGTTGGTTGACTTGATAGAACTTGATATGCTAGATTTGATATTATATTGGGGATGGATTGGTTGCATGCTTGCTTTGCCTCTATTGGTTGTAGGTCAAAAGTGGTCAAATTTAAATTTCCAAATGAACCCCTTTTTATGTGGAAAGGACGAAACTCAAATACTAGGGGTAATATAATTTTGTTTCTAAAAGCTTGCTAGCTAATTGCAAAGGGATGTCTCTATCACATAGTAAGAGTTAGGGATCTTGAATACGAGGTCCCTCCAATAGAGTATGTACCCGTAGTGTGGGAATTTCAAGAGGTCTATCACAATAAACTCCGTGGAATTCCTCTCGAACTGGAGATTGACTTCGGCATAGACTTGTTGCTATTGACTTTGGGATAGAGGTGTTGCTGTATACACAACCTATTTCAATCCCTCCTTATCGGATGGGCCCGACAGAGTTGAAAGAACTAAAGGTTGAACTCAATGATTTGCTAGATAAGGGTTTTAATCAACCAAGCATAACCCCATGGGGTATCCCTGTAATATTTGTGAAGAAGAAGGATGGGTCCTTGGAATGTGTATCCATTATCGTTAATTTAACAAAGTCACTAAAAACAATAAGTACCCGTTCCCTAGGATTGATGACTTATTTGATCAACTCCAAGGAGGGAATTACTTTTCACAGATTTACATGAGGTCGGGTTATCATCAACTTAGAGTAACGGAGGTTGATATTTCGAAAATGGCATTCCGAACAAGATATGAACACCTTAAACTCCTAGTGATGTTATTCGATCTAACAAATTCCACGGCGGCATTCATGACTTCATTGATGAAATTTTGATATACTCTAGGAGTGAAAATGATCACGTGAGACATATGAGGATAGTTTTGCAAGTTCTCAAGGTTATCCAACTTTTTGCTAAAATTAGCAAGTGTGAGTTTTGGTTGAGGTTAGTTTCATTTCTTGGACCCATTGTTTCTAGTGAAGGGGTAGAGGTTGATCCGAGGTAGGCGGAAGAGGTAAAAAGCTGGCCGAGACCTTTGAATCCTACTAACATTCAGAGTTTTATAGGGTTGGCTTGCTACTATTGGAGGTTTGTTGAGGGATTTTTAATTATCACATCTCCATTAGTGGCCTTAGCCCAAAAGAAGTAAAATTTCGAATGGTAAGAATCTTATTAGAAGTGTTTCTAATTATTGAAATATAGACTCACCTCCACTCCGGTATTGATTTTACTGGAGGGTACCGAAGGCTTTATGATTTATTGTGATGCCTCCCGAGTGGGTCTTGGATGTGTGCTCATGCAGTATGGAAAAGTCATAGCATATGCCTCTAGAAAACTCAAGACAAATGATAAATAGTATCCAACTTATGACCTTGATCTTGCGTCCGTGGTATTTGGTTTAAAAATTTGGAGACACTATCTTTATGGGGTGCATGTAGATGAATTCACCGATCACAAAAGTCTCAAATATGTATTCACCCAAAAATACTTGAATCTACTCTAAAAAAGATTGTTAGAGCATTTAAAGAATTATGACATCAGTGTCCTTTACCATCCCGGCAAAGCCAATATTGTGGCTGATGCTTTGAGTCGAGTGTGTATGGGTAGTGTTTCTCATGTTAATGATGAAAAAACGGAACTAGTCAAGGATGTTCATAGGTTTTCCCGTTTTGGTTTTCGACTAGAAGAATCATCCAAAGGTGTTTTTATGGTTCGGCATAACTCCGAGTTGTCATTAGTGGTGGATGTGAAGTCTAAGCGACATCTTGATCCCCTATTGATGGAGTTGAAATAGTTGGTCCTTAACAAGAATAATGAATCTTTCTCCGAAGGGGAGGATTGGCTACTTAGGTACCAAGGGAGGTTATGTGTGACGGATTTGGATGGTTTGAGGGATAGATTCATGGATGAGGCTCATGGATCCCGATACTCCATCCATCCGGGGGCCACAAAGATTTATCATGACTTGCGCGACATCTATTGGTGGAATGGAATGAAAAGGGAAGTATCTAAGTTTGTGTTTAGGTGTCCAAATTTTCAACAAGTCAAAGCCGAGCATCAAGGCCCCGGTGGCCTAACCCAAGATTTTTATATCCCCACTTAGAAGTGGGAAGATGTCAATATGGACTTTGTGGTAGGTTTGACTCGAACACGTCGACAACATGATTCCATTTGGGTTATAGTTGATAGGTTGACCAAGTCAGCCCATTTTCTTTCCGTAAAGGTTTCTTACTCCGAGGAGGATTATGCTAAATTGTATGTTAGAGAGATTGTGAAGTTACATGGGGCACCATTGTCGATTATTTTTAATAGAGGAGCCCAATTCACTTCATATTTTTAGATATCATTTAAATGTGGACTTTGTACGAAATTAAAGCTTAGCACCGCTTTCCACCCTCAGAAGGATGGACTAGCGGAGCGCACCAGCTGAACTCTAGAAGATATGTTAAGAGCTTGTGTATTTGATTTCAAGGGTAATTGTGGTGATCATCTATCCTTAATCCAATACTCCTACAACAACAGCTACCATGCAAGTATCAGTATGGCACCTTTTGAAGTACTTTATAGTAGAAGGTGTAGGTCCCCCATTGGATGGTTTGAAGTGGGTGAGTTTGGTCTTCTTGGTCCCGAATTGATGTATGATTCCACCAAGAAGGTTCAACATATAAGGGAGTGGTTGAGAACGACTTTTAGTTGAAAAAAGTCCTATGCCGACAATAGAAAAAGGGACCTTGAATTCGAAGTAGGAGATTGTGTGTATTTGAAATTTTCACCTATGAAAGGGGTAATGAAGTTTGGAAAGACAGTAAAACTTAGTCCCCCTTATGTGGGGCCGTATGAAATTTTTAAGAGGGTCAGGAGTGTTTCCTATGAGTTGAAGTTGCGAAATGACTTGGACATGATTCATCCTCTATTCCACGTTTCTATGAATAAAAAGTGTATAGCGGACCCGATTTCCATTCTTCCTCTAGAAGGCTTAGGGGTAAAGGAGAACCTTTATTATGAACAGGTCCCAGTTTAGATCTTGGATCTTCAAATTAAGGAATAAGGAGGTTGTCTGTGTGAAAGTACTACAGAGGAACCACCTTGTTGACGGTGCAATATGGAGGGCCGAGGTCGACATGAAGAAGCGCTATCCACATCTCTTTCCCCCTACTCCAGCCAAGATTAAGGTTAGTAATTCCTTCTATGAGTATTATGAATAATGTTGAACTTATCATGTTTTTCTAAATATGTGCATATTGTAGTAGAAATTCATGCCTAAGTTGAGTTCTTGTCTTTCCATTAAACATATTTATTATGTTGGCTTTCTCTTGAGTGTGTTGTGTGCTATAAGTATTCATGGAAAATTATAATTACCATAATTGAGATTTTTTTGATAAGAAATCAACATGTCAACTTTCAATGTTCATATTGAGCTTATAATGAAACGGAGAATGTAGTACCTCGTTATGGTATATGAAAAGTCGAGCTTTTGTTATGGTATGTGTGGATTTAGTTCCAATTTTTTTAATGCTATGTTTCATGTTGAAGGGAGTTGAAATTTCCTCCTATGATATGTGACACATTATTATATTGTTAGTTGGTTGGCTGCCAGTCTTGAATCTTTTTCCTTTTTCCCAATAGAAAGGTTTTGAGTGTCATTCAGGGATGAATGTTCCTAAGAGGGGGATATTGTAACACCCCGTAAATTACATGACCTATACTAGTGCTTAATATGTTGAATAATTATGTTTTTACACCTAAATAGGTACAAATAACTTGTTTCAGAGTAATAGGCTTAAGGAAAAGCCTTAACATGCGGAAACTAGCGAAATTTAACAAGTTGACGTCCCTATCTTTGGCAATGGTTTCGGAGGGTCATATGGAATACAAAACTTGTAAAAAGACTTTGGTTAGGTAGAGTGTAGTATAGAGAGTCTTAATGTTTTAAAACGACACCTCAAGAACCACCGGAAGGGTCCTTGCGAAGGAGCCCAACATGGGTATGTAAGCTGTCGAAACAGTCTGCGAAAGTTAAGAATTGGGGTGCTTCTGTGCGATGCAGATCTGACACGAACCTCAGTGCCTCATCTCAAAATTCAATAATAAATTGGATTATTAACCCCGTGAAGCGCACCTACTTCCCAGATATCGTAAAAGTCCTATTTTGGTGTTTTGACTTAACAAATAATCCCATTTAAGTGAGGGGTCCTTTTGGTTTTTTAATGGGTTACTATATAATGTATTAGGGTCAGTTGTAAGTCAATTTAATCACTCAAATAAAGTCCCATAAGTTGAAATAAAAAATTACTCTCTTTTTCTCCAAAATTCTCTCTTCCTCCAAAACTCCATTGACAAAGCTCCACGAAGAAAATCAAGCCTTCAAGTTTTTCAACACAATTTCATGTCTTTCTCATCAATAAGGTATGGTTTATTTCACTCTTGGTGTTCCTTTCCCAAAGAGGTATTTCAAAATATGATTTCTAAATCCCCCAAAACAATGGGTTTTCTCCTCACATGGGTCTTCTTTTCAAAACAAAATTGTGAGTTAATTGTGATGAATTATGATGAATTAATGTTGTTTAAGTATGAATTAATGTTTTATTGATGAACTCCTTAAATTTACCTTGATCCATGTATTTCTCCTAAATCCCTAATTTCTTGGATTGATTAAGGTGAATTGTTGACGGTGATGAACATGTCACTTGTTTAGTTTTACTTATGTATATACTTCCTGAAATGCCCTATTTCATATGTTGATAGTGATTTCTTAGGTATTGATGTTTTAAGTCCCATGAAGGGCAATGAGTTATGATCTTGATTCTCCTTTTATCTCATTTATGCAAGGAGAAATCTACTTATGGGATAATGATGCTATAGTTAATTGTGTTATTGTGATGTTGGTGACAAGGATATCTCATCCCTAACCCTAGATCTGTGAATTAGCTATGAAGTATGTAATTATGTTATGATGTGATCATTATATGATTGAATGTACTTTCTCATGATTATAATGTTGTGTCAAAGTGAAAGGATAGTTCTCATTTGTGATCACCTATGAGCTATTATGATAACATGATTACTTCAAGGTCTAAAAGAGACTAATGTGAACTTTTATGATGTTATATGATTATTACTAAAGGGAATAATTTATTTGCACCAAAAGGGCATATAAATGAGGTAGAGGTCTCATGTTAGTAAGTCCAGCCTCCCATATGGGTTTCTTCTCGACGAGTAGTGTTGGTTCCCAAGATATTTGTTGTCTCATGAGATGGAAACCTTTCTTGATTACTAGTCAAGGTTTCTAGAAGCAATCTCATTGACCCTTAACTATGTTCACACATAGGACATTAGATTAGTTTATCCACCTAGAATATCTATGTACAAATGGTTGCATCTTAGGCAAGTTAATCTTCTCTTTTCGGTGTGGGGGTAGAAAACCGGATTCCATGTAGCTCACATGGTCTCATGTCAGTTATGGTACTTATTTCCCTACAGTAAAAGTATGAACAAGTTATGTATGTTAACTTCTATTAGGGTTGTCTTAAAGGTTACTACATAGCGTAAGGGAGGTTATGGGACTTCTCATACAGATTGCACATGTGGGATCCTATAGGGTGGTTCTAGTAGTGTTCTATTATGATTATGATTATGTTTATTATTATGTTGATAAGCTATGACAAGTATTGGTATATGAAGCATGTTATATATATTAGAATATGTTGTAAGTATGAAATGGCTTTTTTAATTTGATACTTAGCTTTGAATAGGGTTATGGGGCTTTATTATTGGCATTGCACAAGTATTACTTGAGTTACTTGTATGTTGATATGGTTATGATGTTTCTTATATATGTACATTCAATATTTGGTCATTTGAGCATAGTTTTGACTAAATTTTGCCTTTTCTCATGCATTAACAATTTTATTCATAGGGACCATACTTAGTACATATGGTTTAAACTAACCCATATTCCTTCCCTTTTTCTCTAAACATTGTAGGTTCGGGCTGTTGAGGTAATATTGAGGCTAAAGAAAGAAAGCATGGACTAGAATCTCCATGTTTTGGTATGCCCTCTATTTCGAGGATTCTACCACACGCTTTATCTTAGTTGTACTTGTATTGTCTAGTAGATATTCATTTTATTCCTATTGTTGAATATATTGATGTAAGCACTATGTGGCAATTATGGATTTGTATAAGGGCTTTGCCCGGATTGTTTGACTTCATTAAGATGGTTGGTATGAGACAAATCATAAGACTTAATTCCTATGCGTTATTATGACCTATTGCGAGAAGCCTTTTCATGCTTCCTATGTAGAGGTCTATGTAAACCTCCATGCTATATAAGCAAAAGTTTTTAAATTTCTGCATTTTTGACATATGATTGCTATGACGAATACTAAGAGGCTTGTCTTAGTCCTCCTAGATTTAGGTGACGCCGGTAACGACTAGGGTGTACTTTGGGTCGTTACACATTATATCCTAAAGAATCCACAAACAACTCAATTCACATCATCAATTTCGTAATTTTATGAAACCCACATGAAAACATTACTTTTGAAAATCCATTTTGTAGGAACCCTTTGAGGAAAGAATCTTGAAGGTGAATTATATCCCATACCTTAACGTTTGATGAAGAATTAATGGTGAATTCGTCCCTTTCCAGCCCCTAAAACCTCCACCTAGATTGTCTTCAATGGTGGTTTCCAATAGAGAGAGAAAGAAGAGAGAAGGAAGAGAGTTTATTTTGTTAGTTGTAATTAAATTAATTGGGGTTGGGGCCTTTTTATGGGAGTTAAGTTATTAATTAGTCTCCCTTAATCCCTAAATAAACCCTAAAATACCTTATCAATTAAATGAAATAACATTAAAACATGAAGCAAACTCAAGACCTTCACAGACAGAACCTCGTAAACGGGCCGTTTATGAGTCGATGGACAACCCTTCTCCGTCCTGTAATTCATAGGTAAGTTCAGAGACTATGCAGGCGAGGGGATTCCTCCAATTTGATATGTGTGGGACAACGGTTGCACCAACACCCCTTCAGTCCACACACGGACCGTTGCCTGCCTCGGCGATGCACACTACTCAGGTAGTGTTGCCTCAAACTGCAAGGGTCCTCCTCATGGGCACTTGGTTGGTCCTTGTGGACTCGTACCCGAACGTTTCGACCATGAAACAACTCAAACACCTATTATCTATCCTTTTACCATGTTTCATAAATTTTTGACTCCTAAAAGCAAGTCAAGTAGGTTAAGGCACGCTAATACCCCTTTGAACCAACTTCTGGAAGTCATGGACGTTCTACGACGTTTTGGCTCTTAAACTTCCTAAATGACCTATGTTCATTAAAATAGGTCTAAAATAAGTACTTATACCTCATGAAATCTATATTAGGCTTTATGAGAGGCCTTAGATTTTCTAAGTGTTACATTATGCCCCCCCCCCTAGGAATTCTCCCCGAATTCAATTAAAACTCTTTTGAAGGAAGGGATAGTGTTAAGACTAGCAGCCCAACCATCAACAATATCAAATGAACATAAATCACATTATTTTGAACAATGCAATTGTAGAACTCCAATTACCATACATAAGGCTCAAAACACTTCACCTTGAGGTATTTCCTTCTCACAACACATATGAGCTCAACATACATTACACGAGTCTTTGCTCAAAGGGTTGCTTCAAAATAAATTTCAAAAATTTGAGTTTTCTTATGGGTTCCATTCAATTACGAAATAAAAGTTATGGATTGAGTTGTTAATGAATTGTAAAGGTTATATTGAGTAGATTAACATGTAAATTTACTTAATTGTAATACATTTTGATGGCTTGGAATAATTTAAAAGCATGATCCTTAACACCTAACCCTAGTTGGTAATCTTGATCTACATTGTGTTGTGATATTGTAATTGATTTAGTTGTTGATTAGATTACTTTACTATTGTGTTGATATGATCAAATCAAGATGAATTATAGGTCTATTATGGATATTCTCAAGAGGTGATCAAGGGCATGAAGTATATTGTAAAGTGGTTTGTCAATCTTGTCTTAGACTATAATATGGTGTTGAATTGTGTTACGGTGATGCTCTTTACCTTGTTATATTATTGTTAATCTTTGTGGATGATGATAATACCCTAGTGGGTTGAGTAGAGGGTTGATGGTAAGGCCCTTATGACGAACTATGGAGGAGGTTTTGTAAGTCTTGAAATTCCTATTTACTTCTTTAAATTGTGATTGATTACAGTTACATGGTATTATGTTTGAGTGTGCCTTGTCTAGGATGGATACGATGGTATGATGATTGAATTGAAATGTCTTAAACTTTGATTAAGAGGTTTCTTAGGGTGTATATGTCATAAGGATGATGATGTGCATCAAATGTGCTCAATTACTATATGATATGTAAAACAATGACCTTACTTATATGAATTGTGATGAAAGAACTATTACTCATGCAATTCTATTGAGCTATGATGATGATTATTATACAAGGGCTAGACCCTATGACCTAAACTAAGTTATGATTTTTGATAAAAAATGACATTTCATTAAAGGGACTTAGCTTAGCACCGAGTGATCTTGACAATTGGAGGTGATGGCTTTCAATAGAGGAAGTGTTACCCTATACGTCTATAAGTTTTGTTGACTCCCTTTTGAGGAATACTCGTCCAATGATTCCTATGATGTGAGGCATTAATTACTAAATGGTATGTAGAGGGAATACCTATCTCTTAGTTCTTTAAACTGTGTTGCCACCATAGGATACTATCTATTGGATCCACCTAGAAGGCTATGTTTATGTTAGGTTTTACCTTGGCCGGTAGACCACCTTTCATCAGAATAAGGTCTTATGACACCGGATTCCACATTTAGCTCATGTGGTCTATGTCGGTTAAAGCGACTGTTCCCTATACTAAAATGAAAGAATGAAGTATCGACTAACTTAAGTGACTTGAGAGCCTGGGTAGGGGTACGGGACTCTACCTATGCCTTGCACTAGTTTGCCTTGATGGGAGCTTTGGGAAGATAATATTATGTATAGGGATGGTGTTAAATGTTAATGTTTTTATATGATGATTCTTATGGTTATGAACATTCAAATAGTCTTAATTACTAAAGATATGAATTTATGAATATATGAGATTATATTGTTTGAAGTATGACACTAATTATTGTTCTTGTTGGGTGACATGATTAAGTAGGGTTATAGGGCTTTAATATGTCATTGCACTTGTTGACTCTATGATTTGTTGCCTTACTTTTCTATTTATATGATAACTCTTATACATGCTTGGGATGATATTACTTGGTGATAGAGTATATGATATCATGAGTTCAAGCATGTTGATATACATGTTGAAGAAGGTGATAAGGTGTATTTGAAAATTTCACTAATGAATGGGGTGGTTCGATTTGGCAAAAAAGGTAAATTGAGTCCTAGTTATATGGGTCCCTATGAAATATTGCAATGTGTTGGAAAAGTTGCCTATGAATTGAAACTTCCTAGTGAATTGGCTTCGGTTCATCCTGTTTTTCATGTCTCTATGTTGAAAAAGTGTATTGGTGATTCCGAGTCCATTCTTCCTATTGAGGTTCTTGGTGTCAAGGATAACCTCTCTAATGAAGAAGTACTGGTTCAAATTCTTGATAGGCAACTCAAGAAGTTGAGGAATAAAGAAGTGGTTTCCGTAAAGTTGTTATGGAAAAATCATCTAGTTGAGGGTGCAACATGGGAGGCCGAGGCCGATATGAAGTTTTCTTACCCTCATATTTTTGAGAATTAAGGTTAGTATTCATTTTAATAATATAAATATGACTAGAAAATTGAAGTTTCTTGATTTTTGGGTTAAGTTTTGCACATTAGGCATTTTTGAAAGAACTTACAATGAAGTTATTGTAGTATTGGTATTAAAAACTTCAAATCTTGCTTTTTGCTTGTTTTGAGTTATGTTGTGCAATTTTATATGGTGAGTCTTCTTGAAATGATAGGTAGCATGTTGTTAAGTTAAATTTTGCTGCTAATCGACTCATGCAATGTATATTGAGCTCATACGTGTTGTGAGAAGGAAATGCCTCATTATAAAGTGTTTTGAGCCTTATGTGTGGTAATATGAGTTTGATATTTGCCTTGTTGAAATGACATGTTTTATGTTGATTTGATATTGTTGTTTTGTTGGGGTTCTAGTCTTGGGTCTATTCCTTCAAAATAATTTTAGTTTCATTCAGGGACGAATGTTCCTAAAGGGTGGATAATGTAACAACTTGAAAATCCAAGACTCATTGTAAATACTAACATAAGTGTCATAAAGTCTAAACACTGTTTATAGGTCCATCTTAATGTATATAGGTCAATTAGAAGATTTAAGAATAAAAACGTCCAAAACATCCGGGAAATAGGTTCAATGGGACGATAGTGTGTCTTATCCTACTTGACTAAGTTTTATGAGTCGGAATTGTACGGACGTTGGTGGAAAGGTAGCTAATAGGTGTTTGAATTGTTTCATGGTTGAAACGTCTGGGTCAGACTCCCCAAGGACCAACCAATGGCCCTTGAGGAGGACCCTTGAAGTTTGATGCAGCACTGTCTGGCAATGTGAATCGACACGATAGACAATGGCCCGTGTGTGGATCGACGGGGCATCGATGCCACCGTCGTCCCACACTTAGGCTGGAGGAGAAGGTCCCTTGATCTGCAGAGTCTCTGAAATCATCGACAGAGTGTAGAGGTGCAGACTACGATCCATGTATGGACCGACGGGGCGTGGATTCCACCGTAGTCTTACACTTCAAAAAAATGGAGAAAGGCCCCACCTACACCAGTCTCTGACCAAACATACAGATGTGCAGCACGAACAATTGATGGACCAACGGTCCGCCGATCGAGGTCTCATCGATGGAGTCTGCAAATTCTTCCACGTTTTAAATGAAATTCATTTAATTAATTAAGTGGTTTAGGGGTTAGTTGTGAGATTAAAGGGAGAATAATTATGTTGATTTAGTGCTACTATAAATACCCTCAACCCTGATTAAGCAAAACACAACTCTTAGATAAACTCTCTCCCTTCTCTCTTCTTTCTCTCTTTAATTGTAAGACTCCATAAAAGCTTATCTTGGAAGGTGAATTGGGGGCTTGAAAAGGGTAGATTCTTCATCAAATTGTTGATAAACATTAAGGTATGAGTTCTATTTACCTTTGAGATTCTTTCTTCAAAGGGTTCCTTCAAAATAGATCTCAAAAAGTTGAGTCTTTTTATGGGTTCAATTCAATTACGAAATTGAAGCTATGGATTGAGTTGTTAATGAATTCTTAGGGTTATATTGAGTATATTAACATGTAATTTTACTTAATTGTAATACTTGTTTATGGCTTGGCATAATTGAAAAAGCATTATCCTCAACCACTAACCCTAGTAGGTAATCTTGACCTATATTGTGTTGTGATACTTTAATGATTTAGTTGTTGATTAGATTACTTTACTATAGTAATGATATGAATAAATAAAGATTAATTATAGGTCTATTATGTCGATTCCCAAGAGGTGATCTAGGGCATGAAGTATATTGTTTAGTGGTTTGTGATTCTTGTATAAGACTATAATATGGTGTTGAATTGTTTTATGGTGATGCTCTTTGTCTTATTATATTATTGTTTATATTTGTGGATGAAGATACTATCCTAGTGGGTTGAGTAGAGGGTTGATGGTAAGGCCCTTATGACGAACTATGGAGGAGGTTTGGTAAGTCTTGAAATTCCTGTTTACTTCTTCAACATGTGATTGATTATGGTTAAGTCATGGTGTTATGTTGGAGTGTGCCTTGTCTAGGATTGATAGGATGGTATGATGATTGAATTGAAATGTCTTAAACTTGTATGTGAGGTTTCTTAGGGTGTATATGTCATAAGGATGATGATGGGTATCGAATGTGCCCAATTACTATGTTATATCTAAAACAATGACCTTACTTATATGAATTGTAAAGAAAGCACTATTACTCATGCAATTCTATTGAGATATGATGATGATTATTATACAAAGGCTAGACCCTATGACCTAAACTAAGATATGATTGTTAATAAAGAAGCAAAGACATTTCAATAAACGGACTTAGCTTAGCACCAAGTGAACTTGCAAATGGGAGGTGATTGATTTCCATAGAGGAAGTGTTACCCTATAGGTCTATAAGTAATGTTGACTCCCATTTGAGGGATACTCATCAAATGATTCCCCTGGAGTGAGGCCCCAATTACTAAATGGTATGTAGAGGGAATACCTATCTGTTAGTTCTTTGAACTATGTTTACACAATAGGATAATAGCTAGTGGATCCACCTAGAGAGCTATGTTTATGTTGGGTTTTACCTTGGCCGGTAGACCACCTTCCATCGGTGTAAGGTCTTATGGCACCAGATTCCACATTTAGCTCATGTGGTCTATGTCGGTTAAAGCGAGTGTTCCCTACACTAAAATTAAAGAATGAAGTGCAGACTAACTAATGTGACTAGAGGGGTTTGACTTAGCCTAGGTAGGGGTATGGGACTATACCTATGCCTTGCACTAGTTTATCTTGATGGGAGCTTTGGGGATTTAATATTATGTGTAGAGATGGTGTTAAATGTAAATGGTTTAATATGATGATTATGATTCTTATGAACATGCAAATGGTCTTAATGGTCTTAATTACTAAAGATATGAATTTATGAATATATGAGATTATATTGTGTGAAGTATGATACTAATTATAGTTCTTGTTGGGTGACTTGATTAGTTGGGTTATGGGGCTTTTCTTCGTCATTGCACTTGTTGACTCTATGGGAATTTATGATTTGTTGCCTTACTTTACTATTTAGGTGATAACTCTAACTCATGCTTTGGATGATATTACTTGGTGAAAGAGTATATGATATTATGAGTTCAAGCATATTTATATACATGTGATTTCCTTAACTATTGGTTGTGCAAAAGTCTTTAAAGGGGTAAAATGGCATGATTTAACTTAATGTCCCTTTTGACAAGTTTTGGTGTTATATGTGCATGTGGTCTCATACTTTGTACATATGGAGTACTAACCCCATTTTCTTCCCTTTTCTCCAACATTTTAGGTTCCGGTCGTTGAAGGGTTTGAAAGGCGACATTACTAAAGACTTGGATATCTCCTTTCATCCAAGTGGTAGGTCCTCACTTTCCGAGGGCGATGCCGATATCTTGCTTATGGAGTTTCTTTGTTATGACTTTAACACTCCATTGAGTTCATTCTATTTTCATTGTGTACGACTTGTATAAGTCTATATGTGGCTTCTTACTTTTGATGTAGGGCTTTGCCATATTGTGATAATCGTTTAGATGTTATGATATGAGACAATCATTGAGACTTTATTCTATCTTATATAATTATGTGAAATAAAATTACAAGACAATGTAACCTTCTTATACAAACGAGTCTATGTATACTCGATATAAATATAATTATGTGTATGTAGAGGTTTATGTAGAGCTCCAATTAGATATATGTTAAAAAGTTTTAGATCTTCCGTATTTTTTATGGATGAATGTGATGATGTAAGATTAAGAGGCTAGTCCTAGTCCTCAAATAGGGCAACGTTGCCGGTTACGTTTGGGTGGTAAACTCGAATGGGACACTACTTCACTGTAATGCAACCCCAAAATGCACAATTTTGCAAGACTTCGCAAAAAATCTAGAAACTTCAATCTCTAGTCATATTTATATTATTAAAAGATTGAATAACCTTAATTATAAAAAAGATGACGGTAACAGGACTTCATGTCGGCCTCGGCCTCCCATATTGAACCCTATACTAAGTGATTATTACATAAAACCTTTATGGAAGCCACTTCTTTATTCCAAACTTCTTGACTAGGATATCAAGAATTTGAACCAGAACTTCCTCATAAGAGAGGTTATCCTTGAAACCAAGACCCTCAATAGGAAGAATGGACTTGGGATCACCGATAGACTTCTTCAACAAAGAAACTTGGAAAACCGGATGAACTGAAGCCAATTCATTAGGGAGTTCCAATTCATAGGCAACCTTGCCAACCCTTTGCAAAATTTTATAGAGACCCACATAAAGAGGACTCAACTTCCCCTTCAGTCCAAATCTAACCACCCCTTTCATTTGTGAAATTTTCAAATACACCTTATCACCCATATCGAACTCCAAATCCCTCCTACTATGTTCGGCATAAGACTTTTGCCGAATATATGCCGTTTGAAACTGTTTCCTTATAATATGAACCTTTTGTAAGGTCTTATAAATTAAATCGGGACCAAGAAGCAAAGGCTCACCCACTTCAAACCACCCTATAGGAGATCTACACCTCCTACCATACAGGCTTGGTAGGGAGCCATGAAGATGGATAAATGAAAACTATTAGTATAAGCAAACTCCACAAAAGGAAGATGTTTATCTCAATTCCCTTTATAATCAATATTTCAAGCCCTCCTAAAGGTTTGAATAGAGCATTCCATTTGGGGATCAAAAGTACTACCCAACTTCATCTTAGTACCCAACCCTTTTTTGAAAGACCTCCAAAACCTATTTGTGAATTGTGCGCCCCGATCCGATATAATGGATAACAGAATACTATGGCGACAAACAATATCATCTATGAAGATCATTGCATAATCTTCCGCTGAATAAGTAGAGTTTATGGGAATAAAGCGAGCGGACATAGTCAACCTATCCACAACCATCCATATCGAATCATATGACTCTTAAGTCCGATGGAAACCCAATGCAAAGTCCATATTGATGTCTTCGCACTTCTAGTAGGAATTTGGATCTCTTCTAGTAAGACACCCAACTTTTGATGTTAAGCCTTTACTTGTTAGCAATTTGTACATTTAGCGACAAACTCCGCTATGTCCCTGTTCAAACATTCCCACCAATATATCTCCCTTATGTCATGGTACATTTAAGTCGAACCCGGACGAATTGAGTAGCGAGACCCATGGGCTTCTTCTAGGATCACGTCCCTCAACCCATCTACATTGGGAACACACAATCTCCCTTGGTACCTTTAACACACCATCCCCCTTTAAGGAGAATGACTCACTTAACTTGCCGATAACCAATTCTTTCAACTCCATTAATGGTTGATCAAGGTGTTGTTTGGAATTCACCTCAACCACTAGAGATGACTCGGAGTTATGACGGACTATAGAACCCCCATTCGGAGAAACTTCCAACCTCACCCCCAACGTAGCCAACCTATGAAGTTCCTTCGCTAGGTCTTTCTTTGCTTCGACAATGTGGAATACACTACCCATAGTCATATGAATTAGGGCATCCGCCACCACATTAGCCTTGCCGGTGTGATAGAGGACACTCATATCATAATCTTTCAACAACTCTAAAAACCTTCATTGCCGGAGATTCAACTCCTTTTGGGTAAACACATATTGGAGACTTTTATGTTAGGTAAAGACATAAACATGAAACCCATACAAGTAATGCCTCTATATATTCAATTCAAACACCAAAGCCGCTAATTCAAGGTCATGAGTGGGATATTTTCTCCCATGTACCTTAATTTGCCTAGACGCATAGACTATAAACTTCCCAAGTTTCATAAGCACACACCATAAACTCACATGGGATGCATCACAATACACCACAAACCCCTTTGTACCCTCCGGTAAGGTCAACACCGGAGCGGAAGTGAGCCTATATTTCAAAAATTGGAAACTTTTCACACATGCCTCCGACCATTCAAACTTCTTTATCTTTTGCGTCAAAGTATTCAAGGGAGATGCAGTGGACGCAAAGTTCCACGAATCTCTGATAATAACCCACTAAACCTAAGATACTCCTAATGTCGGTTGTATTCAATGGTCTAGGACAATTGTTTACCTCCTCCGTTTTCCTGTGATGAACCTTAACTACTTCACTAGAGATGATATGACCAAGAAATGTCACCAACCTCAACAAAAACTCACACTTGCTATATTTGGCAAATAATCGATGTTGTTTAAGGGTTTGCAATACCATGCTCAAATGACCCATGTGATCACACTCATTCTTCAATTTACAAAGATGTCGTCCATGAAGAAAATGACAAATGAATCTAGGTAATTTAGAAACAGTCCATTCATTAGGTCCATAAATGCCCGCAGGAGGATTAGTGACACCGAAAGACATTACCAAGAACTCATACTTCCCATACATAGTCCGAAAGGCCATATTTCGTACATCCTCACCTCTCACCCTATGTTGGTGATACCGCGATCTCAAGTCAATATTCGAAAAGTAACTCGCCCTTTGGAGTTGATCATAAAAGTCGTCAATCCGAGGGAGAGGGTACTTATTCTTAATGGTGACCTTTTTTAGTTGGCGGTAATTAATACACATTCTTAAGGATCCATCCTTCTTCTTTACAAACAAAACTAGAGCACCAAATGAAGAAATACTACGCCTTATAAAACCCTTATCTACCAATTCCTTGAGTTGAGCCTTCAACTGTTTTAATTCAGTCAGGGCCATCCGATAATGAGGAAATGATATGGAATTTGTATCAGGTAGCAAATCAATACCAAAATCAATTTCTCGTTCGGGAGGAATAACGAGATTGTCATTAGGAAAAATCTTTGAAAATTCACTCACTACAGTGACCAACTCAATGGGAGGAATTTCGGAGTCTAGTTATTGGACTTGTATAATATTGTATAGATAACCTTTTGAGATCATTTTGTTGTCTTTTAGGCAAGAGATAATACGACCTCTACGAATAGAATTTCTCCCCTTCCAGTGTACAACGAGTTCATTTGGAAAGTTAAACTTCACCACCCTTATCCTACAATCAATAGAAGCAAAGCAAGCACGGAACCAATCCATACCCAATATAATAACAAAATCTAGCATATATAGTTCTACTAGATCAACATAAGGAACTCGATTGGGCAACATTATTGGACAATTTATATACACCTTTTTTGCAACAACCGACTCACCCATCGGGGTAGACACTATAAACGGTTCATGCAAAATATCGGGAAAAATATAAAACATTTTAGCTACTAGAGGGGTAACAATTGGCAAGGTAGCACCCGGATCAAGTAAATCATATACATCTATACTAAATACTTCAAAAATACCGGTTACCACATCGTAGAAGTCTCTTGCTCACCCCTAGAGCGGAGAGCATAGAAGTGGTTCTTCTTTTGAGCATCACTAGAAACACTTGCTTTAGCTTAACCACCCCTATCTTGACCCTTGAAGTTTGGAAAATCTCTCATCGTGTGACCACTCTTGCCACAACTAAAGCAATTCCCTCTTCCTACCAAGCACTAACCAAGATGACCCTTTATACACTTGGAGAATGTAGTCTTTTCATTTTGTGAGTTTCCGCTCCTTCACTTTTTAGCTCTCAATTTAATCCCCTTGTCATCACGAGCCTTTGGGGTCTTTAATGGAACTTGATTCGAAACCCGTTTCTTACATCTAGGCTTGTCTTTTATTTCAAGCATATTCTTTGAAGAACCTCCTCAAATGATGTTGATCTCTTAGTATCTCTACTCTTTATCTTGGACCTTGCCTCATCAACCCTTCTCGCGTGCACCATAATATGGGAAATGTTCAAGTTGTCATGTAGCATGGACGAATGTAACTCCTCTTCTATGTCCTTCGACACCACCGTCACAAAATGGATCATTTGGTCTCCAGGATAGAAAACCAAAGAATGAGCATATTTTTTGGACAATTAAATCAATTCCAAACAGTATTCATTAACACTCCTTCCTCCTTGGGAAAGTTTGATGAACTACACCACTTTTTTCTCCCTCATCTCCCTAGGAAAGAACCGATCTAGAAAAGCCTTCTTAAAGATCTCCCAAGTCAACGGACCACCCCTCAATGGCCTATTATCTGTCCATTGAACATAGCATGCTTGTGCCACGTCCTTGAGTTGATAAGTAGCTAACTCGACCTTCTCACTTGTAAACAACTCCATAGCCAAAATTATCTTATAGACATCATCGATGAATTACTGGGGGTCTTCATCAACATTAGACCCGTAGATAGTAGGAGGATTCATCCGAGTGAAATCCCTTAGACGGGAAGCCATAGTAGTGACTTGTTTTTTAGAACGGGGTACAAGCTCCTGGTTGGCTTGGGCCGTCATATCTTGGGCTTGGACAGTGGCCGCTTGAGCCAATTTATTGAGGGAAGCCTTTATATATCCATCCACCAAAGGTGGAGGATTGAGTGGAGCTTGGTCAACATTAGCATCTTCTTCAAGTGGAGGAACTTGCTCACCACGGGGAGGAGCACCCGCATTGGCAATTTCCTTTTCAAGTCTTTGAGCCGCTTTTCTTCGAGTATTCATGGTTCGTATAAGCACAACAATAGGATTAGCTGTAAAAGCACACCATAAGTACACTCTAACGGCACGATATAGGATTTCCAAGAAAGAGAGTGATTCCTAAGCATCATATCGGTCCCCATTCATAAGTGAGTCGCGCTTCACAATTATGAATGCAACCCTAAATAGAAGTGGTAGAGAGAGAGACATAATTCAATGATATTCAACCTCATGCTCTGATACCATGTTTTTCACATCTTGTTTGACCCCCTAGACGTAACCGGCGTCGTCGTCCTCTTTGAGGACTAAGACTAGCCCCTTAGTTTCATGTCATTACATTTATAGGTTGAAAATGCGGATAAATTTAAAAGTTTCCTTACATCTACTTGGAGGTTTATATAGACCTCTACATACATATAATATATAGTCGTATCGAGTAACATATACCATTCGTATAGGAAGGTCACATAGCCTTTTACTTTTATTGAACATACATATATATAAGATAGAAGATAGTCTTAAAGATTTTCTCATCTCATACCATCTAAACGATCATAAAATTTTGTGCATAGCCCTACATAAATATAAAGAAGCCACATATAGTCTTATACAAGTCGTACACAATGAAAGTGGAATGAACATAAAAATTCTAAGAAAATAAATAAACTTCATAGGCAAGATATTGCCATCGCCTTCGAAAAGTGAAAACCTATCCACATGGATGATAGAGAATATCCAAGCGTTCTTTAAGTCGTCCCGAATGAGCCTTCAACGATTGGAACCTAAAATGTTTGGTAAGATGGAAGAAAATGTGGTTAGTACTCCACATACACTATGTATGATACATATGCACATCTACAAGCAAAACATGCTAAAAAGGGACATTTAGTCAAAACATGTCATTTACCCCTTTAAAAACTTGCATATTTAAGCAAGTCATACCAATCGACCTTACATGATTACTAACTCAAATATGTATCCCAACATACTTGAACCCATGTTTTACTACAACCCTGCAATCAAGGAATAGTGTCACAAGCATGGTTAAGATTAAATTATATCATAATAAGCAAGACAACTACTCATGAATCTTTATCAAGTCAACAAGTGCAATAACCGAGCAAAGCCCCATAAGCTCACTCTATCAAGTAATTTCAAAAAGAAACCATAAACAATGCCCAACTTAAGATAATATAACCTTTGAGTACACCTAACATCATAGTTTAATAATACAACCCAATTACATGTTCATCATCATATAATATCATTTATATTGCAGCATCAACACGTTATCATCATTATCATATACATATATAATATAAACTTCCTAAAGATTCCATCAAGGTCAACTACTGCAAGGGATAGGTAGAGTCCCATACCCCCACCTAAGCGAAGTTAAACCTCTCAAGTCATCATAGTTAGTTTACACTTCATTACTCTATTTTAATTTAGAGACACTTTCCTTAACCAACATAGACCACAAGAGCTAAGTGTAATATCCGATGTTGTAAAACCTTACATCGATGGAAGGTGGTCTACCGCCAAAGTTGAACCAAAGGTAAACGTAGCTTTCTAGGTGGATGCAGTAGATAGTTTTCCTACGGGGGCAACATAGTTGAAGAACTAAGAGATAGCATATTCCCTGTTGATACAACTTGG
The DNA here is from genome assembly GCF_001406875.1 of Solanum pennellii. NCBI lineage: Eukaryota > Viridiplantae > Streptophyta > Magnoliopsida > Solanales > Solanaceae > Solanum > Solanum pennellii. The sequence goes on from NC_028639.1 coordinate 19,327,763, forward strand.
TAGTTGGGGCCTCCACTCATGGGAATCCATTGGATGAGTATTCCTCTTTGGGAAGTCAAAATCTCATATACAACTATAGAGCGAATCTTTCTCTTTTGGAAGTTATCACCTCCCATTGCCAACTTCACCCGGTTCTAAGCTAATCACCTTTATTGAAATGTCTTTATGCCTTTAATTATCAATCATAGCTTAGTTTAGGTCATAGGATCTACCACTTGTATAATCATCACCATCAATAGCTCAATAAGAATTGCATTAGTATAGTCCTTTCATCACAATTCACATAGTTAGGTTAACACATTAGCATTTCATAGCCTATTAAGGCACATTGATAGTTATCACCATCCTTATATCACATACACCTTAATCAACCTCACTACATAGTAAAGAAATTTCAATTCAACATCATACCACCCTATCATACTTATATAAGGCATACTCCAATATAACATCATCACCTTAATCACAATTAATCACAATTGGACGTAAAAATTGAGATTCCAAGACTTACCAAGTCTCATTCATAGTTCATCATTTAGACCTTACCATAAAACCTCAATTCAATCCAATTTAGATGTTCAACATTGTAATTCAATAATCACCATAAAAGCAAAACTAGAACAGTCGCGACACCATAATTCAACATCAATTAAATTCTTAAAACAAAGTTACTTAGGCTAATTTCCATAATTTAGATCAGTTCTCAAGATTAGAATGAAATACAACAATTCATTCTAATTTGTTAACGATTGGTATAACAAAATCATCTAATTGTGACTTAACCCATAATCCAGACAATTGAATCAATCACAACCCAATTTACATCAAGATCAACGTTAGGGTTAGGGGTTAAACATAACAATCTTCCACATGATTCAAAACATTACAATTAATCGTAATCATGTTCAATTACATGTTAATCTATACATTATATCCTTACGAATCCATAAACAACTCAATTGACAACTTCAATTTCGTAATTGGATGAAACACACATGAAAACTCAACTTGCAAAATTTATTTTGAAGGAACCATTTGAGGAGAGAGTCTCAAAGGTGAATTAGATCCCATACCTTAACGTTTGATGAAAAATAGATGGTGAATTCGTCCCTTTCCGTCCCCCAAAACCTCCCCCTAGCTTGTCTTCGATTGTGGTTTCCAATAAAGAGAAAAAGAAGAAAGAAGGAAGAGAGTTTATTTTGTTAGTTATAATTAGATTAATTTGGGTTGGGGCCTTTAAATGGGAGTTAAGTTCATTAGTCTCCCCATAATACCTAAATAACCCCTTAAAACGTGCAGCAAAAGCAAGACCCTCACAGACCATACCCCGCCAACGGGCTCTCTATGAGTCAACGGACGGCCCCCTCCGTCCTGCACTTCGTAGGTAGGTTCAGAGACTGTGCAGGAGAGCGGCTTCCTACAATTGGATAAGTGTGGAACAAGTGTGGCACCAGCGCCCCGTCAGTCCACACAAGGACCGTTGCCTGCCTCGTCTATGCATACTGTTCAGGCAGTGCTTCCTCAAATTGCATGGGTCCTCTTCAAGTGCCTTTAGTTGGCCCTTGGGGAGTCGTACCCGGATGTTTCGAATGTGAGATAACTCAAACACCTATTAGCTACCCTTTTACCAGTTTTCATAAATTTCCAACTTCTAAAAGCTAGTCAAATAGGCTAAGGCATGCTAATACCCCTTTGAACCAACTTCCGAACGTCATGGACGTTTAAGTTCTTAAACTTACTAAATGACCTATATTCATTAAAATAAGTCTTAAAATAGTATTTAGACCTCACTACACCTATATTAGGATTTACGAAGCATCTTGGATTTTCAAAGTGTTATAGATTGGATGGAACGTAATCATATCAAACCTTAGAAAAGTCATTATTAGCTTCTTGTCGCCATTGTAAGGTAGTCCTAGTAGTACTCGTTATCAATTTAAGTCAATTTAAGTGTGATTGCATTAAGAACATGATATGGAACCCCTTTATATGTAACTTTAATGTAAATTACTCTATGAGAGCAAAGTCTAGCACTGAGTGCATATGGTAAAGTAAGTAGTTCTAGTTAAAGAATAAGACTAGAATACAAAGCACTCCCTTCATATTCCGTAACCATGTGCCTACATGGGATGTGTCAAAGTTCTACCATTGGCAAGTGGAAAAACCTCATCGGAGTAGGATAGAACTCCGGATTCCATGCTTTGCTATCATGGTGTAAGTCGGTTATTACCTATTCTCATCATATGGGATACGTTCTAGCATTATAATAATTCTATGATGTTTATTTACTTGTATGGGATGCTATATAGACATTGCACAATAGGCTTTGAAGGTGTTAGTTATAGTCCCTAGGTTTTGTCCAAGACCATTACTTGAATGCCTTTATGTGATGAATGAGTCTTAAATAAACTAATGAATGTAATGACTTGAGTTTAGAAAGTATGTTAAATTAATAAGTTCTTATCTAGAGTAGTTGAGGGTTGTTTAGTTAAGGTGTGAAAAAGGCACAGAAATGGTCACTTTGTATCTTACCTAGATAAATCTTAAGAGTGACTCTAGTTAGGGAAGATGTTGATTATGTGGACATGATCAAGGCCTTTAGGTAGTCTTAAGGATTATTTAGGTAGTCTTGAAGAGGTCAATGATGGACGTTATCTTCTTGATTTACATAAGTAAGTCTTTTGATAGCCTTTGGAAAGAGAATGTCATATATTTTATATGTTCTTGTATCAAGTCATTTGAGGATCATTTAGGTGTGCCTAGAGAAATTGTATCGGCGGTCTCTCTTTGTATTTCTTAAGTGAGTCTTAGGATAGCTTGTAGTGAGGTAAGTACTCATTAGAAGGTGTCTTAGGTGAAGGTAAGTAACTTTATTGTATCAGTGAAGAATTTCACTATACAACGAAGTTAATTATTTTAAAGTGCTTCAAAAAATATGATAAATGGTTTAAGTGTTTCCTTATGTGTTTCTAAGTTGATAAATGTTCTTCTTATGATTATGATATAATTTTTAATTTAAAAGATGTATATTTCTAATAAATGTTCGTTTTCATGATTTTATGCATAATACCATACTTAGTAAAATTGTTTGTACTAATTCCATACATTTTGTTATCTCTAAAGGTGTCGGTGAAAGGTGAGAAGGATCGTGAAGGAGAGCTTGGATTCTATAGTCATTCAACAAAAGTGAAGTATGTCAACAATTGACTCGAGGACGTATATAGATGTCTTTTATTTCAACGTATTGTAATAGACTAAGTATTTTCTTATATTCATATTGTATGGGTCGTGTCTCAAAGTATTCTCGTGTCTTATGTTTGATGAGACTAAGACTTATTATTTTAGTACTTTCTAATGAAAGATGTGATTTAAGATATTTCTAACGTTTTATTAAAATGTTTTAAATTCCGCACTACTTTTCATTATGTATATGCGATGAACGATACGGAAAGGGCTTGTACAAGACCTCCGAGAGGTCAAGTACGCCGGTTACAATAAGAGATTGGCCCTAAATTCTAGGGTGTTGTTTCGGGATGTGACAGATTTATTTTGTTTTGACCGATATTCATTTTCGTTAAGTTCCGCATCCAAAGGTCAATAATCTTCAATACCATCACTCTCAAAATTCATGATCACTGCACTAGTGACTGAACACATAGGCACTCTTCGATATGTACCTCAGACGTACTCTAAAACCTGTAAGATACAACAGATACCTTTTGGAGATCACCACTCTGGTTCATGGACTTACATATGTGGAATGTTACTTATTCATTGTTCAACCTAAACTTCATCTGCCATTCTTTATATCAACCAAGGCACGAACAGTGGCAAGGAACGACTTCCCAAGAATAATAGGGACCTTAAATTCCACCTCACAAACAAGACTCACAAAATCGGCCGGAACTTTAAACAACTCCACTTTTACGAGCACATCATGGAGTATCACAATGTGCTTCTTCACTGGTTGATCGGCCATCACTAACCACATTTATGTGGGCTTTGTGTCGCCCAAACCTAATTTCTTTTAAATGGAAAGAGGCATGAGGTTTATGTTTGTACCATGATCACATAGTGCTTTAGCAAATTGTAAAAATCTGGTGGTACATGGAATAATGAAAGATCCCAGATCTTCCTTCTTCTGCACAAGAGATCTTGTAGCAATAGCACTACAATAGCACTACAATGTTGCAATTGTAGTTCCCATCTCGAACATACTGCCCTCTCTACTGTAATTACCATAGTTTCAACCTTCATTTCCTTGACCATGACGCCAATTATCCTAATTGGGTCCTTGGGCATTTTGTCGGAAACCCCCTTCTAATCATTCAACTCATAAGTATCCTCTTCATAAAAGGACTCATCTGCTGGCGGTTGGGGTTAGTCAGGTAGTTCACCTCATTTACATTTTTTGCACCTCCAGTGATATGTTTCAATACCAACCCGAGCTCAGTTCTCATTTGAGTCATCTCTTCACGAATTTGATCTATCTCCGAATTGTGTGTATCTTGTACTGCAAAGGTGTTTGTCCTAGTGTCTGACTTTATAGTACTCCAAGCCTTATTGTTGCGAGAAATTTTCTCCAACTTCTCTGAAATCTCGGTATAAGTACACTCACCATAAGAACCCCCCACGATATATCAAGTACTTCTTTATTGTTATCATCTTTAAATCGATAGAATTACTATTTCAACGAGTCATCATTAATGCAATGGTTTGGGACACTACACTAAAATTCAATAAACCTGTCCGAAGAGTTACTTACTAACTCTCCTGGTAGTTCCACAAAGTTGTTCACCTTATCTTTGTGATTATGCTTCTTGGACACTACATAATACTTGTATAGGAATACATATCTCTACTAATCCCAAGTGTAGATAGAATTATAGGGTAGCTCAGTAAGCCATACCACTGAATCTTCCGTCAATGATAGAGGAAACAACCGCAACCCGTTGACATTCATATCTATGGCTGGCCTCCCCAGACTACTTTTCCATGCAGTACTCAGTTTTGCTATGTGAGCATGGGGATCCTTTCATGATAGCCTTGAAAACCAACCCCTCGCGGTGAGCATCTGCATTATACTAGTAGTCACCACGAACGTGTTCCCATGGGGTAGAGGAGGTAGACTAGAGGCCCATCAGAATCATTAATATTTACATTGCCCCTTTAGAACTCTTGAGGGCGTGGGATGGAAGGCTGCATCATCATAGCATTATCAGCCTGGTTTTCTACAACTACCTAAATGTGTGCATAAATAGGTGGTGGAGGATTTCTTATTAACCTATCAGCAAGATTCACTGGGCTTTGCTGATTTTCCATTCTTCAAAGTGTACGATTAAGTTCAGGGTCGAATGTAATCAGTGGTTATCCTTGTCTCCGTGTACTTGGCATACAGTAGAATTATACTTCAGAAAAACAAAAACAAAGGAAAAAGTAAAATTAGGAAATCGTTGACCAAACTTCAGTAACGTAATTAATGTTAATCTAAAAGCCATTTTCCCCAACAGCGGCGCCAAAATTTGATACACTCAAATTAAACCTCCTTAAAGAAGTATAAGCGGTCGTATCAAGCCTAGAATCTAACTATTAGGTTGGGGTCGATCCCACAAGGAAAATTATTTAGACTTTACTTGAATGTACGATTTCGTTGATTTAGTCAAGTTCTTTCCGAAAACAAATAATTAGAAGGTGGGGTTTTGTGAAGCAAAAGTCTTTTAATATCTCTAAGTAAAACAAGTAACAGGAGTAAAGCTTTGGTTTTTGTAAAATTGTGAGGGAAACTAGGGTGTATGTGTTCCCTATAGGTTCGTAACACCGTATTCGTAGCTATAATAGTGTATTGCATGCAAACTGATAAGTTAGGTATTTCGGAATCCTTGGTCTGGCATTTAGAGAATTTCACTCCGTACTTTTGTCAAGCTATATGTATCTAAACTACTAGCCCTTACCTTTCCTTCATATTAAGGTTCATATTTGATGTAGTTATTACTTCCCACCAATCGCGTCTAGCCTATTAGATAGTATTCTACTAAATCTATGTTTATAATTCTTTTCCTATTTACCACCTCTTCGGTTCGGCAAGTAGCAATAATGTGAGTTCTAAAACGTGCACTCGTTAAAAAGACTTCTACGAGAAAGAATTATCAATGCATGCAATAACCTAAAGATTTGTTATTAAATTAGGTTTACTTTGTCAATCACCCATGGTTCCCACAACCATAGTTTTGGATTTAGTTACCTATGCATGTAAGAACACAATTCATTGTTATTAAATGATAAAACATGAAGTTACTTTGAAAATTCGAAGAAAATTAAGAAATTCAACTTGAAATAACAAACAATCACTTGAAAAACAAATCCGAAGATTGAATTAATGCTTAAATTGCAAAATACAATCTCCAAGCACGAATTAAGAACCAAAGTAATATAATCCAACCCCAAAAACGAGTTTTTTACTTTATTTTTTTTATAAAAACATAGTCCTAAATTAAAATGAATTAAAATAAGGAATGCTGTCAAAATAACACAGCTGAAATCGACAATTCCCAATGACGGTCCATCGATGAAATGACGGACCGTTGACTGCCTCCTTCAGTCCCGACTTAGCATCTTTTTTTTATCCTTCAGCTGGCATCTTCTCTTAATCAATCTATAGACCAACAGCGTAGACCGTCGATGCGTTTACGGCTCATCGATGCCTTCCCTTGTTCAATACATAGATTTTCATCAAGTTCGGGTATTGGGACTATCTCTGCTCTAAACGATGATTCAACAGGAATCGATGGAGCGTCGATCCTTCCGTAGCCCCACACTTTTTCATATTTTGTCGAGTTTCTCTAGATGCCTAAACTATCAATCGACTTTCACCATCTACAGTCCATCGATTGAACGAGAGACCGTCGATGGGCCTCGTGGGTCACCTCTGCACTAAATCTCAGCTGCCTTCAGCATTTTTGGTTTGGACACCATTCCTGCAAAATAAAGATAAAAACATGTTAAAAGTAATACAAAAAGGCTATAGTAACACACCAATCTTAAGGAAATAACATTAAAAGTACCGTGAAACCACGGTACATCTACACTCTCAACTTAAATTTTTTGTTTGTCCTAAAGTGGGGCACTATGACTCAATACAACACTTTGTACAAAAGTATACTCTTTAAAGCTTTCGCAATAACATGGCTATAAATCCCGACTTTTTCTCTGCTTTAGTGTGTGATTCTAATATTAGGTTCGATAAGCTAACTCTTGTGGATCACACCATGACATAAACTCACCAAGCACCAACACCTCTACTCTTTTTCCTCTCACCAAGGTACAAACTTTCAAACATTGAAGCTAGTGCCCTCACTTCAAAACAAATCCTCCTTTTTCACACAATTATTTTATGTTTGGGTACAAGGATCATTATTGAACACTCATGCTCTAAAAAAATTCTAACATAATTAGTACTTGTCGCCGTAGGCTTGCCCTTATTTTAATTGCTTAAGTTCACCACATAAGACTCTAGAATCACAATAGGACTTTCTTGGCTTGTAACATAGGCTCAGGGTTAGTTATGGTACATATGGGTACATATTAGTGACTTTTTTCACTCCTTGACATTACGGCTAAGCGCCCTACCACATTCACTATATCTTATGCCCAACATTTTTTTTGTTTCATCTTTACCTTGCTTCCCCCTTTGTTCTTTGTGGAAGTGACGCTTACTTATTTTCGTTCAACTCTTTTTCTTTTTTTTCTAGTTTTTTTCTTTTCATTCGATTGATTATTTGACTAAGTCACCTATCTTTACCACTTTTTTTTATCATTTCCACGTTACTCTTTTCATACAAACTTTTCGGGTCATCACTCATAATAGCCCACCCTTAACTTATGACTTTGCCATGAGTCGAGGTACAAATTACGTAATGTTGGGCCAGGGCCAATATAAGGTCAGTTACTACCTTACACCCTCAACTTATGCTTTTGACATAGGTTGAGGTGCACAACTCAAAGGAGGGACCAGGGCCAGCACAATATACCAAGGGAAGGTGAGTTTGTGAAGAAAGAAAGGTCTATTATAGGCTCAATATATTTGGATAAAAAAGGGGATAAATTTTTCATTTGGATCACTTTATTTTAGGCTATATGTTTGCTAATTCAAAAAAGTGCCTATGATCCTTTTGTTGTTGTCTAACACAAATTCCTTTTGTAGGACCAACCAAGAAAGTTGTAGCTAATACCAACTGTGGAGCAATAAAACTTCCTCATACTCTCTTGAAAACCTCATTACTTTATCAGATTGTCAGAAACCTAGATTGAGTGTATGTTTAAGGGTCATGCAGTGCGTACATCTCTATGTCATTATTAGAGCCAACACATTAAATTTCTTTGTACCTATTCATGCGAGAATTTTCTTACAACGCGATACCTTTCATGCTTAGCCGTCATGCTTTATATTTCATGCTTTCAAACTTTGTACAAGTTACAATATGCCGGTTGAACAGTAAAGTAATCAGTCTCTTGGGGCAAAAGAACATAGGCAAGAAAACCCCGAAGAGAGGATCGTGAGTTGGGCTACTCAGACTTCACACCTAACACTCTCTTTCCATTTACCCCACCCCAAAAAAAATAGCATGCAATTGTTCTAAATGCATAAAAATAAAGACAGGGTGGTAGGTGAAGCAAACCGGACGCACATAGCGCCCACGATCAACAAGTAGGTGGGTCCGGTTTACTGGAAACCGCAACATCGTCACTAGTAGGGTCACCCTCACTGGTGCCTACAACAATCGATGCACCATCAGTGGTTCTCCTTTAAACAGCCTAAGATCTGGACTGGACGCTGCAACAGCTAACTCTTGAGCCCTCATCTGATGAGTCTCCTTATCAGTGAAATAGGCGCTCCTTGCATCCTTAAGATCTGTCTGCGCCTTCTTCCTCGCACGGGTATCCTCTCTCTCAGTCGTGCAGATGGAATGGTGACTCTTTGCACAAACAAGTGGCTCAAGCGGTTGCTCAGTAGGGGCGGTGAATAAAGCCGCAAGCACATTGTTCTCGACTAGCTCGACGAGTGCAGTCTCAGGCTCAGGCCCCTCATATCCTGAATGCAGTCAACATTGGCCCGCAAACTTTCCACATCCTCTAGATGAGTAGTCAAGTCAATGGTGGGGGTTGTGAGTGAAAGAACCTGTCACGACCCGAATTCTGGAATCTGCACCGCAACCGGCGTTGTTGACCTCTCAGAGGTCGCAGACGATCCTCATCTTGCATGCATTACATTCATCTAGATAAATTTTGCAGAAAATTTAAAACTTTTTATATGTATGAAGTATACATAGACTTAATATAATTATTAACTAGATACATCATACACTAAGCTCAACATAAGAGAACAACCATCTAACATAAAGAATCAATTCGAAACTGAAGATGAACATATAATAAATAGTTTGTCAAACATGGCCTTATTACAAAGCTTCGAAATGAAGGTGCGAAAGAAATACTTGGGAAAACATGCACAACCTATGTCTAAAACTAAGGCTAGACTAAATCTGTAGCATCCTTGAAATCATGAGGACCTACAAAATTGTTTGGAGAAACACTGAAGTCCAAACCGCTACAAGTGTCATCAACCTGTCCACTGACCTGCACTTCTAAAAATTGTAAATAGTAGGGGTTTACTACACCACTTGTACTAAGTATGGGTGTATGCACACATACACATAAAGCTATGCATGATCAATGAAAGCTCTTCCTAAACGACATGTTGTTTCTAGAAAGTCTAGTCACTAGACTTTGTTAATTCATTCATTGTGAATTGTGGTATGAATATGATGTATTTTAATGCATTAAAAGAACAAAACTCATTTTATATATGATTACAATATATTTCTATCATATACATAATTGAAGAACAACTCGGGCGAAGATTTTAGTTTTTGATCCTCTTAGGCCGAGAGCTCCTCTTTGTAGACTTAGATTATTTTTGAGTCTTTTTCTTCTTTTTGTGTAGTTCAATAATTCCTTTGGTCCTATGCTTTACTTACAAGTGCAATGATTCATTGTAGTCCCATACCCAAAATGAATCGATGTAAGTAATCCAAGGATTAAGGAAAGATTTCCCTACCTTATAGTGAGTCATTCTTTACACTATATATTCATTACCTTTCATAAACAATTCTCTAATGATCATGCCATTGATTTAATTACTTTCATGTTTTATATATTATACATTTCATATACATGAGACTTTGGAATCGTTGATGTATCTTAAGACATCTCAAGTGAGGGCCCAACATATGTGACCTCAACCTGAGGGCCTTCTTTAGCAAACACAGAGTCTGCTTCATCGTTCATTCGCACTTCACATTATTCATTTCATTCATTCGTAAGAATATGTATACACCAGCTATACCTAGAATGAATTGTAAGACTCTCATCCGGATCATGAAGTGTAATGACCAAGAATGACCTAATGTCATTACTTGAATCTGATTTCACCTCCTGATTGTCTTGAACAAACACCTTCAGTATCGTTCATTTCATTATATTTCATACTTTGAGGCTGGCCTCATTCTTTATTTGGGAACTTTAACCTTAACCGACATAGATCAGGTGAGAATGATGAAATCAAGAGTCTTCCCCACACCGAAAAGAGGTGGAATCACCGGACAAAGTGACCCGAACATGCTAGCGTATATAGGGAGTCGAACCCTGCTAGATCCCTATATTGGCAGTATAGGTTCAAAGACTAGCATATGTAAGGAGACCCATACCCGGCATGCCGGACAATCTCATCTCATAAGAGTTACGTGAACCTCCGCCCTTCCCAAAAAAAGGCATCACCGCTCAAAGCTAGCCTATCAGTGCTCGTTATAAAGTTCCAGTACATTCAACTCATACGTAATGGAAGCTAGATTCTAGTATGAGCACATCATAGCTCAACATATGATTTGTCCTCTCATCATAAGTATTAAGTATATATTAATCTCAATACTGTCGTTAGAGTGTTCATAGAGACTGGTCCCTTCTTCAGCTTTACACTCTCATAGGTAAGTATGTTTTGGTTACATTTACTTAGGCTCATTGGAGATTGTTCTCAAGTTTAACATTATCCTCTTATCATGTTTTCACCACATTCATTAACATTAGCACATTTGCTTTTCATAATTACTCACCCCTTTACGTGAATGTTCATTTCTTCTTTATCTTCTAGTGTTGACTCAAGAATTATGAAGGATTGCTTCAATATTGAGATTTACTTACTCTATTGCTGACTGTTCATCCTTAATTTACATTGACAAAATGTGAATATTCCATACATATCATCCTTTGGTGTTAATGAGACTTTCTCACACCTTCTAACACCTTCATACGTGAGTATTCTTTTAACATAGAAACTTAGGTGTAAGTGAGACTTGTCTCACTTCCTTTAACACCCCATTCTGGTCACTTACTTACTTTAGACCCCTTTAATTATAGTGTAGTAGATTCATATCATCGTTTATGGACGATGAGCACTTCATTCAATGAGTTTCATGAGTTAATATGTCATTCTTTTAGAGCATGTTGGGAGTTGTCCAATAAGTGTCATGCCCTTTTTTATGGATTTGTTGATATTATTTTACTAGTGCTTATATTATCATTTGATACTCTAATAACACAAGATTTAGCATATGATTAGTATTGTCTCAAAATTTGTGATGTTAAACTAGCAAATTAATTCTTATTGGCATAGGCCAATTTTATGTATGTTCATATTTAATTTGCCACATGTATGCACCCTTAGACAATCTTTTAATCATTTACATAAGTTTCTTGCTATTAATAATCCTTTAGATACTATTAAACTACTGGTTGCTGCTGATATTGGTAGATATAAGAAGGATTTTAAATTCCTCCATATTGGCCTAATCCAAGTTGCCGTTAAACCTCTTTCCCGTAAAGGTTTGAATATTCTCATTTGTTTAGTTGTTCGAGATGATGGACTTCTCAATTTTGATGACTCCGTGTTAGGTATCCTTGAAAGTAACCTAGCTAATGGTCCTGTCTAATTTAATTGTTATCCCAATTTCTTGGTGGATATCGATGCCCCTAATGTGATAGATACCTTGACGCTTAACGTCAAGACCAAGAATATCAATAGCAAGATTGACACCAGAGAAATAACTGCAATATACAACATATCTTACAAGCTAATGAAGACCACAATAGCCCCAAAGGCTATTAACTCTAGTGCTAAAGGAGTCACCATGCTCATGGAAGCAAACAAAGAGCACGGTACTACCTTTGTTCCTCGTTTGCTTAAATGGGATGAGATTCTTTCCAATAAAGACTGGGAATTTGAATCTATTACTGAACCCCTCCCGATTCAACCTTCTAGTTCTTCCCTAGAATGTATTACCCAGTTTTTAGATGGATCTATTAACCTTAAGTTTTTATGATCCAACTCATTCAACCAAGCTTCTTCAAGTAGAAGAACGTCTTCGGTTAGACCGTCTTCTCCAAAAAACAAAGAAGATGATGCAGTTTCTGAAGCTTTAGAACAGGGTAAATTTAATGGTGTGGATTTTACCAACACAATTCCTAAGGTTTATTATGAATCAACTCAAGGAAGTCCTTCTCATAGTGACATGAGTCCTTCCTTCCATAGAAAGAAAGACTCAGTTGGTGTTGTCAAATCTGCAGAGAATTTTACTCCAGACAAAAAGAAAATCAGCAAGAGGTGGAACAGCCCAAAACATGCTCTTAAAAAGGCTTGGTACTTAGACACATACACTGAAGCAGAGATTCTCATTCAAAGATAAATGGTTCAAAGACATGAAGACATTCAAAAGAGAAATTGAATTCTTCAAATGGTTTGAATCCTCAGGCCAAATTGATGAAATTAATTCATCATTTCAGGTATTGATAAATAAGTGGCATACCAAAGATAAGGTTGTTGAAAGTATAACACCTCCTCTTGAAAGACTTAATATTCCTTATAGGAAAGATATCTTGAAAGCAGCTCCTTTCAAGAAGCCTTCGGAAAAAAAACTCCATTATCGTGACTGTTGCAGATATCAACAAGGTATTCGAACAGAATATTTATACTACTCATGTTCTTCATGTTATATCTAAATAGATAGAAGACTCCAGTTATAATTACACTGGCACCAGTCAAATTGGTAATAAACCAAGTTCTTCAAAAAAATGGTTTCAATCTAGAAACTAATCTTATTTTCAAAATCCATAAATTTTCCCAAGAAGATTTTCCAAAACCTTTAAGCAAGTTTAATAACTATCCTGAAATCCAAGAAAGGACTAATGACCAGCTCAAAGCTCAAGATTACTCAGGGAGGAAAAATTAGCGCTTTAAAGGATAGGCTCCCCTATTCAAAATACTTTTATCCCAGACCTACTTTTCTCGATAGTCAAATCGAAGAAAACCATATGCATCCTCAAGGAGTTGCAGATGGAATGGGAATAACATAATTGAATATTGATGGATTGGCGGATTGCCAAATCTACAATTAACTCCAAGAAATGGGCATGAATGTCAGAGCTTACAAATGGAAAAATGCTACGGGTAAGCAAGCAGCTAACATGTTAGTTGCTGGTTTTAACGTAACTCTTACAAATTGATGGGACAATTATCTCACAGAACAGAATAGAACTGAAATACCTGATGCAATTGCCAACAAGACAGTAGTTCAAACTGAAGGAGGTCAAACCTCTTCTTGTGTAGAAGCAGGTGAGGATGCAACAGCTAGTCTTATCTACATCATTGCTAAACATTTCGTGGGAGAACCTTGTCTATTTGATGATAGAAGTTTAGAAATTTTAAACAATCTTTACTGCAAGAAATTAACTGATTTCAGGTGGTATAAAGATATGTTTATAACCAAGGTCATGATAAGAGATGATTGCAACAACGACTATTGGAAAGAACATTTCCTTAGTGGATTGCCTCCTCACATTGCTGAATAAGTAAGGTAAAAAATAAGAGAACAATGTGAAGGTGAAATTACTTACTCACAACTTTCTTATGGTGATCTAACAAGTTTAATTAACTTTGAAGCTAAGGAGTTATGCACAAATCATAAGCTTAAAGAACAACTTAAAAAGGATCATAAGTTTTCGGTTAATGAGCTTGGCAGCTTTGGTCAAGACTTTGGATTTCCTGGTCTTAAACCACCTTCGGCCAGAAAGCTTTCAAAGAAGGAGCGATCTTGAGAATCGCAGCATGGTAAGAAATCCTCTCGAAGGAAATTTCATTCCAAGAAAAGAAGTAAGAAAACCTATCATAATACTTCTTAGAAGATAAGTGTTAGACTTGTGGAAAGATAGGCCATAAGTCACCAGACTGTCCAAGAAACAAAAACAAAAAGAAAAAGATCAATATTCCTGAAGTAGATGAAGAAACTAAGAAACAGTTTCACACTGTCTTAGAAGAAGAAGATTTAGAATATGATTCCTCTTCCGATAATGAAACTGAGGACGAAGAGTTCCTCAATGTTGCTCAGAACTCTGAAGAAAGTATTCCAGAATGCAATTGCCAAGGAGCCTTTTGATTTTGCGACACTCAGTCTATTAGAGTTATCTCAGAAGATTCTGCAGAAATCTTATTCTCCACAACTGAGCACATTAAGGACGATGATGCTCGAAGAAGTTACCTTTTAGAACTACAAAAATTGGTTAGTAACCGCAAAGAAAAGGATGATACTCCAAGTGTAACTCCTTTCAGCATGAAGCAAATCATGAATATATTTGACAGCAAGAAGGAAGAACCTTCTATCAATGAGCTTCAATCATAAGTTAACTCTTTAAAGGAAGAAGTTCGAGAAGTTAAATCTAGACTTCATAAAATTGAAGTAGATGCCCTTGCTAAGCAAATCCTTAAGGACGCAAAACAGACATCTAAAGGAAAAGAATTAGCTAACTCAGAAAATGAAGATAGCAGTTCTGAAGATCCTGCATCGCAAAGAGACCATTCCGAGGTAGGTGTAAATATGATTACAAAATCAGACCTTAGAGTTCTCATATACTTATTAAATTAGTTGTTAATAATAATTTTGTCCTTAACAAAATTGCCTTATTAGATAGTGGTGCAGATAGAAATTGCATAGTTGAAGGATTAATTCCTACGAAGTACCTCAGAAGGGAACTACCAAATTATACAGTGCGACTGGTGAGCGTATCTATATTAATTACAAGTTATCTAATACTCATATCTGAAATGACGGTATATGCCTTACAAATGATTTTGTCATTACTAAAAATATTAATGAAGAAATCATTCTTGGCATTCCTTTTATCAAACAGATAAAACCTTATATTTCAGATTTTAATTTTATCAAAACAAAAATTTCGGGAAAAGAAATTACTTTCCCTTTCATTCAAACACTTTCTCTTGAACAATGTAAATTTATGCATAAACAAACTGCTTTAAAAATAAAACAGATTTGTTTCCTTAAAGAAGATATCAAAGCTACGCATATTCAAATGAACCATGAACTTACGGAAATCAACAAGAAAGAAATTAACACTCTTTTGAATGATAAAATTATTCGACCTTCTAAATCAACTTGGAGTTGTTCAGCATTTTATGTTAACAATGAAGACGAGAAAGAACGGGGTTCTCCAAGACTTGTTATAAACTACAAGCCATTAAACACAGCTTTAGAATGGATTCACTATCCAATTCCTAATAAAAGAGATATTTTAAAAAGGACTTTTAAAGCTAATGTTTATTGCAAATTCGATTTGAAATCAGGTTTTTGGCAAATCCAAATTTCTGAAAAGGATAAATATAAATCATATTTCAATGTCCTGTTTGGACAATTTGATTGGAACGTTATGCCTTTTGGGCTAAAAAATGCCCCTTCTGAATTTCAAAACATTATGAATTCCATTTTTAATCACATCAGCAATATTTCCATTGTTTATATTGACTATGTATTAATCTTCTCCGAGGACATTGATTCTCATTTTAAGCATCTTGATGTTTTCTTTAAAATAATTAACAATAATGGCCTTGTCATTAGTGCTAAGAAGATAAAATTATTTCAAACAAAAATCAGATTTTTAGGTCATGACTTATTTCAAGGTACCTATAAACCCATTTACAGAGCTATTGAGTTTTTCTTATAAAATCCCTGATGTTATCCTTGATAAAACTAAGTTGCAAATGTTTTTAGGAAGCCTTAATTATGTTTCCGATTTTATTACCAAAGTGAGGTTAATTTGTAAACCCCTATTTAACAGGTTGAAAAAGAATCCGTCTCCTTGGAGTGACGAAAATACTAATTCAGTTATTCTTCTTAAGTCTATGGTTAAAATCCTTCCTTATCTAGGTATTTCTAACCCTGACTTTTTTATTATTGTAGAGACTGATGTTTCTGACGTATTTTTTGGTGGTTTTCTTAAACAAACAAAAACCCCAGGCTCATCAGAACAATTAGTCCGTTATAATTCAGGAATCTGGAATTCCGCTCAAAAGAATTAAAGCACAGTTAAAAAGGAAATTCTTGCTATTGTCCTTTGTATTACTAAATTTCAAGATTATTTAGTTAATAAAGAATTCTTATTTAGAGTAGATTGTAAATCTGCTAAAGAGATCCTCCAAAAGGATGTTAAAAATCTTCTCTCTAAACAAATATTTGCTAGATGGCAAGCATTACTATATAATTTTGATTTTCAAATTGAATATCTTAAAGGGGAAGATAATTCACTCCCAGAATTTCTAATCAGAGAACTCTTGCAGGGAAAGAATGAGTTACCCACAAGGAATTAGGCCTATAATGGGGAAAACCCCCACAAAGCCCAAAAAAGCGGCCCAATAAAAGTTGCAGGCCCATTCACCATAAGGACTAATATTGATCAAAACAGATATGCATCATTGTCCCAATGGCCTCCTATTATTTCCTCAGAACTCCCATCGAGCAGTTCATCTAACATGTTAATTCTAAAGAAGCCCTTTCAAAAGGAGCTAGAATCCAGCTCGCCTTCTCCCACAGGAAAACTCAGATTTACTCAGATACAATCTAGCAAAAGTTACGCCATAAAGCAACCAGAAAACTTTGAAGAGGCAGTATCCCCAGCTATCACCAAATCTCCTTCAAAGAAAAAGAAAAATCTTAAATGATCTCTTTACAGGTTTTCCCCATTCTTGCTTTAGACAAAGAATATGAAAGTTTTGAGATCAAGCATGTGTTAAAACATATTTATACCAACAGGAAATATGTTGAAATAGATAATTCCTTAAATACCACAAGATGCTTTGAATTTATTCTTACAGACACAGGATCCTTACAGATTGAGCATGAACTAGCGGATAAACCTAACACCGATAGTATTGCTTATTCTATGTTTACTATATTAAAGATTTTATACCCTTTCAATTGGCCTGTAGACCATTTTCAAACTCCTGTAAATTTCTCAAAGATGTTTAATCCACAAACCTATAATTGGTATGACTACAAGAATGCTTGGGTTAATTTCTTGTATGTTAGGCCAACTACTCATACATGGTTTGTAAAATACTGTCCAGAGGTTGCAGCTTCCATAATTCCCAAATGGTTGGAGGAAATAACAAGTTATTTGCTCAGAATTTCCTAATACCTTTTGTGCTCGAAAAACCCACATTATAGATTTACCTTATATTGATGGATTTGATGAAAAGGCCATTTCTACAAAAGCTAGGCCTATTCAAATGAACCATGAACTTATGGAAATCTGTAGGAAAGATAATAACACTCTTTTGAATGATAAAATTATTCGACCTTCTAAATCACCTTGGAGTTGTTCGGCATTTTTTATTATTAATACAGCCGAGCAAGAACGGAGTTCTCCAAGACTTGTTATAAACTACAAGCCATTAAACAAAGCTTTAAAATGGATTCGCTATCCAATTCCTAATAAAAGAGATCTTTTAAAAAGGTATTTTAAAGCTAATGTTTATAGCAAATTCGATTTGATATCAAGGTTTTGGCACATCAAAATTTCTGAATAGGATAAATATAAAATGGCTTTCAGTGTCCCGTTTGGAGAATTTTAAATGGAACGTTATGCCTTTTGGGCTTAAAAATGCCCCTTTAGAATTTCAAAACATTATGAATTCCATTTTTAAGCACATCAGCAATATTTCCATTGTTTATATTAACGATGTATTAATCTTCTCCGAAGACATTTATTCTCATTTTAAGCATCTTGATGTTTTCTTTAAAATAATAAACTATGATGGCCTTGTCATTAGTGCTAAGAAGATTAAATTATTTCAAACAAAAATCAGATTTTTAGGTCGTGATTTATTTCAAGGTACCTATAAACCCATTTGCAGAGCTATTGAGTTTTCTGATAAATTCCCTGATGTTATCCTTGATAAAAATCAGTTGCAAAGGTTTATAGGAAGCCTTAATTATGTTGCCGACTATATTCCCAAAGCAAGGCAAATTTGTAAACCACTTTTTCAAAGGTTGAAAAAGAATCCGTCTCCTTGGAGTGACGGACATACTAATTAAGTTATTCTTCTTAAGGCTATGTTTAAAAGCCTTCCTTGTCTAGGTATTTCTAACCCTGCCTGTTTTACGATTGTAAAGACTGATGCTTCTGATGTAGGATTTGGTGGTATTCTTAGACAATGAAAAACCCCAGGCTCATCAGAAAAATTAGTCTGTTATACTTCAGGAATCGGGAATTCCACTCAAGAGAATTATAGCATGGTTAAAAAGGAAATTCTTGCTATTTTCCTTTGTAATACTAAATTTCAAGATGATTTACTTAATAAAGAATTCTTGCTTAGAGTAGATTGTAAATCTGCTAAAGAGATCCTCCAAAAGAATGTTAAAAATCTTCTCTCTAAACAAATACTTGCTAGATGGCAAACATTACTATCTAGTTTTAATTTTCAAATTGCATATCTTAGAGGAGAAGATAATTCTCTCCCAGACTTTCTAACCAAAGAATTCTTACAGGGAAATAATGAGTCGCCCACAAGGAATTAGGCCTATAATGATGAAAAACCCCACAAAGACCAAAAGGTATTAGGAAATTCTGAGCAAATTTCTCTTTCAAAGGTTTTTTTGAAGATTGGCAATCTTAGCAACCATTCCCGGGTTATTTAAAATTTGCTCAATTTTTTTAATTTTGATATCTTCTTTGAGGAAACAAATATGATTTATTTTGAAAGCAGTTTGTTTATGCAAAAATTTAATTTCTTCAAGAGAAAGTGTTTTAATAAAAGGGAAAGTAATTTCTTTTCCCAAAATTTTTGTTTTGGTAGAATCAAAATCTGAAATATAAGGTTTTATTTGTGTGATAAAAGGAATGTCAAGAATGATTTCTTCATTAATATTTTTAGTAATGACAAAATCATTTGAAAGGCATATACCGTCATTGAGGATATGAGCATTAGATAACTTGTAATTAATACAGATACGCTCACTAGTCGCACTGTATAATTTGGTAGTTCTCTTCTAGAGGTACTTCGTAGGAATTAATCCTTCAACTATTCGATTTCTATTTGCACCACTGTCTTATAAGGAAATTTTGTTAAGGATAAAATTATAATTAACAACTAATTTAATTAGTATATGAGAACTCTGAGGTCGTATTTTTGTAATCATATTTACACCTACCTCGGAATCAGCTCTTGGTGATGCAGGATCTTCAGAACTGCTATCTTCATTTTCTGAGTAAGCTAATTCGTTTCATTTAGATGTTCGTTTAGCGTCCTTATGGATTTGCTTAGCAAGGGAATCTACTTCAATTTTATGAAGTCTATGTTTAGCTTCTCTATCTTCTTCCATTAAAGAGTTAACTTCTGATCGAAGCTCATAGATAGAAGATTCTTCCTACTTGCTGTCAAATCTATTCATGATTTGCTTCATGCTGAAAGGATTTACACTTGGAGTAACTTCCTTTTCTTTGCAATTACTCACCAATTTTTGAAGTTCTAAAAGGTAACATCTTTGAGCATCATCGTCCTTAATGTGATCAATTGTGGAGAATAATATTTCTGCAGAATCTTTTGAGATAACTCTAATAGACTGACTGTCGCAAAATCAAAAGGCTCCTTGGCAATTGCATTTTGGACTACTTTTTTCAGAGTTGGGTCACCTCTGCACTAAATCTCAGCTGCCTTCTGCATTTTTGGTTTTGAAACCATTCCTGCAAAACAAAGATATAAATATGTTAAAACTTATACAAAAAGGCTATAGAAGCACACCAATCTTAAGGAAAATGCATTAAAAGTATTGTGAAACCACGGTACATCAACACTCTGAACTTAAATTTTTTATTTGTCCTCAACTGGCGCACTATGACTCAATACAACACTTTGTACAAAAGTATACTCTTTAAAGCTTTCGCAATAACATGGCTACAAATCCCGACTTTTTCTCTGCTTTAGTATGTGCTTCTAATATTAGGTTCGATAACCTAACTCTTGTGGATCACACCATGGCATAAACTCACGAAGCACCAACACCTCTACTCTTTTTCCTCTCACCAAGGTACAAACTTTCAAACATTGAAGCTAGTGCCCTCACTTCAAAACAAATCCTCCTTTTTCACACAATGATTTTATGTTTGGGTACAAGGATCATTATTCAACACTCATGCTCAAAAAAAATTCTAACCTAATTAGAACTTGTCGCCGTAGGCTTGCCCTTATTTTAATTGCTTAAGTTCACCACATAAGACTCTAGAATCACAATAGGACTTTCTTGGCTTGTAACATAGGCCCAGGGTTAGTTATGGTACATATGGGTACATATTAGTGACTTTTTTCACTCCTTGACATTACGGCTAAGCGTCCTACCACATTCACTATCTCTTATGCCAAAAATTTTTTTTGTTTCATCTTTACCTTGCTTCCCCCTTTGTGCTTTGTGGAAGTGACGCTTACTTATTTTCGTTCAACTCTTTTTCTTTTTTTTCTAGTTTTTTTTCTTTTCATTCAATTGATTATTTTGACTAAGTCACCTCTCTTGACCACTTTTTCTTTTCATTTCCACATTACTCTTTTCATACCCACTTTTTGGGTCATCACTCATAATAGCCACCCTCAACTTGTGGCTTTGCCATGAGTCGAGGTACACATTACACAAGGTTTTGTCGGGGCCAATTCAATGTCAGTCACTACATTACATACTCAACTTATTCTTTTGACATAAGTTGAGGTGCACAAGTCAAAAGAGGGACCAGGGCCAGCACATTATACCAAGGGAAGGTGAGTTTGTGAAGAAAGAAAGGTCTATTATAGGCTAAATATATTTGGATAAAAAAGGGGATAAATTTTCATTTGGGTCACTTTATTTTAGGCTATATGTTTGCTAATTCGAAAAAAGGGCCTATGATCCTTTTGTTGTTGTCTAACACAAATTCCTTTTTGTAGGACCAACCAGGCAAGTTCTAGCTAAGTACCAACTGTGGAGCAATCAAACTTCCTCACACTTTCTTGAAACCTCATTAACCCATCATATTGTTAGACACATAGTTTGAGTGTTCATTTAAGGGTCATGCAGTGTGTACATCTCTATGTTATGATTAGAGCCAACACATTCAATTTCTTTATACCTATTCATGCGAGCATTTTCTTAGAATGCGATATCTTTCATGGTTACCTATCATGCTTTATATTTCATGCTTTCTAACTTTGTACAAGTTAAGATATGCCTGTTCAACAGTAAAGTAATCAGTCTCTTGGAGGAAAAAACCACATGCAAGAAAACCCCGAAGAGAGCATCGTGAGTTGGGCTACTCAGACTTCACACATAACACTCTCTTTCCATTTACCCCACCCACAAAAAATGGCATGCAATGATCCTCAATGCATAAAAATAAAGACAGGGTGGTATATGAAGCAAACCTATGGCGCATAGCGCCCACGATCAACAAGTAGGTAAGTCCGGTTTACCAAAAGCCGCAACATCATCAGTAGTAGGGTCACCCTCACTGGTTCCTACAACAATCGATGCACCATCAGTGATGCTCCTTTAAACAGCCTCAGATCTGGACTAGACGCTGCAACAGATAAGTCTTGAGACCTCATCTTATGGGTCCCCTCATCAATGAAATAGGCGCTCCTTCTTGCCTCAAGATCTGTCGGCTCCTTCTTCCTCGCACGAGTCTCCTATCACTCAGTCGTATGGCTGGAATGGTTCCTCTTGGCATGAAAACGTGTCTCAAGCGGTGGCTAAGTAGGGGCTGTGAATAAAGCCGCAAGCACAGTGTTCTCCGCTAGCTCGACGGGTGAAGTCTCAAGATTAGGCCCCCTCATATCCAGAATGCAGTCAACATTGGTAAGCAAATTTGCCATATCCTCCAGAAGATTAGTCATGTAAATGGTGGGGGTTGGGCATGAAACAACCTGTTACGACCCAGATTCTGGAATGCAGACCGCAACCGGCGTCGTTGACCTCTCAGAGGTCGCAGACAAGCCTCATCTTGCATTCATCACATTCATCTAGTTAAATTTTGCGGAAAATTTAAAACTTTTTATATGTATGAATTATACATAGACTTAATATAATTATTAACTAGATACATCATATAGTAAGTTCAACATAAGAAAACAATCATCTGACATAAAGAATCAATTCGAAACTGATGATGAATATATAATAAATAGTTTGCCAAACATGGCCTTATACAAAGCTTTGACATGAAGGTGCGAAAGAAACGCTAGGGAAAACATCCACTAGCTATGACGAAAACTAACGCTAGACTAAATCTGTAGCATCCTCGAAATCATGAGGACCTACCAAATTTTTTGAAGAAACGCTGAAGTCCAAAACGCTGCAAGTGTCGTCAACCTGTCCTCTGACCTGCACATATAAAAATAGTATATAGTAGGGAGTTAGTACACCACTTGTACTAAGTATGGATGTATGCACACATACACATAAAAATATGCATGATCAATGAAAGTCTTCCTAAACGACATGCTATTTCTGGAAAGTCTAGTTACTAGACTTTCTTAATTCATTGGTTGTGAATTGTGGTATGAATATGATGTATTTTAATGCATTCAAAGAACACAACTCATTTTTTATATTATTATAATATATTAGTATCATGTACATAATTTGAGAATAACTCGGGCGAAGATTTGAGATTTTGATTCTTTTAGGACGAGAACTCCTCTTTGTACACTTAGATTATATTTTAGTCTTTTTATTCTTGTTGTGTAGTTCGATAACTCCTTTGGTCCTATGTTTTACTTAGAAGTGCAATGATTCATTGTAGTCCCATTCCTATAATGAATCTATGTAAGTAATCCAAGGACGAAGGAATGATTTCCCTACCTTATAGTGAGTCATTCATTACAATATATATTCATACTTTCATAAACAATTCTCTATTGATCATTCCATTGATTTAATTACTTTCATGTTTTATATATTATACATTTCATATAGATGAGACTTTGGAATTGTTGATGTATCTCAAGACATCTCAAGTGAGGACCCAACATATGGGACCTCAACCCGAGGGCCTTCTTTAGAAAACACGGAGTCTGCTTCATTCGTTCATTCGTACTTCACATTATTCATTTCATTGATTCGTAGGCTGATGTAAACACAAGCTATACCTAGGATGAATTTTAAGACTCTCATCGGGATCATAATGAGTAATGACCAAGAATGACCTAATGTCATTACTTGAATCAGATTTCACCTCCTGATTGTCTTAAACAAACACCTTTGGTATCGTTCATTTCATTATCTTTCGTACTTTGAGGCTGGCCTCATTCTTTATGTGGGAACTTTAACCTTAACCAACATAGATCATGTGAGCATCATGGAATCCAGTGTCTTCCCCACACCGAAAAGAGGTTGAATCACCGTCCAAAGTAACCCAAACATGCTAGCGTATATAGGGAGTCGAACCCTTCTAGATCCCTATATAGGCAGTATAGGTTCAAATACTAGGAAATATAAGATGACCCATACCCTGCATTCCAGACAGTCTCATCTCATGAGAGTTACGTGAACCTCCGCCCTTCCCAAAAGAAGGCATCACCACTCATAGCTATCATATCGGTGCTCAGTATTAAGTTCCATTACATTCAACTCTTACGTCATGGAAGCTATCTTCTAGTATGAGGAAATCATAGATCAATAGATGATTTATCATCTCATCATTAGTATTTATTATACATTAATCTCAATACTTTCGTTAGAGTGTTCATAGAGATTGGTCTCTTCTTTAGCTTTACACTCTCATAGGTAAGTACGTTTTGGTTACATTTACTTAGGGTCATTTGAGATTGCTATCATCGTTCAAATTAGCCTCTTATCATGTTGTCACCACATTCATTAACATTAGCACATTTGCTTTTCATAATTAATCACCCCTTTACCTGAATGTTCATTTCTTCTTTATCTTCTAGTGTTGACTCAAGCATTATGTAGGCTTCCTTCTAGATTAAGATTTACTTACTCTATTTATGACTTTTCATAATTATTTTAAATTGATAAAATGTGAATTTTCCTTACATATAATCCTTGGGGTTAATTGTCACACCCCTTTTCCGCACAGCGGCGGAAGGTTTTTTCCAATTTAAGTGACGTTATTAATTAGGGGATTATTTTAGTTTTTTCAGAGTCGCCACTTGGAATTGAGTTGCCACTTGGAATTGAGTTACGGTGTTCCAAGTCACCCTTTTTGTTTAATCCCTAATCAAAAGGAAATGACTCTTTTTTTGGTCTGCGAACCAGAAATTCGGGGAAGGAATTCTGTTGACCGAAAGGAAGGTATTAGGCACCCCTCGATCCCGTGGTTCTAGCACGGTCGCTTTATTGACTTTTATATGACTTGACTAAATTTTGAATATATTATGTTTATTACCTAACAATTTACTTATGTCCCGCTTTCTTTGATTTATTTTAAATTACTTTGTAAAATTGTCATATTTTATTAGCATGTAGTTCATTGGTAGTAGCTCTTTCCAACCTCACCGCAACTTATTTATTTGTTTGTATTTAAAGACTAAAAGTAGTTTAATGTTTTTTGGATTTTAATATTTTATTATTATTATCATTATCATAAGGCTAAATTATATATTATCTTAGTTTTATTTTTCTAAAAGAAAATGAATAATATATTAATAAGAACATATGATAAAAATAAATAAAAATAATACACCTTTTCACATAAATCTTTTACTTTTTCTTATTTTAGTCATTAAAATGAAAAGAACCCAGTAATTAAAATCAATTTTATTTATTTATTTATTTTGTATGTTTTGGGTCACTTTAATATTGTTTTTCATTTTTTTTATTTTGTTTCTCTTTCTTCTTATACTTTACCTTATTTTTCTTTTATATTTTCTCCTTCTTATTTTAGTACTTTTATGTTTTATAAATTTCTTTTACGTCTTTTCCTTTTATTTAAATTTTTATTTTTTATTCTTTCAACATGAATAAATTAATTAATTTTTTTTAAAAAAAACATTCGCATTAAAAGAAATGTAAAGATAGTGTAGGTTTGATTTATTTTATTTTTATTTTTATTCTTCTCTTTTTTAAAAATAAGTAAATACAGTTCGATTAAATATACAAAGTAAAAAAGTATCTTATCAAATAAGAAATAAATTTCATCTAATTATTACTAACTGCATACTGTAGAATATTAAGCTTCCAATTTTAATAAAGAACGAGATAAAAGGAAACTTTAGAGCAAACAAGAATAAATACATGTTATATAAATTTTACTCTAAATTTAATAATATAAAATCTCAATCTATTTCATATCATAATGTAAAAATTAAGCATGCATAAATTTAAAACACTCTATATCATTGAAATCATATATTGCATGATTCTGAAACCAAATGATGTAATAAAGATCAAAAGTTACTTTTCGTGAAAATTTATTCACAAAGAAAATATCTCGATAAGGACCACGAATTTGAAGCCTCGAATTCCACTATTTTTGAGTTTTTTTTTGTGCCTGTGTTCCTTAGGAAAAAAAAGGGTGAAAAGTTTTCTATTTTGTTTTTCTTTTCCTCTCTTTTGCTGATTTTTTTTTTATTCCTCCCTTTTGCTGATTTTTCATCTCTTTTTCTTTGTACCCCTTTTTCTTCTTCTTCCCTTTTTTCCCTCCCCTTATTAATGTGTATATATTTATGTATATGTGGGGTGTGGGTGAGTGGAGAGAAATGGTGAAGTGGGGGTGGGATCATGGGTAAGTTAATTTCTTTTAAATATTTTTTTGTTATAAAAAAATAATAATACTAATTAAGAAAAATCAAATAGCTAGATAAAAAAAATATAAAAAGTTAAAATCACGAATTTATTAAAACTTTGAATGAATAAATAAAAATACATCTTAAAGTGTTATTCTAATTTTTTTTTTGGTTTTCATATCTTTTAAAAATAAACTTAGTAAAATAAGATAAAACTCAAAATATTTATAAAAAAATATTTAACCTCTAAAAAGGGTATAAAACTTAAATTCGGTCAAAAATACGTGTCTACATTAATGAGACTGGCTCACACCTTATAACACCTTCATACGTTAGTATTCTTTTAACTTAGCAGCTTAGGTGTAAGTGAGACTTGTCTCACTTCCTTTAACACCCCATTCTAGTCACTTACTTACTTTAGACCCCTTTAATTATTTTATAACTTACGTAACTTACTTTAGTGTAGGAGATTCATATCATCGTTTATGGATGATGAGCACTTCATTCAATGAGTTTCATGAGTTCATTTATCATTCTTTTAGAGCATGTTAAAAATTGTCCAATGAGTGTCATTCCCTTGTTTATGGATTCATTGATATTATTTAAGTAGTGCTTATATTGTCATTTGATACTCTAATTACACAAGATTTAGCATATGATTAGTATTGGCTCGAGATTTGGGATGTTAGACTAGCAAATTCATTCTTATTGGCATAACCCAATTTTACGTATGTTAATATTTAATTTACCATATGTATGAACCCTTAGACAATCTTTTAATTATTTACATAAGTTTCTAGCCATTAGCATATATTCATTTTGACAAATAGAGTTAGCCAATTTTATTAGAACTTGATAGCCAATTCATTCAAGATATGATTTAATAGTGGCCTTGTTAAGCCAATTTTAGTTCATGACTTTAGAGTAACGTTTTTAAGTCGTAATGGACTGCATCATATTAACATTTGATGACTTTAACATCTTCATAACGTCATATTAACAGCAAGTATGCACAACAGACCGTAACATCTTCATACATAACATATTCGGACATATCTTTAACATAGTATCATTCTTTTAATTCGCATAATAACACTTATCATCAAATGATTCCTATTAGAAGGTCCATTAAATCATTATTTAATCAAAAAACATACATATTAATATCAGCTAGCACCACATACTAACAACATGATTTCTAGGGAAAAGGAGTTTGACAAGAACGACGGGAAACAACCCTAGTTTTTAAGATCTTTGAATCATTCTAAAGAAACTTCTCTTGGAGAAAGAAGCCCAGGAGAGAAACCCATACCATTTGTAGAACTTAATGTACGAAGACCACCTTAAACAAAACCTTGAAGAAACCTTGAAATTACCCTAGAGAAATCAATAAATTTTTCTGTTTTTCTTTCGTTTGTTGCTTGCTGTTTTTGCGTCGCCTTTTCTATGAGTTTGAACGTTATTTTTATTTTGAAGAACTGATATTTAATTATAAAACTTAGGTTTAATAGGTTAATTTAATAAACTAATTAACCAATTACCAAAAATCCCCTCCTAAGTTGATTTAGCATAGGAGAACATAACACTTAGTCAAATATGGAAATTGGTGTTGACTATGGTTTTTGTCAACATTTTTACTTTATGTTAATTAATTAAATCCTTAATTTATTTAATTTAGGTACCTAGGGTAAGTACTAAAGTACCCCTAAGTCATTGGAACAAAAATTAACCCTTTTGGACCATCCTAGGTGAAGTACTAGGATGTTTCCTTAGTTGTACTAGGTTAGTGTAAGAATTTCATTTTGATCATTTAAATTGATTAATTAAATTGCTAATTTAATTTATTAAGTGACCTAAGGTAATTACTAAAGTACCTTTAAGTCTTTAGGAACATTTCAAATTCTTTGAACCATCCTAGGTTAGGTACTATGTTGTGGTTTTTCTTGTTTCAACCAGAATCTGGAAATTGCTTTGTGATTTCGGTTTTTCCCCTTAAATTAATATATTAATTTGCTAAATTAATTATTTAGGTAACCTGTGGAATTACTAAACTACCCCTAAGTTGTTAGGACCATAACTAACCTTTTGGACCATACTAGGTTAGGTACTAGGTTGTCTCTTTAACTAGTACTAGGTTAGTGTCAACCCAGTTTTGTCCTAGGTTGTTGGGTGCACTAATGGGTCCAATTCGGTTAGTAATAGGTTAGTTAGCTATTTGGGGCAGTAGGTTAAAGTCTAAAATTTGTTAGGAAGTTAGGCCCCACATGGAGTGGTCCCTTATGCAGGTTTTTGTCCCTTTAATTACCCTAACCGAATTCGGTTAGGGTGGTCCCCTCCTTTGGTGCTTGTTCACATGTCTTGCACATGTTCTTGCACATGGGTTGGTTGTACATTCCTAAATAACTATTAATTTCTGGTTCCTTTGAGAATGTTTACTTATTGTCCCAAGGATCCTCGCTATGTCCTTGGGCACTACTTACACTAAATGATCATTTTAATTGATCATATTACATGGTATCTAGGCTTGACACTTGGATGCCTCATACCTTTTTGTGAGTTAAAGGAAAAAGCATTTTAGTTTAGGGTCTTCTTTGCAGGTACATTTCTAAAACAAGCTTGGACTATATTTTTCTTATTTGGGTATATATAAAAATTGGCTAACACCCCTTAGCCATTTTTCTATACTATGCACAATATTTCTCAATAATGGGCATTGGAATGCCTATGTATCCCCAATACGTATTCTAACGGACTTAGTGTCTTCACTAGACATATGATTTTCCGGAATGTTACAGACCCTACAACTCAAATGCATCAAGGCATTGGTTAACCGCCTGAATCTTCTGCTTATTTTGCTTGCCACCCTCTTCTAATACGGTCCTCAACCTCGACAATAGATTTCTGCATCCAAGGCTGGATATGATGCAGTAGGTGGCCTCGGTGGAGTAGACCGGGAGGAACTGGGTGATCTACTAATGCCATGCGCGGACTTGGCCGGGGTGGTTTTGGTGGGCTCTGAATTTGCAGGATCATCCCATTGGGATAACTCTAGTGTATCCGCTAAATTTTAACTTATCGGCTGCAACTCAACTCTAGGCCCTCTCCATTATTCTGCCATATTGACATTACCCTGATGATACTTATATCAATAGTCTTGGCTATAGTGCAAAAGAAAAAATTGTGCCAAATAGGCACTCTTGCATCTCTGCATAAATGAAAGATCATACCGGCGAATGGGTAAATAGTAGAGGTCATAAAAGCCCTCTCATGTATCACGGAAATCAGTAATTTTGCAAAGTTGATCTCTAAACCGGCAACCAAGGCTCCAACCAATACCGATTTATCCCATACAAGAATATTATCTGTTGCCGTCGGCCATAAGTGGTGGCGGACAACCAGCCAGAAGAACATGGCTTTGACAGTGAGTTTGGCCTTCTTGATAGTCCTCTGGGTCCAACACCAAGTCAACTCCCTTAAAGTCAATGGATAGGTGTTGTGAAAGCCACCGCTTGGAGGTCTCTCTCTTGTCGATGGTCCTCTAAAACTGGCCACTCTTGAAAATATCCCACCTGTAAGAAACGTGGCCAAGGGAGTCCTAGTAATATCTATGGAGGTGCCATAAATGAAACGACGGATGGTAGTACGAGAAATTTCCACTTGGCAGCCTCGAACTAAAACCTATATGAGACGGTTCTGTTTGGCAGGTCTCACCCTCCTGTCTTAGGAACCTCTAAGAATCTCCACATATGTAGCGTAGAACACTCAAACAATCACCTCGCTATACGACCCCAGATTCCTATCCATCCACTCGAGCGTATGGAAGGTAGACAATCTCTACACATCAGGGACTGTGTGAAGGCTCCCTGTATGAACTCTCCGCTCGATTATCACAAATTGGGTCATCACCCCCTTATTATTCAGAACATTCGAGTCCTTGTAGACCTGACACTCGCCATCTACACACCACCTGTTTGGCTCCTCAGGAACCGCTGTCGGGACATCCTCATGGGGTACCAGAGCAGACTCTGAACTATTGGCCTAATGAGACGATTCTTGGATGGTAGGTACCTCCGAGTGAGTGGCTGCAGGTGATCCAGAACCGAGGTAGTGGCCTCATATGACCCCGAAAAGTTGGCTCACTCTAAACAATATGCTGCTTCGAAGACATACGCTACTTCATAACCTGAGGCAGACCCAGACGGTGTTCCGCTTAATGTAAACATCTCATCCGACTGGGAAAGAATGACTACGCCGTAAAACACCTTCAGGGGGTACCCTGAGTAGCTTGTGCAACTTGTGTAGGGTGTGGGTTACAGGGGGCACATATTCAGGGTCCCGCTCATGAACGGAAGTGCTAATTATTTGACGGGATGGTTCCACGAACATGGACCTGCCCCTAGAATAAATAATGTCCGATTTGGGGACCTTATGTACCTGTAAAGCAGGTGTTAGTCTCATAGAAATCTTACTACACATTCAAAACATAGAAAAGAGTGAAATGAGACACAAAACACATCGTAGTTCAGTCCTGCAATACTGGTTGACAGGCACTATCGACGGCCCGTAGGTGAATCGACGGTCTGTTGATATTGTCCGTCATCGGAGACTTAGGAATTTTTTTGGATTCTTCATTATACAATACTCTTAGTTGGAAACGACGAACGTGCAGAATGTCCGTTCAATCAATTGAAGGATTGTGGTCCACTTTCGACGTCTCATAGTGAAATAATTTTAAGGCTGCTCAATTAACGGACACCATCGATGGTCCGTCGATGGGGTCTCATGTTGTTGGCCTGAGAAAGATTTCAGGCCTTGTTTAATTATCACATTTTGACACCTTTTGGACCCACACAAGTTAACCCAACACACAACAACAATTAAAATGCCATTTCTTCATCATAAGGGTTTCGATTTCGCAAGGTTCATGCTCGATTTCAAAGAGGCTGCCAAAACCCTAAGTTGGAAAGTCTATAAACTCATTTTAACCAGATTATACCGCTTCCCATTTGATTTCTCACATTCTAAGGGACATTTTACCCATGTTTTAACAGGCACAAGCATCCAATTTTTTCCCTAAGCAAAACCCACTTTTTAAGTTTCATTTTCAACTTTTAATGAACGAGAATTCGTCAAGAAAAAGGAATCGACATACCAAGAAGATCATACTGGAATGAATGGGTGGTGATCATTGCAACAATCAGCGTTCCCGAGCATGAACACCAATAAGAGAAAGCGTTAGGAACCAAGTAGAATTTTGGGAGAAGAGGGTTTTGGGAATTTGGTAGAATTTTGGAGTTTGGGGAATCTAATTTATTTTGAAGGGAAAAATATGGTGTTATGATGATAAAAGAAGGAAATTAGGGGAGGGAAACTGTTGGGAAAAGAATTTTAGAAGATTTTTGAGGTTAAATAAAGGTTTTTCTTTTGATATAACTGGCTGGGTCAGGTCGGGTCACGGGGTCTTTGGACTGACGACACCGTTTCAACAGTTCGTAAGTCAGTTGACGGATCTTCGAATGGACCATCGATTGCACAAAGACTTGGAAAAAATTTCAAGATATACCTGGGATCGACGGCCGTTCGATTGAACGACGGCCTGTCGATGTGGTCCATATAACAGTGCAGCTGGCCATTTTCCGCATAAAATCTAGTTTTTGTCCATACACTAATGAACACCCAGTAAGCTATTCTTTATGTGTTTTTTCTGGATATATTTGAGACACGGACCCTATTCTAATCTCTACCCAACACTATCAAAACTAAAGCATGAGGATGAGTAAAACAAAACAAAACAAGAGAACTAAACTATTCCTTCAAATGAAAGAAAAAAATATTGTTGGCTAAAGGATATACCTTGTGTTGCCTTCGAAGAAGCGTTTGACTTAACGTCGCTGCACGACGCAAGATCCTTGATTACTCAGACTTCATCAAGGTGATATGCCTCAACTAATGCATAGGCACTCTCTGCATGCCCGAGGTAGAATTAATTCTTTGCCCATTTATAGTGAACTTTGCACCCTCCTTGTTCTACAACTCAACCGCTCCTTGTGGAGACACTCTTGTGATAAGAAATGGTCCCATGCACTTGGACTTGAGTTTTCCCGGAAACAAGCATAGCCTAGAGTTGAATAGAAACACAAAGTCCCCGACTTCAAATTCTCGCTTTTCAATTTTTTGGTTGTGGTACTTCTTCATCTTCTCTTTATAGATGACTTAACATTCATACGCTTTTAGGCAGGCGAAACTCATCAAGCTCATGCCAACTATTAAGTCTCTGTTCCACTACTTCATTCCAATCAATCTTGACTTTCTTCATTGCCCACGTGGCTTTGTGTTGTAACTCAACTTGCAAGTGACAAGACTTCTCATATACAAGTTAGTATGGAGACATACCTATGGGGGTCTTGTATGCAGTCTGGTAGGCCCAAAGAGCATCATCAAGAATCCTTGACCAATACGTTCAATTAGCAGTTGCTATTTTTGACAGAATTTGCTTGATCTCTCAAATGGACACCTCAACATGCCCACTAGTCTGTAGACGGTATGGAGTGGAAACATTATGGTGAACCCCATCTTTCTCCAATAGCCCATTAAGAAATTATTGAAAAAGTGAGATCCACCATCCCTAATAATGGCCATCGGTGTGGCAAATCTGGTGATGATGTTATTTTTTA
Organism: Solanum pennellii; assembly: GCF_001406875.1. Taxonomy (NCBI): domain Eukaryota; kingdom Viridiplantae; phylum Streptophyta; class Magnoliopsida; order Solanales; family Solanaceae; genus Solanum; species Solanum pennellii. The sequence continues at coordinate 19,360,598 of NC_028639.1, forward strand.
AGAACGCGGTGACACTCTTCCCTTCATTGTTAGAAATCCCTATAGCTTCCATCCACTTTAACATGTAGTCCACCGCCACAAGTATATATTTAATCCCATGAGAACTCACAAACAGGCCCATAAAATTAATGTCTCATACATCAAATAAATCAATCACTAGAATGTGATTCAAAGGGAGATCATGCTTCTTCAACATTCCTCCATCCTTTTGACACATATCACATGACTTGGCAAACTCGTGAGCATCTTGGTTAATGGTGGGCCAATAGTACCCACACTGCAAAATCTTATGGGCCGTCAGGATACCACTATGATGCCCACCCACAGGCGAGGAGTGGCATGCCTCATAAACACTTAACATCTCAACTTCCGGCACGCAACGACAAATAAGCCCAGTAGAACAACTCCGGTATAAGTAAGCTTCATTCCAAAAGAACTTTTTCATATCATACATGAACTTTTTCTTTTGATAGGAGGACAAGTATGGGAATATATCACTAGCCACATAATTTGCAAAATCGGCGAACCATGGAATAAAGTCATGAGAAGCAGCCAATACATGCTCATTAGGGAAGGTGTCATCAATTTAAGCTCTATCACCCAACTCTCACTTTGCTTCATCCTCCAATCATGACAAGTGATCGACAACTTAATTTTCAGTCCCTTTTCTATCTTCTACCTTAAAATCAAACTATTGCAATAATAGTACCTATCTAATAAACGTTGGCTTTGCTTTCTTCTTTGGCATCAAGTACCTCAAAGTGGAGTGGTCAGTATGCACTATGACTCTCGTGCCAAGTAAATAGGAGTTAAATTTTTCAAATGCAAATACCACCGTAAGAAGCTCTTATTTAATCACAGTATAGTTCTTTTGTGCTTCATTTACGACCTTATATGCGTAATACATGGGGTGAAGGATTTTATCCCTTCTATTTCCCAATACGACGCCAAGATTAACCCCAATAGCATCACACATCACCTTAAATAGCTTACTCCAATCTGGGGAAATAATAATGGGTGCAGACACGAACTTCTCCTTCAGCTCTCCAAAATCTTTCAGGCAAGATTAATCAAAAACATAATATACATTCCTTCTCAAGTAATTTGCATAGAGGATGTGCAATTTATGAGAAATCCTTAATAAACATCCGGTAAAAGCATGCATGTACTAGAAAACTTCTCACACCTTTTAAAGATATGGGTGTGGGAAGTCTATCTATAACTTCAAGTTTTGCTCGATCAACCTCTATCCATTTATCCTATATGTGATGTCCCAATACAATACTTCTTTCACCATAAAGTAAATTTTTTACCAATTTTTGACACCCAATTTTGACCCCCCCGACAAAGATTAATTATCGAGCTTTTTTAACTTTAAATGATCTAAATAATTGGTATAATAATAAAAAAAGATAATAATAACATATTGCGAGTTTATTTAAATTAGTTTGTCATTTTTATTTTATTTTATTCGATAACATAGTTGTAATAAAATTGTGCATATAATTATATTTTATAAATATTCTAAAATCACCTTATATAATTTCATTTCGTTTAAATGTTTTACTATTTAGCTTACCCCCTTTGACTAGCTATTTCACAATCAGGCCAATTATTTTTATTTCGTTAATTTTTAAGAAGCTCCCAAAATTAGTTCTCTTTAATTCGTTTTCAGTTTCCATTTGAATGCAGGACCATCCTTTCCAATTCCCTTCTATTCCGCTTAAAATCAATCCCAGCCCATTTATAGGCAGCCCCATTATTCGACACAACTAAAATTGGCCAAATTGCCCAACATTAGGCCTGAACCGTGTTGAATTTCCTTTTATTTTTATGTATTCTTGACCAAGAACGCGTGGTAGTACACACGTTTTCTTCTTCTCCCTCAATGCCCAAACCCAGAATTTCCAGCGACTTCTAATGGGATGAAGTCTAATCGCGTGAGTCTGTCTCTTTCCCTTCTCCAATCGCGCGTTGCTCACTTCTTTCCCTTTTGCTGATTCATACAATCTTCTTGGAAAAGCGGCCTGTACGTTGTGTAGTCCAAATAGAACGATCTCCGCAATTTGGGCGTCCTTGGCTCATAATCGGAGGGCCTTGCTTCGTTGTTCCGTTGAAGAAGTGCACGATTTGGTATAGATTTCTAGCTGTCCAACCTTATCTCTTAAGGGATTTTGAAATTTTTGTTTTACCCTTTTTTCCTTAAAAAATCTAACCCGTGAATCCCCCTATTAATACTCTTTTCTTTCTCCGTTTTTGGGTCGTGTTTTTCTTGTAGAAGAGTTTTCTTTGTTTTTTCTTTTTGAAAAGGGAGGAAAGAATTTTCAATTTTTTTTGAGTTGAATCCTTAGAAAACAAAATAAAAATATAGATTCAGGGAAATATCCTAATGGTGATAAATACATTTTCATGAAATGTGGAGAAGGAACTTAGTTTGTTTGGTGTCGAGTTTGATATCTCGCTTAAAGTTTTGTTGTTGCTCGCGTTTGGGTTCTTGTGGTGGTCATCTCCTGCTTCGTCTTGTCTCGTGTACTTCATCGGAGAAGGTATTCATTCATATTACTATTTTTGTAATGTTATTCTGTTCTAATCTCTGGTAGAAGAGATGAATCTTTTCGTTTGTTTCAGAGCTTCGTAGTTTCTTGTCTGCTGGAGCCTGCTTTATAATGGCCTGTTCTTTTCATCTTTGTTCCCAAATATTGATCTGTTTAGTCATTGTTGTCAATTTAAGCTCTCCCCATGTGTTTCCTTCTCGAACGACTTGCTTGACATTTCCATTTGTCTCGTAGTGGGAAGTTGCTGCTTATTGATTTCAGTTTCTAGTTCGTTGTGTTGTCCCCTTTTCTCTCTTACAGATTCGTTGAAGTATCATAGGTTTTTGTATCGTATTGGCATTTTTGGATTGCTTGTATGTCATGTTTGCTATTCCCTCTTATCTCCATTGCTTGGTATCAGGGGGTGCGCATTTCCCCCCTCTCGTCTTTATAGTGTTCAAGTTTTGAGCAAGCTACATGTGGAATGACTACTATTAGGTGGATGTGCTTTTAGGTTAATGTTTGTTCTGAAGATCAAGTGACATGTAGGGAGTATTATATGGTCGGATTTCAGTTCCATCATCTTAAGTTTATTTATTTTCACATAATTATCATGATATCTCAATCTCGTTTTTCTTATTTACTTGTATTTTCGTGTTCCCTAAATCCGGTTAGGAATATTTACATTTGCCGGCATAAATGTTGAGGTCCTTGTTTCATATTTCTAAAATTTCTTTTCTCGTTCTTAGTCGTCAAAATACTCGAAGCATGAGTTTGTCAGCATCATTTGTCATGTGTATATTCTATTTCCTTTTGTGTAAATTCAAGTGCCATTGGTCCAGTCACATGCTAAATATATATGTACAATAAGAATAAAATATGGACTGATTCTAATTTTAATATGAGTAAGCATGCATAGATAATAAAAGTATTAAATGGTCATTTACGGATATAGCTTTAGAGATATTTGTCTTGGTTTATTATGTCTTGTTCGCCATTAATGTCATTTCCGGAAGAGATCTCGAATAGATAATAGACTTAGGAGTTGTATGTTGTTATCAGTTTGTTGTTACCCTTTCGTTTTACCTTAATGTGTCACTTTGGTTAAAAGACATTGGTATCCTACATTTTAGTTGGGGTGTTGTTTGAGCCCTTTTTGATGAGCATGCTGTTTGTTTTTTTATTCCGAGTTTGTTACTGCATGCTTGAATAGATTGGTTTATACATTCGGTGTGTGACTATTGGTTTCAGTTTTGGGGTTATTCTCTTCATTAGTCTATTGAATTAATGCTAGCAGTCAAGCATTATTGTTTGTCACCTTGTTGAATAATATTAGAAAGTTCTAAAGCCTAGTTTTATTACTGAAGCATGTCTTTTCATAAGATTAATTGTTATTGTCTCCCAATGTGGGTGTCTAATACTTTTGCATGCATTATTGGTCTATGTACACTTCTATGAGCAATCTTCTCCCTTATTATGAACTAATTAGCCCTTTTTTTGTGTTTAAACATGTGGGTTGTCGCTTGTGTATATTTTTTTTTTGTGTTACATATTAATCCTCTTGAGTTCTCCTTGAACTCCAATCCTCCATTTGCCTTTCAAGATAGCCAAAAGGCCTAACTCCCTTCTATCGGGCATTTCATAAAAACCGATGTACAGATCCGAAGTTTCATGTATTGAGGATAGTCAGAGAAGATGGATAAGAAGATCATTTTATTTTTCGCATTTCGTATTGTATTTATTTTCGGGCATATGCCCTTGTCGTCTTTTACTTTATATATTTTGTGTAACTATTTGTTTAGTTTGGGACAGGTACAATGGGTCAAAAACCCAAAACAGGTGGGTCTAAAAAACCGGTCAAGGCGGACAGAACCCGGATTTGGACCCAAATCTTTTTCCCTCTCTCTCTTTACTTGCTTTTAATTACTTGTCTATTTTACCTGTCGTTAGTTCTAAAGTTAGGAAAATCTAATTACCCACAAAACGCCACTTTGGGTTTTAACGACTCTTCAAATCAAGTAAAAGGCCTAAAAGATTTTACAAGTTAAAATTGACTTACATAAATAATTTTCTATTTCAAACACAATCCGAAATGATTTTTTTGCTTTAATTTTACAAAAAACTCTAAAGTGTATTTTTATCGCAATCGTAAGTCTTAGCCAAATATAAGTTAGTTGTCAGATAGCCGTAATTAAGCGGAACTTCTTAGGTTCTTTCAAAACCTTCCTAAGACGTTAATAAGAATCCCTGAATCCTTTTTAATATTTTCAAATGATTTTATCGATTTAGGTCTTTTGAAAATAAAGGTTTTCTTAATTTTTCTCAAAATTAAGTGGCGACTCTAAAAGTCAAAAAATCTCCAAAAACAAAATGTTTTTCCTTTTTTCAATAAAAGCGAAATGACGACTCCGCTGGGGAGTTTGAGGATTCTAACCTTAAGACTAGCATTATTTGTCTATAATTGCTTAGTTGTTTACTTTATTATTATAACTATTGCATTTTTCATGGCATATTTCCGCCAAATGGCAAGTAGTTTGCATGAAGAAATGAAAGTTACGTGGCTTTCCACGGCTTCTTTCAGAAATACACAATGAATTAATTTGGAAGTATGAAACAAATAGTTGGAATGCGGTCATCCGACGTTGTTTGGTTGCTTCACCCCGATGTTTGTCTGACTCGGGTAACTGTCAACTTGAAACCTATTATATTAATCCTAGGATAGAGCGAAACCAAAAAAAAAAGCATTAGTCTAAGACGGCTTAATACCCAAGGTGTATTAAGTACATTTAGTACAAAACCGCCGAAACCGTGTCTAAGGTCTTCGACCTAACGACACATCATTTTATTTGACATTTGAATGATGTACATGTGAAAACCAATTTGGGGGTGGGTAACTAACTAGCTTCTATTTTGTAGAAATGGACCGTATTCAAAAGTTTGACATGGTCGTATCAGAGCCACCTCAACTCACAATGTGGTATGACAATCTCGACAGAGATCATAGAAGAACCCTCAACAAATACGTGGGTGCTCTGACAGAATTAATCAACATGAACTGTTGGCCGGAATTGGTTGAGGTCCTTACGAGATATTGGGATAACCAAAGAATGGTGTGTTGATTTGGAACCACCGATATTACGCTGACTTTGGAGGAGATTAGAGACTGTATAGACACAGTAGGTTCTGGGATAGAAAGGAAGGCGAGAAAACAAAAAGACATTTAGAGAATCCCATGTAGAATTCAGAGATTTTTATATCCGATTTAGACATGCAAGCGTCTACTCCAATTAGAACTGAGAGTTCAAGGTCTCTTACAGAGATTGGAACGAGATTAATCCTCTAGAATTTGCTTTGACATTGTTGGGAACAATGGTCTTCCCTCATGGCCCAAGTCTGAGCATCAATACCCGAGTTATAATACTCCCGCATAATTTGTTCAAAGGTTATGAAAACCAATGGATAAACAAATACTACCCTATAGCTCCGGTCATCCTGTCCGATATATATCAAGCCCTAGGAAAATGTAGCGAGGGGAATCGATACTTCCAATGACGCAACCTGCTCCTTCAGTGGTGGATCCTCAGCCATTTAGCGAAGGGTGCTGGGACTCAGAAGCTACATACTTTCGACAACAAGAAAACCCTTAGAGATTTAAATGAAATGTTGTACAGCGCAAATATGGACAATCGGAGAACAAGGGGGAGATGGGCTCAAATTTTCCCCGAATTGACTGAATAGGATCTCTAACGGATGCTTGACCGTTCTATCACCAAAGAAGTCGTCGTGGAGAGCCGCAGAAAGATTGTGTTTCTTCTCACAGGTATTCGGGGAATTCTCCCTTTTAAACCCTTTCGAGTCATGCGACACTTCGGAAGGAGACATACTGTACCCAAATAAGCGTACTATGGAGTTTATGTATACGGTAATGGTGATTATAGAGTGCACGACACGACTGAAATGATCAGAGAATGGAAAGGTGACAAGCGTATGGATAAAGACACCATCTCCCCTGACCGATTCAATGCTGGATATGACAAGGGTTACAATGAATGGCTGAAGAAGGACATACAAAACGTCTCCTCCCAAACCCCGCACAGCTTTCGCTCCGTGATGGATAGAGAAGCCAACGCAGTGGCCGAGCTACAAGAGATAAAGAAAGAGGCCTACGAGGTGTACGCTAAGTTTGTCGAGAACCAAGATACTCTTCAGAGGGTGACTAAAGAATTGGAAAGACTGAGGCGTGGTTATGATGATTTTGATACCTGGATCAAGGAGAAAATTGAGAGGATGCGACACGAAACATTGGAAGACAAAGGACGTCTGGGTGAAGGATTCTTGCTGATGTTAAGATATATATTTTAGCAATACAAGACTAGGGGGGACGGCGACAGAGCAGGATCATCTGGAGCGGCATAGTGGACTTCGCCTCTGCATGGGTTTTTATATGTATTTACATTGTTTTTAGCCCCTGCGTGGGCCTGCCTTTATTTCCCTTTGAAATGGCCCCTGCGTGGGTTCGTCATTCATATTTTATCCTTTATTTTCCCCTTTGTGAACATTATTATTCACTAGTGAAATTTATTTTGGGGGGAATTGTTTGTTTGGTTCAAATTCACACGTACATCATTCAAATACGCAAGGCCTATCCTTGGCACAAAAGGGTCCCTCTGTATGTGTTAGGACGCGATATATATGTGTTTAACTGCTTATGTGCTATGTTTTTATGAATGTGGATATCGTAAACCCACTTCTATCAAGAAATTTCCAACAAAACAAATATATATATGTATATATATAAAATGTTCGACCAAAATTTCTGAGTCTTATCTTTCTCGCTCAAAAGACCTCCTCTTATATCACAAATCCTAAAACCCTATGCTACCATCTCAGGAAAGGCAAAGATCACTGCTATGGACAAAGTTAAGAACATCCAGATGGAACTCAGTGGAGAAGAACTACAAAGAAAGATAGAACTGATCACTCGGGAAATTAAAGAAGCCAAGGAGGAAGGGCTCATAGTCAACATGACCATCGCAATCTACAAAGCTGCAACCGTGACGCTGGATGAGGATATGGCATCACAGATGAAGACAAAAGAAAGATGTTGATATTGAGACAGAGGACTTGCGAGAGAAGTTTGACATGCTCCGGTTGAAAGTCCAAGAAAGAGAAGCCAGATAGGCAAGGATAGAATCTGAAACTGGCGCCCTATTAGCTAAAAGCATGTCACTTGATGAAGAGCTGATAGTGGAAATGGAAGAATTCGCCTCCATGAGAGAAAGGATGGCCGCACTGAGGAAGAAGAAAAAATCCTTCCATAGCAACATGATTGATAAACTTTGGAAAATGGGCATAAAATACCCCGTCTACGAGCAAGGAGCAAATAGTGGTCGCGATAACGCTCACCCTGAAGCGACTGAGGAAGACGACAATGAGGAAATCATCTAGAAGCCTCCATCCCTAGGCCGTACAAAAGGAGGAGACTAAGGCTGCAACAAGAAGGGAAATGACGAACGTGACGTCATCATTTTATCTTTTAAAGCTCTATTGTTGTCTTTCAAATTTTCTTGTAATCATAATGAACGAATGAATGAAAATATTTTAGCTTTTATTTGAACTACGTTGGGACTGAATTCTCTTTGTGAGATACGTAGGCAGCTTCCAAGGACCGGCCCCTATCTTTAAAAATTTTCATTCTCCCCTTCATGTTACGAGAAAATGTGATGACCAGATAAATAAAAGTCAAAGAGAAGATGCAAGAAGACCGTAGCTCAACGTTATTCAGCCTTTCTAAGACAATGTCAAAACTAAAACAAGCAAACTCCTGCTTGTTATTAAAAAAAATGTGTTTCCGTCCTTACTCGTGAGTTAAAGATATCCTCAAACAAAGAAACTTGTGTGTTTATCTTCTCTCTATGTGATGTTATGCATTTTGATTTCTTAATCTGCAATGACAGATCTTCCTTGGAGTTGTTTTCCTTCTCAGGTACTTTGAAACTGATCGGTGTCGATCGAAAGCTGGCAGATCATCCTTATTTCACTAGATCAAAAGGTCCCGCGGATTCCTTTCATAGAAAAATCTCATACCAAGTAAAGATAGTTATGGGTGATTACAACGAACAAGTGAGTCTTACTGATGTTGTGGTGGATCAACCCACCGTAGCAGACGAGAATGAGTTGATTCTGCAGTTGATGCAACAAATTGCAGAGATGAGAGTAGACATGCAAAGGTGGCAGGATCTGCCTCTACCAGGATTTGCTGCTAACGCTGCTGAAGGGAGGCCTCCAATCTACTTCCATTCTCAAATATGCATCCATCTCAGAACCAACCATCTACACCTGCTCAGAATTCGTCGGTTATAGATCTGACTACCTAAAATCCCTAATACGTTTCCTCATCTTACCAAACTACACCTCCTCCTCGAACAACCATCCCCAAATGCCACCCCATCCTCAAAACACACACCATCAATCTGCTCCTCCACCGCAAAATCAAAACCAAAATCCAAACCAAAATAATTTTAATCCACAAACATCCCACCACCACTTAAATAAGAATATCGATCCTCATACGTACACACTAAATTATCAAAGCGCTCAAAATGTTTAGAGTCCCTCTGTAGCTCCACCCTTACAAAAGAGAGCCACTTTCCGATTCCCGTCCTACCAAGCACGATGTGCACGGTTCTAAGCTGGACCATTATGAGGAACAGGAAAAGGAGTGGAGGGCAAAGGAAGAGGTTTAGGTCGACATAAAGGAAGAGATCAAGAAGGCCATGAGGAGCTCAAATGCATCTGTGATATCGTCGGGCTTTGATATGAAGACTTATATATTCATCCAAATTTGGACCTTCAAGAAGGGTTAAAGATCCCAAAGTTTGACACCTTCGGAGGAGTGGGCAACCCTATGGCTCATTTGAGAGCTTACTGTTACCAGGTCGTGGGTGTTGGAAGGGATGAAGCTTTATTGATGTGGCTCTTTAGCCGAAGCCTGTGCGGAGAATCTCTTGAATGGTTCACATCGCATGTAGCCAGGCAAAGCCTAGTTGGAATGCATTGGCCAAAGATTTTATCGATTTATATGCTTACAACCCAGAAATTGTGCCAGATCGATTCTCTTTGGAGAAGATGAAGCAAAAATCAACCGAGAGCTATAGAAAGTTCGCCTATAGGTGGAGAAAAGAAGCGGCAAGGGTGACACCATCGATGTCTGAGAAAGAAATTGTTGAAGTATTTGTGCGCGTGCAAGAGCCTGAATATTATGATAGAATTATGTTACTCGCTGGAGCAAAATTTGCCGAGATAGTCAAGAATAGTGAGACTATCGAGGATGGTTTAAAATCAGTTAACATAGCCCATGTAGCAACATCGCCTGGATCTTCATGGTTGTTGAAAAAAAAAGAGAAGAAATCTCTGCTATTTCATATGGGGGAAGGAAAACCCCAGAAGCTCGTCATATTCCCAAGGTCGTTCCTGGCCTTTCCAAAAGACCTACCAAGCATGCTACACGCAAGATAGTTATCCCAATAATACTTCAATTTATCAGAATGCTACTACCACTTATCCAAACATACAAGCTCCACTATACCAAAGTCCACCCCCGAATTACCAAAATCATGCCCCATTTACCCAAATAATCCTCCACCCTACCAAATTTCATCTCCCTACAAGGGTGTTGTTCCCAACTGTGCTAACGTGCAGTAAAGCTACCGAGCACCCCCTCCTCTTTATCAAGTCCAATCTCCACTATACGAATATTCCCCTCTGAATTACCAAGCTCCAGCGCCAAACTACCAAACAAATACATATCCTAGAAGCCAAGCTCCCCGTCCAAATACAAGAAGTTATCAACAGGTACCTCCTCCTCAACAAGGCAGTTATTAACCTCCCCGACCCAGATTCAAGAAGAAGCCTTCAAGGAACTTCACTGCGCTACCTAAAAGCAAAACAAAGTTGTACGAGTAACTGGCTTCGTTGGATACATCCACCTTGTGGGGTCCAAACCCGTTGATGTCAATTAAAAATTCTACAGACCCGATCAGAGATGTGTTTATAATTTAAACAGTATTGGGCATGCTACTGAGGATTGTATCAACCTCAAACACAAAATTCACGATTTGATAGACTAAGATGTAGTCTCTCTCCAACCAGCGGCACCAAATGTTAACACCAACCCGTTGACAAATCATGGGGGCGATAATGTCAATATGATTGAGATAGAGGATGACTGGTGTGGAACAAAAATGATTACTCCCATCGTTCACGATGATTTGGAAAATGCTGTAGCTTCTTTAAGCATCGAACAGAAGAAAGAGTTAGTTATTTTGACCCTTGCAAAGGCGGTTGCTTTGGTCCCATCAAAAACTCTCATCAACCCCATGTTCGTTATTGAAACTGTTGCTGCTCAAGGCATGATTAGACACGGAAGATGTTACACTCCTGACGAGCTTCCTCTCGGAGGTCAAAAGAAGGATCAACCTAAAAGGCCAATAAACGGAGGAGAAGCGGAGGAATATTTGAGAAGAATGCAGCCGAAATATTATTCTATCGTTAAGCATTTGGAAAAGACTCCAGCCTAGATTTCCATATGGGACTTGCTGATGAGTTCTCAATCCCACAGGTAGGCTTTAATGAATGCTCTCGATGATACGTATGTACCCGTGGGCACAAGCGGCGATAACATGGCCGCCATGATTCACCAGGTTATTCGAGTGCAGCGAATCAAATTTTGTGACGATGAGCTGCCTTTTGAAGGGAGGTCACACAACAAGGCGTTGCACACCACTGTAGTATGCCGCGTAAAGGTTTTCAACCGCGTCTTAGTAGATGATGGATCTTCTTTGAATATCTACCCGTTGTCGACGTTGAGGCAGTTAAGGTTTGACCTCGGGAAGCTGGAACAAAGCATAGTCAACGTAAGAGCCTTTGATGGGGTTAAGAGAGATACGTTGGGAGCAGTGAATTTGATCATCCAAATGGGTGCAGTAGAATTCAGTGCACAGTTTCAAGTATTGGATATCGATACCAGCTATAACCTTCTTCTGGGAGGCCTTTCATCCATATGGTTGGAGCTGTCCCTTCTACTCTACATCAGATGATGAAGCTCGCGGGGAAGAACGAACAGCTGCTTATTCATGGAGAAGGGAGTCACTTTGGCAGAATTGTGTCGATCATTGATGACATATCGCGAGGTACAAATTTCTACACGGTGGAGCTGGTGAATGCCACCGGTGAAGACTTGTCCCCACAGACACATATGCCTGCCGTATACAAAATGATAGCCACTGTGATGCTGCAGAATGGTTTTGAACCAGGTTTCGTATTTGGAAGAGATTCCCAAGGAATGATTGAGCCTGTTCCGGTCCTCGTCAAGGGAGCTAGATATGGTTTGGGGTACATCCCCACAGATGATGACATGAAGAGGAAGAAGAAAAATTATCAAGTATTGGCTAGGCCAATCCCATATCTATATCAATCCTTTACAATCCGGGAGTATGCCGAGCATTAAGACCTTGGGGAAGGAATTTGTGACCTCTTCAAGGAGATCGATGCTGCGATTGAGGAAGAGTCGAGCTAGCTGGTATCCGCGATGCTGAGTCCGGTGAGATGCTGCAAAACTAGACCTCTACGCCAATCCTGATCCCCCGAACTGTTCTGTATAAAGGTGTCGTTTCATGCACATTAAAATTGGTGGTAGTCCGGAAGAGGTCCAAGACCCACAATTTTGCATTCTCTTAGCTGTTCGAATTTTCGAATTTTCATTGTGATGTTCAAAGAAGGAAACATTGCCCTATGCCATGAACAAAGTTTGCATTAATTAAAATTTGAATAAAAGACTCTTTGTTTTTAAATTTATTTATTTAGTTGTTTGTTATACTTTACATTCCTAACTTTGTCTGTTTATGGATTCAGTAATGTAAGTTTTAGACCTGCGAATGTCATGTCATGTTACGAGCTGAATGAACAAAATGAGGCTGGTAATGACGAGGTTGTTGATTACGAAGAAGAAAGTGAGGAACCAGAGTATGTCGCCGAGGAATCTCGACAGTTAAAAGTAAACCAAATCTAGAGGAAATGGAAACAATAAATTTGGGGGATCGAGAATGTGTTAAAGAGGTTAAGATCATCATCCACCTACATGAAGATCAGAGAAAAGGCCTAAATCATTTGCTTGATGAATATATTGATGTGTTCGTCTTGGAAGTCGGCGACATGCAAGGGTTGCATACTGATGTTGTATCTCATAAACTGCCGATTAACCCGGTGTTCGATCCTGTGAAGCAAAAAACTTGGAAATTCAAGACAGAACTAAATTTAAAGATCAAAGAAGAGATCACCAAGCAAATAAAATATCAATTGGTGGAAGTGACACAATACCCAACTTGGTTACACAATGTTGTTTCGGTTGCCAAAAAGATGGGAATATTCGAATTTGTGTCGACTATATAGACCTCAACAAAGGTAGCCCGAAAGATAATTTTTAGTTGCCGAATATTCATATTTTGATTGATAACTCTGCTAAGCATGAAATGCAGTGATTTGTGGATTGTTACGCAGGTTATCACTAGATTGTGATGGATGAGGAAGATGCAGAAAAAACGGCTTTTATTACACATTGGGGTGTATATCATTATAGGGTGATGCCGTTTGGCCTCAAGAATGCTGGTTCTACCTACATGAGAGCTATGACGACCATATTTCACGACATGATTCATAAGGAGATTGAAGTCTATGTGGATTACGTCATAATCAAATCCCGCGATAGTTCGGATCATTTGACCCATCTAAGGAAATTCATTGATCGTTTGCATCAGTACAAATTGAAGTTACATCCCGCCAAATGCGCTTTAAGAGTTCCAGCCGAAAAATTTTTGGGATTTATAGTAAGCAGAAAGGGCATTGAGCTCGACCCTTCTAAGATCAAAGAAATTCAAGAGTTAACTCCGCCAAAGACTAGAAAAGATGTGATGAGTTTCTTGGGGAGGTTAAACTACATCAGTCGATTCATAGCTCAATGAACCGTGGTGTGTGAGCCTATTTTCAAGTTGTTGAAGAAAGACGCCCCGACAAAGTGGACTGAAGAGTATCAGACTTCTTTTGATGCTATCAAGAACTATTTATCCAATCCACCGGTATTGGTTCCTCCGTGAGAAGGGAGTCCTTTGTTGCTGTACTTTTCTGTCTCAGATAGTGCATTCGGATGCGTGCTTGGTCAACACGACGAGACAGGAAAGAAGGAAAGGGCTATCTATGATATAAGCAAGAAGTTTACTCCATATGAGTCTCGTTACACTTTGTTGTAGAGAACATGTTGTGCTTTGACGTGGCTTGCCCAAAAGCTGAGACAATATTTGTCTTCTTATACTACATACCTCATGTCAAGAATGGATCCATTGAAGTATATTTCCAGAAAGCGATGCCGAACGGAAAGTTAGCTAAATGGCAAATGTTGTTGAGTGAATTTTACATTGTGTATGTGACTCAGAAAGAGATAAAGGCACATGCTTTAGCTGATCATCATGCAGAAAATCTCGTCGATGAAGAATATGAACCACTTATGACTTACTTTCACGATGAAGAAATGTCATTTGAGGGTGAGGACATTTCTGAAGCATATCCAGGTTGGAGATTATTTTTTGATGGAGCGGCAAATCATCAAGGTAAAGGTATTGGAGCAATCTTAGTGTGAGATTCTGGTCAGCACTATCCCATGGCGGCATAGCTCTGATTTAATTGCCTGAACAACATGGTCGAATACGAAGCTTGTATTCTTGGTTTGAAATTGTCCATCGACATGAATGTCTACGAGTTGTTGGTTATTGGAGAATTCAGATATTTTAATTCATCAAGTTCAAGGAGAATGGGCTGTGAAGAACCCAAAAATTATACCTTACGTACAATATGTGCAGAATTTGTGCAAAAGATTTCGTAAGATTGAGGTCTGACATACTCCCAGAATACAAGATGAATTAGCCAATGCTCTTGCCACTATTGTTTCGATGATTAAACATCCGGATATGGATTATATTGATCCTCTGGATATAGAGTTGAAAGAACATCCAGTCCATTGTTCCCATGTTGAAATAGAACCGGACGGTTTGCCTTTGTATTTTGATATAAAAAGTATTTGGAGTCTAGAACTTATCCCGAAGATGCTAAGTCCAATCAGATTAAGTCAATACGCCTTATGGACCTCAATTTCTTTTTAAACGGAGAAATCCTTTATAGGAGGACTCCAGACTTAGGTCTTCTAAGATGCATTGATGCTGTTGAAGCTACGAAGCTTATTGAACAAATACATGCTGGAGTTTGTGGTACGCATATGAATGGGCTCGCATTGGCAAGAAAGATCCTACGAGTCGGATATTTCTGGATGAGTATGGAGAATGGTTGTTGAAAGTTTGTGCAAATATGCCACAAATGTCAAGTGCATGGTGATTTGATACGAGTTCCGCCTCATGAACATAATGCTATGAGTTCACCTTGGCCATATATGGCTTGGGATATGGATGTCATCGGTCTGATAGAGTCAGCCGCTTCAAATGGACACAAATTCATTTGTTTGCTATTGATTATTTTATCAAGTGGGTGGAAGCAGCTTTTTACAAGTCGGTAACCAAGAAAGTTGTGGTTGATTTTGTTCGCAACAATCTGATATGCAAGTTTGAGGTACTAAAATCCATCATTACTTATAATGGTGCGAATCTCAATAGTCACATGATGAGAGAGATATGTGAGCAAATTAACATTACTCACCGAAGTTCAACAACTTAGCTTCCCCAAATGAATGGAGCGGTAGAGGCCGCCAATAAGAACATCAAGAAGATTTTGAGGAAAATGGTTGACAATCACCGAGGTTGGCATAAGATGTTGTAACATTCTTTATTAGGTTATCGAACGACCACAGAATATCGACTGGACCTACTCCATACTTACTAGTATATGGAACAGAGGTAGTCATACCTGCTGAAGTTGAGATACAGTCGTTGAGAAATATCCAAGAAGCTGAGTTGAGTAACGCTGAATGGGTTAGAAAGAGAACAGATCAGTTAACTTTGATTGACGAGAAGAGAATGTTGTTTTTTGTCATGGTTAGTTGTATCGACAGAGAATGATTTGTGCTTTTCACAAAAGAGTAAGAGCCATAATTTTTGAAGTTTGTTAGTTGGTCCTTAAGCGCATTTTTCCTCATCAAGATGAGTACAAAGGAAAATTCTAACCAAACTAGCAAGGACCTTACATGTTTTGCAAAGTATTATCTAGAGGTGCTTTGGTCATGTCGTAGATGGATGGCACCATATGGCCGTAACCAATCAACTCAGATGTTGTCAAGAGATACGTGTGAAGCTTCGGTTTGCGTTTCTATTATTTACTTGTAATCATTCTGTTTGCTTGTGTTGGTTTTGCTTAAAGATTTATTTCTTTGTAATAAACTACGTCTGACCTAAATTCTCAAGAACGAGATACGTCGGCGGCCTATGTCGGCCTCGGTCACCCCATTTACCCCTTTTAATTTTTCCTTGTATTTGAACTACGTTCGACCTGAATTCTCAAGAATGAGATACGTAGGCGGCCATTGGCCTCGGTTGGATCTCTTTGTAAATTTATGTTTTTGTTAACCTTTGAGGGGGAACTACGTTTGACCTGATTCCTGCCTCAACGTGATACGTAGGCATCACAAGGGTTTAGCATATCTCCCGTAAGATTTCTATTCCTCTTTACAATAGAAACTGGGACAGAATTTTGAGGCGAACTCAAAAGTTCTCAAGAAGAAGATTCTTCCTCAGCAACTCAAGACTGAGCATATTCGAGATTTGCAACGGGGACAGGATTTTTGAGAAGATCTCAAAAATTCCGCAATCTACTCAGTTACAGTGGAAAGATAAGCAAGACAGTTAACCGGGACAGAAATTTTGAGGATGGTCTCAAAGATTCAGCATGGGTTCATCTACAGGTCCGTAGTGACTCTGAAAATGCCCCAGCGAATAATCAAATAGATCTACAAGCATCAGACTCAAAGAAGTTTGATAAGCCTGATATGACATGACTTGGCAGAGACTTTTTTTAGATACTATTTTCTCAAAAATTTATTTCTCTTAAATTTTCCTTTTTATATACCATTTGTTTTGGCATAAAATGTTTTGTATTATCTATCAAGAGTCGTTAGATCGGGAAATCAACTGGAGATAGCAGGACAAGAAGCAAACAACTTAAGAAATCGACACAGATTAGTTTGTTTTTAAAACTAATAGATTTTTTGTGGACGTAGGTTAATAGCTTTGGTCTGAAATCAGCAAATTCTTCCGATGGGAATAAAGAGAAGTCAAAGGAGGAGAAAACCATCCCAAAATCAATAGTTTTCCTAGAAGGAGGAATCATTTTATATCGCTTATGTCGGAGACTAGGGAATATGAATTGTTTATTTCAATCAATTTCCAATGACATGAAATTTATAAAGAACGTCCAGCTAGATTCGAAGGTGAATCAAGCGAAAATCTCAGGAAAGAGTTTACGGTTTCCATAAAGAACATCATCTGCATCATAATGTCAGATATGATGTTACTTTTACCCGGAGGGGTCACTTATTTTATTATCGATCAAGACAATGCACTACCCGGAGGGGTCATTAATTTTACTGTTGATCAAGACGATACATTACTTGGAAAATAACTTAATTGTTATCATCATATGAGATAATATGATTATTCAGAGAGCATCCAGAAGATTACCATGTTGTTCAATTGGCGCACAATATTCATTTGGTATCAAGGATGACATCAGGAGTTAATATTCATGCATCGCGAGTCAATATTCATGCCTCACGGAAGATCATGCATCGCGAGTCAATATTCATGCCTCATAGAAGATCATGCATCGCGAGTCAATATTCATGCATAACGAAAGATCATGCATCGCGAGCCAATATTCATCCATCTGTAAGATCATGCATCGCGAGTAAATATTCATGCATCGCGAGTCAATATTTATGCATCACGAGAAGATTCCATGCCTCGTTGAAATTAATGCATCACGAGAAGATTCCATGCTTCATTGAAATTTCTGCATCGCGAGAAGATTTCATACCTTGAAGAAATTTATGCATCACGAGAAGATTCCATGCCACGTTGAAATTTATACATCGCAAGAAGATTTTATACCTTGTGGAATTTATGGATCGCTATAAGATTTCATACCTCGCAGAAAAGTTATGCAATGCGATAAGATTTCATAACTCGCAGAAATTTACGCATCGCGAGAAGACACTCGTGCCCCGCAAGAAGTCATGCACTACTAAAAAGGGAAATCGTGCATCTAAAGGGAAATATTTACCCCTCAACACCAACTGCATCTTTATTTGGCAAGATTTAATGCCAAGAGAATCATCGAACACAACAAAGAAAATGTCAACATTGCATCAGCTTTTATTTATTTTGACATCAAATGTCAAGGAGAACAATTAGTGGCAACACGGTAAACAACACCGTCCCTATTGTAATTGCATTTTTATGCTAACGAGTTTTATCTCAGTCTTTCTCAAGAGCATCCGAAAGGATGAATTCTCCAAAACATACCACAGGTGCGGACGACATCAAAAGGGATGCAACACAACGTGGAACATCGTCTTAGAAGTGAACTGGGACACAATCTAAAGAGGAGTGTAAAATTCTTAGGACGCGAGCAGAGGAGCGACTTCCACCACAATCAAACCACACCCCTGTATAAAGGCATGTGGGATTTTTCTTTATTTTTGTCAGTTTCGGTTTTGCATCCGGAATTTCTGTCTACCGGAGGCAAGTTTCCTATATGAATGACATGCACCAAGAGTTTTGGAAATTATGTCCGTGTAAGTTCTTAATTATGGGTTTGAAGTGCACCACATTCATGGCTACGAGGTTACAGGACTCCTTTTCATACTCTTTTGATTTGTCACTTGTCCGAAGCCAAAGGTTATCTAGCAGAATACATTTTCTTTATCTACCGTTTGAGTCAAACTACAGGCGGCCTGATTCCTAAGGTTTAAGGATATGTAGGCGAGCTAAACATTGAAAACTAGGCTGCATTCCAACATTCACTTTCGAATCACATTCCCGAGCATTTCAATCCCTCAATGATCTGGCGTCGAGATGACTTTTGAATTCCTTAAAAATCGTGCATCAACTTAAGCGTGGCTAACTACAAGTGGCCTTAATTCTCATATAGCCTGAGATATGTAGGAAACCCTTTTCCGGGTTCGGCCATAATTTCCAACTCTGCATCGAGTCACTTGTTCAAGGGATGAACATGTAGTCGGTCAAAATTGGCTTGGTCAATTTCATTTTCCTTGAATTTCTTGCATCAATCCCAGTAAAATGAGGGACAGTTGTTGACATCCAATTTTGACCCCCCCCCGACAAAGATTAATTATCGAGCTTCTTTAACATTAAATGATCTAAATTATTGGTAAAATAATAATAAAAGATAATAATAACATGTTGGGAGTTTATTTTAATTAGTTTGTCATTTCTTTTTAATTTTATTAGATAACATGGGTGTATTACAATTGTACATATAATTAATTTTATAAATATTCTAAAATAACCTTAATGAATTTCATTTCGTTTAAATGTTTTACTATTTAGCATACCCCCTTTGGACTAGCTATTTTACAATCAGGCCGATTATTTTTATTGCGTTAATTTTTAAGAAGCTCCATAAATTAGTTCACTTTAATTCGTTTTGAGTTAACATTTGAATGCAGGCCCATCCTTTCCAATTCCCTTCTCTTCCACTTAAAATCAATCCCAACCCATTTATAGGCAGCCCCATTATTCGACACAACTAAAATTTCCCAATTTCCCAACATTAGGCCCGACTCGTGTTAATTTTCCTTTTCATTTTATGTGTTTTGGTCCATGAACGCATGGTAGTACACGCATTTTCTTCTTCTCCCTCTACACCCAAACCCAGAATTTCCAGTGACTTCTAATGGGATGAAGTCCAATCACGCAAGTCCGTCTCTCTCCCTTCTCCAATAACGCGTTTCTCTCTTTTTTCACTTTTTCCGATTGGTAAAATCTTCATGGAAAAGCGGCTTGTACGTTGTGCGGGCCAAATGGAACGATCTCCATAATATGGGCGTCCTTGGCTCAAAATCGGAGGGCCTTCCTTCTTTGTTCCGTTGAGGAAGTGTACGATTTGGTACAGATTTCCATCTTTCCAACCTTATCTCTTCAGGGATTTTGAAATTTTTGTTTTACCCTTTTCTTTTCAAAAATCCAACCCGAGAATCCCCCTATTAATACTCTTTTCTTCCTCTGTTTTTGGGATCGATTTTTTTTGGAGAAGAGTTGTCTTTTCAATTTTTTTTTTGAAAAGGGAGGAAAGAATTTTCAAACTTTTTTGAGTTGAATCCTTAGAAAACAAAAAACAAATACAGATTCTGGGAAATAGCCTAAAGGTGCTAAATACATTTTCAAGAAAAGTGGAGAAGGAACCTAGTTTGTTTGGTGTCGAGTTCAATATCTCGCTGAAAGTTTTGTAGTTGCTCCTGTTTAGGTTCTTGTGGTGGTCATCCCCTACTTCGACTTGTCTAATTCGCTGCATCGGAGAAGGTATTCGTTCATCATACTATTTTTGTAATGTAATTGTGTTCTAATCTCTAGCAGAAGAGCTGAATCTTTCCGTTTGTTTCGTAGCTTCATAGTTTCTTGTCTGCTGGAGCTTGCTTTATAAGTGGCTTGTTTTTTTCATCTTTGTTCCCAAATATTGATCTGTTTAGTTAATGTTGTCAATTTAAGCTCTCCTTATGTGTTTCCTTCTCGAAGGGCTTGCTTGAGATTTCCATTTGTCTTGTATTGGGAAGTTGCGACTTATTAATTTTTGTTTCGAGTTCATTGTGTTGTCCCCTTTTCTCTCTTACAGATTCATTGAAGTATCATAGGTTTGTGTATCGTATTGGTATTTTTGATTGGTTGTGAGTATTATTTGATATTCCATCTTATCTCAGTTGCTTGGTATCAGGGGGTGCGCATTTGCCCCCTCTTGTCTTTATAGTGTTTAATGGTTGAGCAAGCTACATGTGGGATGACTACTATTAGGTGGCTGTGCTTTTAGGATAATGTTTGTTCTGAAGATCAACAGATGTGTATGGAGTATTATATGGTCGGATTTCAGTTCCATCAACTTAAGTTTATTTATTTTCACATAATTGTCATGATATCTCAATCCCGTTTTTCTTATTTACTTGTGTTTTCGTGTTCCCTAAATTCGTTTAGTATTATTTACATTTGTCGGCATAAATGTTGAGCTCCTTGTTTCATATTTCTAAAATTTCTTTTCTCGTTCTTAGTCATCAAAATTCTTGAAGTATGAGTTTGTCAGCATGATTTGTAATGTGTATAATATGTTTCCTTTTGTGTAAATTCAATTGCCATTCGTCCAGTCCTGTGCTAAATATATATATATATATATATATATATATATATATATATATATATAATAAGAATAAATATGGACTTATTCTAATTTTAATATGAGTAAGCATGCATAGATAATATGAGTATTCAATGGTCATTTATGGATATAGCTTTAGAGATATTTGTCTTGGTTTATTAAGTCTGGTTCGCCATTAATGTCATTTCTTGCAAACAAGACTCAACTCCCTTGTATCGGGCATTTCATAAAAACCGGCGTACAGATCCAAAGTTTCAAGTATTGAAGATAGTCGGAGAAGATGGATAAGAAGATCATTATATTTTTCTCATTTCGTATTGTACTTATTTTTGGGCATAAGCCCTTGTCGTCTTTTACTTTATCTATTTTGTGTAATTATTTGTTTAGTTTAGGACAAGTACAGTGGGTCAAAAATCCAAAACAGGTGGGTCCAAAAAATCGGTCAAGGCGGACAGAACATAGATTTGGAACAGATGAAACTCGACGAAACATGCCAAGACATACAAGGTCGTCTTAAGGTAACACTTTTGAACATCATGGACGTTCTTGGACGTTTGACCTTCAAACCTAATGAAACTTAACAAACTTCCTGTAAACACAATAATTACTCATATAAATGCCTCATAAGATCATGAAACATGCATAGGCACATAACCACACATGAGGCACATAGGTGACTTAGTCGTCGAACGTCTTAGTCGTCCCTTGATTTTTCACTTTCAAATAACGTAAACTCTAGAAAATGCCTCAATACAACCCTATGAAAATTTTATAACCTTAGACACACATGACAAACATGTTAGGTTCTAGCATCACCCAACTCATTTGGGAGGTGTTACAATAAGAGCCTTAAGTATCAGTTTACTCAAAAGGAGTTGGATCTTGGACAAAGAAGATGCTTTAAGCTGTATCACCATGTGAAGTGTGTCTCATGTGGAAGAGGGTGAGAAAGACTTAGTGAAAGATGTTCATAGTTTTTCTAGATTGGGTGTTCGGTTGGAAGATTCTCCAAATAATGGTTTTGTTCATAATGACTCTAAGTCTTCTTTAGTGATTGAGTTGAAGTCTAAGCAACATATTAATCTGTATTGATGGAGTTGAATAAATCGGCACTTAGCAAGTTCAATGGGTCATTCTGCCAAGGGGAGGATGGTGTACTTAGGTACGAAGGTAGAATGTGTGTTTCGGATGTTGATGATTTGAGAGGGAAAATTTTGGAAGAAGCTCATGGTTCCTGATATTCTATTCTTCCGGGTGCCACCAAAATATATTGTGACCTTAGAGATGTATATTGGTGAGATGTCTTAAAAAGTGACATAGAAAAGTTTATATTCAACTATCCAAATTGCCAACAGTTTAAAGCCGAGCATCTAAAGCATAGTGGTATAATTCAATAAATTGGTGTTCCTACTTGAAAGTGGGAAGAAATTAATATGGACTTTGTTGTTGGGTTTCGTCGAATTGGGAGGCAAAATGTCTCAATTTGGGTTATATTGCATAGATTGACAAAATCCCCTCCCTTTATCCCCATCAAGTGTAAATATTCGTTGGAGGATAATGAAAGAATATACATTGATGTGATTGTGAGTCTTCATGGGATCCGTTAGTCTAGCATATTGGATAGAGGTGCACAATTCACTTCTCGTTTTTGGAGGTCTTCTAAAAAAGGATTGGGTACTCAAGTGAAGCTTATAACCGCTTTTCATCCTTAAATGGATGGTCAAGCGGAGCGTAATATTCAAACCTTAGAAGACATACTTAGATCTTGTATGATAGATTTCAAAGGTTATTGGGATCATCACCTACCGTTTATTGATTTCTCTTATAATAATAGCTACCATTCGAGTATTTCAATGGATCCACTTGAAGCACTCTAAGGTAGACGATATAGATCTCCAGTTGGGTGGTTTGAGGTTGGTGTTTCTTCACTCCTTTTCCCCAAAATAATCTATGAAGCTTTGGAGAGGGTTCAAGTGATAAGGGATAGGTTTAAAACAGCCTATAGTCAGCAGAAATCCTATGTCTACAATAAAAGAAGAGATCTTGAATTCGAAGTATGTGATATGGTGTATTTGAAGATTTCACTTCTTAATGGGGTGATGAGATTTTGTAAAAAGGGGAAGTTTAGTTTCTTGTATGTGGGTCCCTATGTGTTTTTGTAATGGTTCAAAAAGGTTTCATATAAGTTGTGACTACCTAGTGAACTAGCTTTGGTACATCCAGTATTTCATGTCTCCATGCTTAAGAAGTGTGTTGGCAACCCCGTATCCATTCTTCCTATATAAGGGTTAGGTGTGGATGAGAGTCTTTTATATGAAGAGGTTTTGGTGGAAATTCTGGATCTCCAAAAGTTAGGAGGTTAAGAAGCAAAGTGGTGGCCGCCGTAAAAGAACTATGGAGAAACCACCTATTTGAGGGAGAAAATGGGATGTTGAGGTCGACATGATGTCTCGTTGTCCTTATATTTTTCCTAATTAAAGTTAGTCATTCCTATTAATAATGAATAAAATTTAATGGGGCTTGTTTTTGTAAAAATATGCATATTTATGGTAAAAAGATCATGTTAAAATGAGTTCTCATGTGAAAATGTTCTTTTGCTTAATTTGCACTTATTTCTGTTTTGTGTATTGTTTCCTTCATGAAATAGTATTGAACATGTTAATGTGTTGTGAAATAAGGTTGGCATAAGTGACTTAATGATCATGTTGAGCGCATGTTGACATGGACATGTTAATTACTCATGTTGTGATGTTGAACTCTTATATCTGGTTAAATTGTTATTTTGAGTTGTTATGTGTAAGTGACAAGTTGGTATGCTTATTTTTGTTGTGAATTACTCATATGGGTTGTGTCTCATAATGATATATGTTGTTTTGTGTTGGGATGCTATTCTTGAGTCATCCTCTTATTATAAAAAAATTTGTGTCATTTCCGGATGAATTTTCTAGGGGGGGATAATGTAACTCTCTGAATTCCAAGACCTGATCTAGAGCCTCACATAAGGAACTAAGACTTTGAACAGTTTATTAAGGCCTAAAATACTGTATTGAAACATGTTGGAAGTACTAGAGCTTAAATGTCAAGGGCCGACCTTCACGTCCGAAAACTAATATAATTGAACTAGTACACATCCTGAGGTTTCGTGAAGGTTTGGAAGTATTGTATGACGTCTAAAACTTGTAAAAAATAATTTAAATATGTAAAAACATGTATATAGGGTGAAGTCTCCCAGGTCCGACCCCCCCCTCCCAAGGACCACCCTAGGGGTCCTTGAAGGGTCCCCACTCTTGGGCAACAAGCTGCCCAAGCCAGCAACAATTTGCACTTAACACAACTGTGTTCGCCTCGTGGACATAGTCCCCAAAGGACCAAATGTATCGGTCTATGTCCCGGATACATATCGGACTCTCTCTCTTGAAAATTAATTTAAAAAATCTTGCGGGAACAAATCCGCGATGCAAACTTGTTTCACGATGAAAATCTGAAATTCTAGTCCAAATTTGACTTCACTAAAAGGTCAATTTAAGTGAGGGTCTTCTATGTATTTTAGGGGAGGTTTATATATTGATTTTAAATAAATTTTACCTCACATTTACTCACTCAAATCAAATACTCAAATAAAAACTCAAAATCTCTCACCTCTTTCTACTTTCTCTCTCTATTCAACCTCCATTGAAGAAACCAAGAAGTCTGAAGAAGAAGACAAAATTCCCCAAGTTTCTACTCAAATTTCATGGATTAAGTTTCTTTAAGGTATGAATTCTTCACTGTTGGGTTTCTTTCCCCAAGAGGTCCATTCAATGTTTATTTCTAAATCACCCAATTCCAAGCGTTTTCCTCTACAAATGAGTTTTCATCTAAACTTGAAATTGATGATTAATTGTGACAAATTGTGATTACCTGTTGTTAATTAAGTTTAGATTGTTGATTAATTTATGTTTATTATTAGATTTTCGTGTGGATCATGTCTTTTCCCCAATTTTCCCAAATCTTGGATCTTGCTTATGATTTGATGGGAATTGATGAATGTATTGATTGTTAGACTTTTTATTATCTATTTTATTCCATTCATGGACTTCCAAGGGTCATGTATTGTTGGGATTGAATCTATTTCTTGAAGAATTCATGATGAACATTTTTCCCTAGCTGTGAATTTGACTTGCAGATGATTAGGGTTGTTGGAACTTATTTTGTTATTGTTTAATTCACTGTATTACGATGATGATAATAAGTGAGTTATTAAATAATTGTGATGAATTGAAGGTGAGATTCTTGACGAAGACCATGGAGGCTATTTGGTGAGATATTGTGATCTTGAACTCTTTACATCGATAATGATGGACTGTATTTGGTGATGCTGTTGTGCAATTGAAGGATTATGTGTGATAATAGTGGTAGGATATGACATGATGACAATGATGATATTATATGATAATGTTGAATGTGAGATCATTGTGAGGCTATATTAGTGGAAGTTTGAATATAGTTTCTCTAGTGTGCCTTAGGTGATACGATAATAATATGTTGATCTCACTAATGATGGTTTGTGATGAAAGGAAGTTATCATTGTATGCCTAATAAGATAAATGATATGCTATACAAGAGGATTATTCTTTTATGACCTATATTAAAGTATGATTGATTGAGAATGACTTAATGTTATTTCAAAATAGGACTTTACATTAGAACCGAGTGAACTAGTTATGAGAGCTGTCCCTTCCCTGTCACGACCGGGGAGCACTCCGTAGAAGTAACATGGACTACATGACTCTAGTCTTAAACAAGACCATAATTATTACTCATTGCATTGTCATTGGTAAATTAGATGAAAACTTTTCATAGCACATCATATGCTAGAAACATCAATTCATATGTATAAAGTATCATAAGTACGTATTTAGTGTCTAGTCTCTTTTTGTCATCCTATAATCAACATCATTAGACTATATTAGGGACACGACCATTACATCATAAAACATAAGTATATAATTACAAGACTTTAAACATAACTTCACATAGGACATCCTTGAATCTTAAGGATTACTTTTGTTTGAGCTTGGGAATCACATATCAAGCCCTTCACTTTAAAACATCCTTTAAGCATCCATAATTTACACTTTGTGTAAAAATTAGAGAAGAATGGAGTTAATACAAGAATGCACTAAGTATGAAAGCCATGCAAAAAGATACATTCAAAAGAAACATTTTACTTGAAATAATATGTCATGCCTTTTTGCGATAACTTCATAAAACCTTTATATAATAAGCATTATATCATTTACATACTTCATATAGGCATATTTCATTGTCAAACATAATATAACATCATACAATGCATTTAAGGTAATTTAGGAATATTTTACAGTGAACACTTTCACATTACAGTGAGCTCATTTTGTCTTTACGGTGAATCATTTCCATCTTAATTCCTTAAACTTCCAAGTAACCCTTTAGTGATACTTGGTGCAATGAATTACCTTAAGGACACAAGAAAACCATATATACAACTAGACAAGAAAACACATACCATCATAGACGTATAGTACATTATAGAAACATTTAAGTCAAGACTCTAATGACTTTACCGTAAGCTACATCAACTTGCACATATACTAACTTCACTTCACATCAATGCAATATAAGAACTTACTTACAATCCTATTCTAAGTTTACTAGTGCTCTCTAAATGTGAAGCCCCATAACCTCACTCATACTTAGTAGACCTATCATAAGACCATACGCATCAAAACATGCACTTCACATTTCGACTATACTACTATAGTCAACTATATGCAACTCAAGTAGAACCTTCAATCACATAGCCAATAAGACTAACATCTTACAAATAAGGAAAGACATCATCATATAAACAAGACTACAAAGTCGTGCATAAAAAACATATGCATAGGAACATGCATTAGAACACCTTCCTAGGACATCCCTCAAGAGCCACTTGTGCAATGCATAGGTGAAGTCCCATACCCCCACCTACACTAAGCAACTACCCTTAGGTTATCCTACTCAAGGTCCTTACTTTACTTCAATCGTCCATTTTACTTAAGGGAAACTATAACCTTAACCGACAATAAGATCATGTGAGCTAAACATGGAATTTAGTGTTGTAGAGCTTTACACAAAGGGAATGTTCTCTACTAAGCCAAAGTATAACATTGACCATCATGCTATCATATTAAGTGAAATCACTTGCTATATCCTATATGGTAATCATAGTTTAAGGAACCAAGAGAAATACATAACTCTCTACATTCTCATTAGCACTGTAGCCTCATCTAATGAGAAACATGGGTGAATCTTCCTCAAAGAAAGTCAACAACTCATATGGAACTAGGGTGAAGGTTCCTCCACGGAATTCAACACCTTAGGAGGACCCAATGGTGAATCTTCCTCCAAGGGAAGCCAACACCTCTCATTGTCAAGTTCACTCGGTGCTAAGCTAAGTTCCCTATATTTAAAGCCTTTATTAACATTACTTTATAATATTATGCTTAGGAGATTGACTCCTCATATGCTTAGCTCATAGTTAATAGATGAAAGTTCATCAACATAAATCATGTGACGAACCCTTTCGCATAGACATAACATATGTTAGCACCTATCTTGTTTAGAGTACACTTGAGCACACAATCCAAGGCCCCTCCATTGACTAGATCATATACATGTATGTGTATATACATGTGAGAAACCTTTTACATAACACACTAAGGTCACACATATTCATACATTACTTCGTTCATGCATATAATACATGTTCATCACTTAACCATATATTCTTATTCATAAACATACAAAACCAAACGTACTAACCATCCTATCAAGGCACACATGTGCAATGCATAGACAAAGTCCCATACCCTTGTCCCATAGTGGTACACCTATCAAGTCATCCTAGTTATGGGAATATATAACATGCTTCATAGACACATACTTTACATACATAGTGTAGACACAAGTGCACATGAGAATACCATTCATTAGACACAATGAACCTATACTACTTAAAAGCAAGCATAATGTGTAGATGCTTGTACAATGGCCATCATTATCACATCATATCTATAAACAACACAATGAGGCAGCCACCCTCTAAGGACCACAACGCACATTTAAGGATAGAACACACACCACAATTTAGAATAGGAGTCAAGGCAATCTTCACATTGCATGCAAGACTCCTAACCTTAGCTATTCACACATTCACATAGGGGTACATAGGTAAGGGATTATTAACAATCAAAG
The DNA here is from genome assembly GCF_001406875.1 of Solanum pennellii. Classification (NCBI taxonomy): domain Eukaryota; kingdom Viridiplantae; phylum Streptophyta; class Magnoliopsida; order Solanales; family Solanaceae; genus Solanum; species Solanum pennellii. The sequence continues at coordinate 19,388,821 of NC_028639.1, forward strand.
CTCATCAATGAAAGCACCTAAACCTATCCTTAAAATAGTTATACAAATGTTCAAAAGAATAGTCATACAACCTATATCCCAACTAGAATAGGAGACTAGACATAGACTTCACATTTGGTTATCATCACCAACACACATTCATAGTATAATTGCCTTCAACTACATGAGTGCATCACATATATATTTACAATAAAGTAAACACTGCCACCATAACTGGACCATAAAACACAATGCGATACAAGGATTCATCAACTATCAATACTATAAGAAAGTAGAAGAGATCGGCATTCTTACCAATTTCTTACCCTTTGATCATCATTGATCATCTTTGATCAATAATCCTTTTTAATCAACAATTCATGTATAGGGAAGTATCTAAATCTACTTTAATCATAAAAGAAATAATGCATAAACCACTACAAGACCATGCTACAAACTAGTACAATACATCACCAACATACTAGAAAGTAGAAGGACATATATCTTTAACAAAATTCACTTGCATTGATCATCAATCATATTTCATCAATAGGGTCAATCTAGGGCAGTAGCTAATTACATAATAATCAACTCTAACTCATGCTTCATCTACTCTAGAATTGAGATCACATTATGTGTATTAGCATTATCAATCAATAGGCTCAGAGAATGTAAATCAATCTTTACCAACACTCCTTTGTTTTGATCATTAAGGATTCATGCCCACTACCTCATAAATAACATATAAGTAAGGCAGTAGATATAATTATCCCTACACAAATGAATCCCACATTCATGGTTTATAAAGACAATGTTACAGTGAATGACATACTTAACAGTCAAAAAGAATTAGAGATCATGTTCTTCAAGAATAAACTCACACTAATAAAATATCACATAATTCATAATCACATTACTATATAGGCTGTAGTTAAAGAAATCATAGTCTAAACGACATCCTACTACAACTGCCATAAAATCGAGATTACAGTGAGCATGCTAAATTAGGAATTTATGAAAGATAGAAGAACATAGGGTAATTAAACATTGATCCACATGTATCATTCACAAACATTTCACCATCAATATACAATATAAACCTTAGATATTAGCAATTCAACATGCTAGAATCATAATCCAATCAATACAAAGTCATTATGTCCATACATAGGCTAAAAAGAGAATTGATGGAGACATGGTTTCATTATGCAATTGGATTGAAATACACATTATATTAAGTACATTATCTTCAATTTATCATGATCAAGCCTTTGAAAACGTTTAGAGAAAGAACCCATGGCTAGTTTGAAGAAGTAGAGATTTGATCATGAAACTACTTTGAAAAAATTCAAGGGAACTCTCTAAATGGAAGATTAACTAGAGATGAAGGATCACCATACCTTAATGTAGAAGAAAACCTCTAAAACATGATGAAGTACCCATGGAAATTAAAGTTCCAATATGTTCTTGATCTTCACCTTCAATGGAGGTTCTAGAGAGAGTTTGGTTTGAGAGGGAAGTCTGATTTTTTTAAATTCAATTGGGAATGGGGTTGTCACGTTTTTTATCACTTGAATACACTCAAAAATAACCAAATAAACCAACTAGGGTCAGTGTAGTACGCTGGGTGAATTTCTCATTCACCCCATAATGGGTGTGCATGCCATTAAATGCATCCTGCAACGACAGCCAACCATCGACGCTCCTTAGGCCCATCGATGGACCGTTGGTGGTCTCCGTTTTTTTGGTCTGAGGCATTCCTTTTGATGAGACTTCAATAGGAATATTCCAAATCCACGCTTCACCAACGACGGGGCGTCGGTGGGCTGACGGACCGTCCCTTGGCTTCGTCGATTGACACTGCTAGGGAGTGTCTTGACAGCCTTTGGGTCCTCCGTGTGGGCTTCTTGCGAGGACCTTAGGGAGTCTTACCAGGGAGTTTCCAACGTAAATACAAACCATAATAAGTCAAGGACCCCCCACATGATTTTCACCCAAAACAATTACATGAAACACCTTCAAACAGGCTAAGCACACCCAAGACACACACATGCATGTCTCAAGGGCTATCTTTCATTTTAGATGGTTTAATGTGAGACAGTATTATTAGAATAAATTCTTATATGTTGATTATATTTTCTAATCGAAGAGCCTAAGTAAGATTCATATGCGAGGATTCTAAGTAAAATCAGTAAGTATTATGTTAGAGGTCTATGTAAACCTCAATATGTAAAAAGTTGTAATTTTTCCACATTTTTACCTATAATATGTTATGATGAATGCCAAGAGGCTAGTCTTAGTCCTCTCCGAGGATGACAACGCCGGTTACGTCTAGGGTGTGCTCCTCGGTCGGGACAAGATCTTTCTACAAGATTTTATACAAGAAATGATACTACCTCTAGGAATTGAGTTACCCTCTTTCCACTCTAAGACGGGGTCATAAGGTAAACTTAACTACCCTTTTTTGACAATCAATGGAAGCAAAACAAGCGTGCAACAAATCCAATCCCAAAAAAATATCAAACTAAAACCATATCAAGTTCTACAAAATCCACCCATGTAAATCTATTGGGCAAAGATATAGGACAACTCCTAAATACTCTTCCAGCCACAACAAAGTAACTGTCACGACCCGAAAGTATCCCCTAGAAGATGAGGAAACCCTTAGGTTGGACAATTGTATTCTTAACCCTTCGGGGGTCTTTTACTAGCCCACTAGCTATCATTCATTGCATAAGACATTAAAACTAGTGGGTGATTAAACTTTTCACAACAATGTTAATAAAAAGAAAATATGTTTTAAAAATTCTAAAGAGTAGTATCGTCGTCACAAGACATCTTAAATACACGTCTTAAATATCTTAGGGACACGACCATTTACATTGAATGAAAATACATAATAAGTCTTAATAGTACAAACTAAAGAAATAGAGCTATGCCCTCGAATATATGAGGACAAACTTAGTATTCAGAAACTCGATCCCTAAGCTGGCCTTCTAGTATTCAACTTGCCTCCAACCTATACTTATAGAGTATAGAAAACTATGGGGTTTGTACAAAAAAATGTACAAAGTATGGCATATGCATAAACAAGTAAAAAGGGATGTTTTAGTATAAATATAACTTTCATGCCAAATAAGTAAAACCTTCATGAATATAGAGATGAAATAGCATATAGATTATAATTTAGCACATAAGAAAGGACATCCATAATTTAAGCATAAAATACTATTTTACAGTAAATTCCAATAACATTTTAGTGAACCCAACTATTATAGTGAACTCATTTCATTTGAAGTTTCCCTAACCAAGATATCCTAAGATTCACTAAGGTAAGACATGAAGGAACCCCCTATACACCCCCTTAAATACACACCTAAATTACACTTAAGACTACCAACCATTGGCTTACTTCGCCCAGAAACAATCCATACTCTAGACTAGACATTAGAAGGACATTCATACATTAAGGAAAGAAAATTTATATATTAAGAACTTCATGTAGGTTCCCTACTCCAATGGGACTTGAAAGTTACACTAAGTTCAAAGTTGAGTAGCATCCCATACTACTACACCCCCTTAGTGCTCCTTGGGGATTCCCTTGGATCAACCACACTACATACTCATTCATAACTTCATTATATAAAACTTAATTTAACATACTTACTTTACATTAGATCTTAAGTCATGTAACTTCATTTGCAACACATGATCTCTTATTCATACACTTCATTTAAAACACACCAAGACTCCCCTTTCGGAGTGTCTACTTAGTGCAATGGATAAATAACCTCCCATACAACCACCTACCCTAAGTAGTACACTTTTTAGGAGACTTGGATCATTAAATTCATCTATGGGGTATAGCTTTAGCCAACATAGATCATGAGAGCTAGACATGGAATCCCGATATTACCCTTATCGGATGAGGGATTCCCACTGGACTAAGGTAGGGTAATTCTCTTAGATTTAACAAGGATTATCAAATAGCTACACCTGTGTGGGAGCATAGTTAAGGGATAAGGAAATTGCTACTAAGTAACTCACTCTCTACTAACGAGTAGTACTAATCTAAAGAGATACATTGATATATAACATCTCAACTCACGAAGTGTAACCACCCCTTCTTCATATCCTCTTGGTACTAAGCGTAACTCCCCCATGGAGTCTTAAACATTCATTACTTTATGTCAAGGGAAAGATAATTAGAACAACATCTCAACTCACGAAGGGTACTATTCCTAGAGGTCACATTGGAAAACCAGATCTCAACTCACAATGGGTATCTGACCTTCAACCTATCTTAGAAAGCTCTTGGGAATAGTGAGGTTGTTACAAAACACTTCATCTCAACACACAATAAGAGTTCGCCTCAAAACTTCTTTTTTATTCACATTCTTTAACTTCATTCATTCATTCACACAAAGTGTGAGTGTGTATGTACATGTGATTACACCTTTTACATAATCATCATGTTCATAACATTGACTTCTAAATATTTTTTCATCTTCATTCATCATATTATACTTTAGCATGCTTAACATAAACACATATTTCACTTAGACATAATCTCTAGAATACTTCACATAAAAATCATCATAAAGCACATTAAAAACAACAATATCATTATCATCTTACATCAGATAATATTCCTTCATGGCCTTATTCACAATACACATGTAAATTCACATGCATATGCTTCAGGTAAACAACGCCACCAAAGGTGGACCATACCACTATAGAGAATTTCATAATAAGAGCTAAACAATGTAACAAACTTACCATTCATCAAAGAATTCAACACCTATTCATAATTTGTCAAACAATTCTTCATAAAATAGCCCTTAGGGCAGTAGCTAAACCATATTATAACCATTAAGAAACCACAACCCTAACATTTACTAATCATTCTCATTTAACCAATTTTATAAGCCAAAAATTGATACAAAGCATAAATATATTTCCATTGGTGTTTTGACATTGAAATTATCAGTAAACACTAATAACAACACAATTTAATCATTAAACCGTTTTCACGTAGAGACTCATAAACAGAGTCAAGGAATAAATAGGTTTGAGGTTTGAAACCATTTTAAAAATATCATTGAAGTGGCTCCTTCAATGAAAGAAGGTTCAGGATGAATACCATACCTCAATGAGAAGGAAACCCACTAATATTTGATGAAGAAGACGTCCACCAACACCCCTCCAAGCCCTTCCTTGAGTCCAAGCTTCTATCGGGTTTTGAGAGTCTTTCTTGAGAGAGTGTTTTAGGTGTTTGAAAATGAAGAATTGAGGTAAAAGACCCTAAATATATAATACATGGTTCATAAAAGACTTGGGGTGAATTTACAAAACAGTCGAAGCCTTAGATGAAAAATTGACAGCTTTTCTAGGCCAACATACTCCCCCTTAATGAAGGGTCGTTGCCCAGTCGACGCCCCTTCGATGGGGTCTTTCAATTTGGGCTGAGCCTGCCTCTTGATCAGGCCTTCTTGACCGTGCTGGTCCAATTGATACCCAAGGTCGAAGGGCCGTCGTTTGAACAATGGTCCGTCCCTTGTGCTCGTCGTTGGTCACGGCTTGGCAGCATCTTGCCAAAGGGATGGGGTTCCTCTAGGGACCCTAGTGGTTCTTAGGTAAGGTCGTACCCAGACGTTAAACCCATATACCTAGTCTTATAGGTATTAGGAACATCCCACACCAATTTCAATCAAAACAAACACATAAAATTCGCTAAACCACATGAGGACACACAAGCACTTTCTAAGGCATACCTTCCGAATAACATGGACGTTCTAAGACTTTTGACCTCCAAACGTCACCGAAGTTCATATACTGCCTAAGGACATCATTATAAACCTTTTAATGACTTTTAGACCTCACTACACACATGCTTGTCTCTAGTTTCATTTAGTGTGTTTTAGAGTGTTATGGTCATCCACCGGGTTAATAATCGAAAAAGGTTCAATCAACACATCAGTAGAATATCAAACTTTGCTACTACAGGGGTTTCAAATGATAAAGTAGCACCTGATATAGTAAGAATAAACATCAATATAGAAGATTTGTAACATAACAGTGACCACATTGGGAGATTCCTCTTTCTCACCGCTAGAGCAGAGGGCATAGAAGTGGTTCCTTTTTGGATCTTCAAAACTAATACAACTTGCTTGAGCTTTACCACTCCCCTTCTCTTTACTCCTCAGATTAGGAAAATTCCTAATTTTCTGGACACTCTTTCCACACCCAAATCTATTTTCCATCCCAACTAGACACTCACCCCAATATTTCTTACCACACTTGGCACAAGTAGGTTTCTTGTTAGGTGAATTCCCGCTTCTTCCCTTTTGGGAAATAGGGTTAGACACCGTATCCTTTTTAGACTTGGGAAAATTGGAAGGAACTTGGTTTGAGACCCTCTTGTTGGACCTAGACTTGTATTGAATTTCAAGACTACCCATCGAAGTACCTTCTTTAGTATACTTGGCCCTCCTAAACTCCATGTTCTTCCTCTTGGGTCTTGTCTCCTCAACCTTTTTAGCATGAACCATCAACTGAAAAATATCCATATTATCATGGAGAATTTCCTAAGGACACTCTTCAACCAAATCATCAAACACTCCTGAAACAATAAGACTCATCTCATTCCTTGGGTTAGACACGAAGGAAGGGGCATACTTAGACAATTTAGGAACTTCGAGCAGTACTCTTGCACACTCATACTTCCAGTACAAAGGTTGATGAATTACTCCCAAGGTATAGGACCCTCTCTCAAAGCCCTATTGTCTTTCCATTGAGTATACAAAGTTTTAGCCACATCCTTGGGTTGATAGGAGGCTAGCTCGTCATTCTCATTAGAACTCACTCCCATAGCATAGAGGATCTTGTAGACCTCATCAAGAAAGTCTTGGGGATATTCATTATACTTAGACCCAAAGAGCATTGGAGTGTTCATCCTTGTGAAGTCCCTCAAGCGAGAAGTTGTGGTGCTAGCATTTTGTTGAACACGGGGTCCAACCTTTGGATCTTCTTGAGCCGTCTTGGCTTGATATTGAGTAGATATCTCTTAGGCTTGAGTAGTCATAGCTTGAGACAAAGTCACAAATGCCGATCACATCTCTCCATCCGTCATAGGTGGAGGATTGACGATAGCTTGGTCTTGTAGAGGAGCTTGGTTGTCTTGTGGAGGAGCTTAGTTTCCTTGGGGAGGAACTTCCTTATTAGCCAAATATTCCTCCACTCTCTTTGAGGCTTCCCGTCTCATAGTCATCTCCTATATTCACATGAAAAATATTAGAAGAAAAAGGGACACATAAAGTTATCACTCTTGAGGCACGACTTTCAAGATTACCAATAAGTGAAAATTCCTAAGTATCACATAGCCTCTCATTCATAAGTGAGGCGCGCTTCACACCCATGAAGAAGAATTTATGTAAATGTATTTTAGTGAGACATCAATCCTAACATTTATTCAACCTCATGCTCTAGTACAAAGTTTGTCAAGATCGAGGACACCCCCTAGAAATAACCGACGTCGTCGTCTTAGGAGAGGAATTGTACAAGCCCTTAGTATTTGTCATAACATATCATAGGTCGAAAAATGCGGATGAATTAAAACTTTCCCATATTGAGGTGTAGATAGACCTCTCATATATCATATACGGAGTTTACTTATACTCCTCACATATGAAGCTTACTTAAGCTTCTCGTTTGTAAAATATAATATTTACATAGCAATTTAGTCTAATACTTTGTCTCACATTAAATCATCTAAGAAAAAGTAGAACATTTGGGAATACTCTTATAAAAATTAATAATTCCCACGTGGGGATTATAACAACATCTTCAACAATAGGAATGAAATGAATGTCATTAGACTATATCAATATTACCAAGGTAGAATACGTGGCACCATCCTCGAACTAGATGACCTACCAAAAAATGGGGAAATGTCCAACTCTTCTTGCAAAACCAACCCTTGATACCTCAACGGGCCGAACCTCCATTGTTTGGGAAAAAGGTAAAGAATATGGGTTTGTACAACCATATGTACTGAGTATGGAAACATATGCAAGTAAAACCATTGAAATCGTGCTTAAAGGGACATTTAGTTCAAAACCATGCTAAGTCACTTTCAAAAGCGTTTATGCACAATGAAGAACACATGCAAACCATTACACATAACATTACCCAAGACAAGTTCATATTCAATAACAGACAAACATAATTATAAAGTCAAGTAAACAAAGATACTATCAACACAAGGTCATATCAACATGAATGGTAACATATCAAGATAATATAAGTATTAATAATTCCAACATAATAACATAATAACAATTCATGTACAATGATTCATTCACTACATCATGTAAGAATCTTAATCACAACCCCTTCCCAAGCCTACAAGTGCAATGCTTACGTGAAGTCCCATAACCCCACATAATCAAGTATTCCCAACAAAGGATCATAAGAAATGTCAAAATTTCATATATCTTAACATCATACATTTTCTTCATCATATATATCAATCTAGACCAATAGAATGTACATTAATTAAACTAACATAATATAGGATCATCCACATGTAAAGAGATCAAATACATTTCATTCCTACCAAAAGTGCATGTGAAAAACTTAGGACTTTCCTCAAGGTCAACTTGTGCCACGTATAACAATAGTCTCATACCCCTACCTATACTAAGTAGAACCCCTTAAGTCACCCTAGTTAGTGTTCACTTTATTACATTCATTTTACTTTCAGGAACAATCGCCTTAACCGACATACACCATGCGAGCTAAACATGGAATCCGGTGACGTGAAACCCTACACCTAAAGAAGGTGGTTTACTTGCCACGGTAGTACCAAAACATGAACATACCATTCTAGGTGGCTCCACTAGCTAGTATTCCTATAGGGTAACATAGTTCAAGAACTAGAAGACATGCTAGAGACACTATTTATGCACAATTACATTGTAATATCCATCTCATGAGAAGCATTGTGAACCTACCTTCCTACATTGGGAATGGAAACCACTCATAACCAGTTCACTAGGTTCTTAGCTAAAGTCCCATTTTTAAAATGTCTTTGAACCATTCTTAATCATCATAATTTAATATAGGTCATAGAAGACTAACCCCTTGTATATCAATATAGATTAGCTCATTAAGGTATTGCATGAGAATGTCCATTCATTACAACCCTTCATATGTGAGATCGACACATCATAATCATTATATCATAGTAAGGCACATATGTTATTATAAGTCAACCTTATATCACCATACCCTTAATCATAATCTCACAATTGATATAAAGAAATTTCATCATATTCACCATTCCATGACCTTCCTAATCTTATCAAATGTAATACTTCAATTGAACAGCATAATCATCAAGTATAAGCCATCATCAATGAAGTAAAGAACTCAAGATCACAAAGTCTTACCAATTCATCTTCATAAGTCTCCTTCAAGATCATACCATCAATACAACCATATTCATCGACCAATACACTTAATAACATCATATAATAGTAATCTATACAATAGCTAATTCAATTGTATCACCACTAATCAAATCAACATAAATTCATAACCAAGGTTTAAGGGAAAGGATTCAATCAAGATTTCTTCCATATAACAAGGTCAATGACTATGAATTACAATAATTAAAAAATAATCAATTATAATCTATCAATATTAATGAAGGGAAACCAACAACAGTACAATTTGAAAGATCAATTTCGGAACTAAAAGGAAACCCATGTTTTTGACATATTTTGAAATAAATTTCGAAGAGCCTCTTGGGGAAATAGTTCCTAAGAGTGAATACCTTCCATACTTTGTTAGAGAATTGTATAAGAAAAATTTGTTTTGGGAATTTTGGGGTGTTGGGTTAGTTTAATGAGGTTTAGGTCTTATATTGTCCCCTACTAACTTAATTAACCACCCCTTAAATCCTAATTAATTGACTAACCAAATTACTAATTAAGTCCCTAACTTAAAAACATGTCAGCAAAAACAAACCCAAACCATAAGACCACGATCAATGCTCTATAGGTCCATCGACTGGCCCCTACTATTGGTTGTTATTTTTGTTAAAGAGGGGTCTTTTGGACCCTCCTGGACAATTTACTAAGTGTCAATCGACGTGGCCATCAACAAAATGTCGATCAATATATGTCTCATCGATTTGCTTCGTGGATGAACAGTGTGAAGTTTACATCTTGGGGTCAAATTGAAGGGTCCTCCTCAAAGACACTTGGGTTGGTCCTTAGGCAGTCGTACCAGCAAGTTTCACCCTAAACAAAGTCTACCACATGTTTAAAACCTTTCTACCAACTTTCACTAATTTCCGACTCTAAAAACCTCATGAAATGCCAAGGCACACTAATGCACATTTCACAATTATCCAGACGTCATGGACGTTTCTTGATGTTTTGAATCTAACACTTCCTAATTGGTTTAAATACATTATTTTTGCACTATAAAAAGTTTTTAAATTCGTATTTCATCATGTGAGTCTCTAGACCAAGTCATGGACTTTCAAATGTGACAATCACTTATACCAACCATCTTTCCCCACTAAAGTGATATTAAAATATTTTCAAAGTAACTCACGATCTTCCAAGCTCTCTAATATAACTTAAATGTTTAAATTAATAAAACACTTGGTTTTTTAGTACCTTTTTTATGAACTATCTATGAATCAAGTTAGGAACTAAGTAAATTACCTTAAACTTGTTAGGAATATTTGCAAGGTTAGGTTTTCTTTCTAAAATTAGAGTTAACTTTTCAAGCTTTTTTGGAGGAACATATGAAGTTCCAGAAGATTTTTATATAATATACAGGATATAGTATGAGATCATGTATTTTACATAATATACGAGATATAGTATGAGATCATGGAAAGAAGACTAAAAACAGGCCAAAAATGGAAACATGACAATAGTAACTGATACATGTGTTATGTTACACCTCAGAAAGTCCAATGACCAAGGCTAGAGCCTCACCTAATGAATATTGATTAAAATGTTTTTACCGTACCTAAACTAAGGTGATTAATTTTATTTGGATGAATTAGAGACTTAACGTCAAGAAACAACCATAACATTCGGAAAGTAGTGAAATTCAACTAGTAGATGTCCTTAGGTATTGTGACGGTTTGAATGTGTCTCATGAAGGGTAAAACATATAAATATACTTTAAATAAATAAAATAATGTTTATTGGATTAAAAAGTCCAGTTTCGAAAAGGTCCACCAGGTCCCTAAGGAGGACCCAAACACTTGGCCAGCAGGCTACCCAAGGCAGCAAGCTTAGTACATAGAGAGAGAATGTTCGCGCCGCGGACTAGATCCACTAATGGAATAATTGTGTGTCCGCATCGTGGAATTATTGCAAACTCTACAGTACAAAAAATTATTTCCACAAAACTTGTGGGAACAGCTCCGCGATGCGGACTTGTTGTTCGACGAAAATTCCAAAAATTAAAGTCAAGTTTTACTTGGTTAATAGGTACAACTATGTGAGGGGTGTCTTGTGTATATTAGGGGATGGGGATATATTTATTTTAATTCAGTGTTACCCCACTTATACCCATAAAAATCAAATTCCCAAATTGAAAACTCAATTGCTCTCACCACTCTCTAAATTCTCTCTCTACCAAAACCTCCATTGATGGACATTGAAGATTTAAAAAAACTATCAATGTTCAAAGTATTCATCTCAATTTTCGGTCTTAATCTTCATTAAGGCATGTTTTCTTTCACCCTTGAGAGTCGTTTCTCCAAGAGGTCTCTCCAAATTTAGGGTTTTTCTCTACACATGGGTCTTCTTTGAAATACCAAATTTTCAATCAATTATGGTTACTTAGGGTTTTTTTTGTGTATAATGATGGATAATGGTTGTTGTTCACTTCAAATTCCTTGGGACCCATGTTCTACCCCAATTTCATAAATATTGGATTTGATACAGTGAGTTGGTTGAAGGTGATAAATGTATCAAGTGTTTATATTGATGTTAGCTATGATTTTACTGCGCGAATACCTTGTTTTATGTATTGGTTATGCATTCTTAGGTGATTTGAGTATGAAATCCCAAGTAGGGCAAAAAGGTATGAATGTTGGTTCATCCTTGACCTCAATTATGAAAGATAAATTACTTTGATGGTAATGATGTTATAGCTAATTTAATTTTTTGGTGTTGATGACAAGGTCCTATTATAGCTAATGTGATTTTTTGGTGTTGATGACAAGGTCCCCTCACTCTTAACCCTACACACTTGAATTAGCTATGAACTATTCATGTATGTTATGGTATGATTATTATATTATTGAAAGGTAGTTCTCATGGTTTTAATGAATTGTTACAGTTAAAGCTATGCTCACTTGGTAGTGTTTCTAAAGTGAAAGGATTGTTCTCACTTATGATCTAATATGATAAGATGTTTACATAAGGGTCTAGTACAGCCTAATGTGAACATATGTGATCACTAAAGAGGATTACTAAAGGTAATACATTCTTAGCACCGAAATGGCATGAAATGAGATGGGGGTATCAAGTTTAGTAGGTTCGGTTACAACATGGGTTTCCTCACGATTACCATGTCTAAATCTCATGAGATAGGAACCCCCGCGTCTAGCAAGTTAGCGTTTCCAGTAAAATCTCCTTGACCATTATTTATGTGCCTACATAGGACTCTAGCTTAAAGGATCAACCGAGATAGTTATGCATGAAAGTTTACACCTTAGGCAAGTGTTAACCCTCTCTTTTCGGTGTGGAAGTAGAATACCATATTCCATGTAGATCACATGGTCTAATGTCGATTATAGAGACCTCTTTCCCTAATGTACAAGTAAATGAATAAAGGAAATATATAGACAGTCTCTAGGGCTTTTCATGAGGGATTCTACATATGGTAAGTGATATGTAACGACACAGGATTACCCCAAGACGTAACACAGTGTATTCGGCCTATCGGAGGTCTTATACAAGCCCTTAGCATACCTTTATCGAGTAAAGAAAAAATAGAAGAAAATATAAAACTTTTCGTAGCATAACACAATGCTAAAATAGCACTTATTTTATAAACAAAAATTACATAATTAAGAAACTTAGTTTTGTTTTACCATCTTAGACTAAACATCAATAGAATAGAATAGGGACACGACCCTTAAAAACAAAAAAGAATAATCTTACTATTACATAATCTTAAATAACATCTTGACATGAAGGACCTTGAATCATAAGGACACACATTGAACTAGGAAAAATATCTATTCAAGCTCTTTATTCTAGGGAAAATCCTCTAGCCATCACCACCTACACTTAATGTAAAAAGATGAAGAAAAATGGTGTAACACCCCAGAAAATCTATGACCTAGAATAGAGCCTAACCAATTTAATCATGATTAAAATGATATGTCCAGACCAATAGTAATGTAATAAACTTGATTTTTAAGTATTATAACCAAAATGTGAAGGGACGACCATGATATTTGGAAACTAGTAAAAATTGCACTAGTAAACGTCCTTAGGTATTGTGAAGCTTTAGGAGTGTCGTATGAAGTCTAAAAAATGTAAAAATACTTTAAATAGATAAGATAGTTTTTATGAAGTAAAAACATCCAGGTTCGACCTCCTCAAACACCACACTAGGGGTGCTTGAGGAGGACCCCATTATTGGCCAACAAGCCGCCTAAGGCAGCAAAAGATTTCACTTACATGAAACCAGTCCACATCGTCGACTTGATTCACCAAGGATGAAAACTTTTTTTCCGCTCGAGGACACGTTGATGACTCTATTAGAGGCTAATTTGAACTTAAGTGATCGCTAAAGGTGATTACTAAAGATAGCAGACGCTTAGCACCGAAAGGGCATGTAAATGAGATGGGGGTCTTACATTTAGTAATTCCAGCTCCCCACATGGGTTTCCTTATGATAGCAAGTCCTGATTCCCAATGAATGTGTTGTCTTATGATATGGAAACCCCCACGTTTAGCAATTTAGGATTTCTAGCAACAATTTCCTTAACCCTTAACTATGAGCCCACATCGAACTCTAGATTTGTGGATCCACATCGATAGCTATGTATGAAAGGTTACACCTTAGGCAAGTGTTAACCCTTTCTTTTCGGTGTGGTAGTGAACACCAAATTCTATGTTGCTCACATGGTCTAATGTAGGTTATTGAAACATGTTTCCCTAATGTAAAATTAAATTAATAAACGAAATATATGGACTCTCATTAGGGCTTTTCTTCAGGGGTTTTCTACAAAGTATGAGGGAGGTATGAGACTTTTCTCATACATTGCAATTGTGGGATCCTAAGAGATGGTTCTATTGGTGTTCTTTTATAATTAAGTTTAGCATGACTTATATATGTTAAGCTATATATATGGTCCTTACGAATAAAGAATGAAATGATGAAGTACTACGTTATGAAGATAAGTATGAAGTGGGTTGCTTAATGTGATGATTAGCTTTGGATAGGGTTATAGGATTCTATTTTTTGCATTGCACAAGTATATCTAGGGTGGTCTATATGTTGGGATGATATCGTGTTGGGTTGGTTTATGATGTTTACTTTATTTGTATATTGGAATTACTTCATAAAAACATTTTTTGACTGAAATGTCCTTGTATACATGCATTGATGATTTTTATGCATAGAACTCATTCATAGTACGTGTGATGTACTAACCCATGTTTTCTTCCCTTTTCCCCAAAAATTGTAGGTTTAGTTGATTGAGGAATCAAGGTAGCTTTTAAAGGATAATTGGAACTTGCTTCTCCTAGACGGTGAGTCCTCATGTCCGAGCACGAAGGCCCATATTCTATCTCTCTAGGTTTGCTAAGTTTGAAGATAATATTTTGATTTCTAATTAGAATGTTCTCATTGATGTATGTGCTATGTCCCAAATTTCTATATTCCTATGTTTAGATGGTATGAAGTGATGAATTTAGATTCTATTTCCATATATGAAGCGAAATTCACTCCCAAAGTAAAAGTTTTAAATTTTTCCACATTTTTATTCAGTGATACATGCTTTGACAAGTGCCATGGGCTTGTCTAAGTCCTCTTCAAGGACGAAGAGCTGGTAAATCTAAGGGGTTTTTCCCGATTGCTACAAACCTTGTATCAGAGCATAATATTAAGAATAATGTAGGAACAATTTCACAAAATACCACGTCATGTAGAGTCTTGTTCATGGGTGTGAAGAGCTTGCCACACTTATGAATGAGAAGCTATGAGATGCTTAGGAACTTTGACCTTTCGTTATTCCTTAGTCGTGTCGAAGAGTCTTAACTCTATCTAGTCCTTTCTTCTTATACTTTTATTTTTCCTATAGGAAATAAAACGAGAAGTAAAAATTCTTTAATGTATGAGGAGGAGAATCTGAATGAGGCGGTTCCCCTTAATGCTCCTCAAAACCCTTAAGTTCCTATTGAAGAAGGGGATATGTCTATTGATGAGATAAGGGCGGCTACACTAATGTGTTAGCCACTCATGTTTCTAGGGATACAAGGGTGCAAGTGAACCCCAATTCTAGAACTACTGCTTCTAGGATTAGAGATTTCACTAGGATGAATCCCCCTACTATCTTTGGCTCCAAAGTGGGGGAGGACCTTAAAGGTTTTATTGATGAAATCTTCAATATGCTAGATGCTATGGGGCTGTATTTTAAAGAAAAGGGTTAACTAGAACCCTATAAACTCAAAGATGTGGCTCATGTTCGGTGATAACAATGGAAGGATAAGAGACCTATTAGAGAAGGTCCGATTAATTGGGCTTCCTTCAAGATATGATATCTTGATAGGCTCTTCCCCTTGGAATTGAGAGAGAGGAAAAGAAATGAATTCATCAATCTTAATCAAGGGGGTATGCGTGTGAAGGATCTTATCCTCAAGTTTACTCAACTCTCCAAACATGCTCCCACTATGGTAGCGAATTCTAGGGCTAAGATGAACAATTTTTTAGGGAATATTCGACCTTCTTGTTAACGAATGTAGATCAGATATGTTGATTCCTAGAATGGACATCTCTCATCTTAGGGTTCATGGTGAACATATTGAGGAGAAAAATCTCAAGCAAGATGGAAGGGAATGAAAGAGGAAAAGGGCCGAAGATGGGAACTCTTCCAGGACTAGATTTGAGGTTGAAGATAAGCCAAGGTTCAAGAAAAGGTTTTCCAACCAAGGTCCTCCTAAAACTCCAATGATCAACAAAGGTAAAGAGGCTACCCCCAAGTCTCAAGAGGGTAATGTTTTTGGTCCTTCTGTTGAGAAGCTTATTTGTCCTAAATGTGTTAGAAAACATGAAGGCAAGTTTCTAGTTGGCACGAGTAATTGCTATGGTTATTGTTGGAGTTGACAGATGAAGAGGGATTGCCCTATGATGAAAAAAGGAAGGGATAATGCTCAAGAACAAGCAAGTGCTTCAAAACCCAATGCTCCTATCAAGAATCGAAATTATGCTCTCCAATATCTAGGTGATCCAAAGAGCTCTCCGGATGTTGTTACCGATATATTGCAAGTATTTTCAATTAATGTTTATGCAGTGTTTGATGCCGATGCCACTTTGTCCTTTGTAACCCCTCTAGTGTCTACTAAATTTGATATGCTTCCCGATGTCTTAGAGAAAGTTTTTTGGTTTATACCCTAGTGGGTTATTTCGTGGTTGCTAAAAGATTCCATATGAGTTGTCCCATTCCATTGCCTAATACAGTCACATTGGTTGATTTGGTAGAACTTGACATGTTGGACTTTGATGTTATCTTGGGGATGGATTGACTATAGACTTGTTTTTCTACCATTTATAATAGGACTCGAGTTGTAAAATTTAAATTTTCTAACAAAACCACTTTGGAATGGAATGGGGGAAACTTAGCTCCAAGAAGTCAAATCATTCCTCTCTAAAATCTTGTAAGTTGATTGCTAATTTGATGGGTCTATAATTTTTTAAGATTCAAGGAACTTTAGTCCGAGCTCCCTCATTAGAGTCGGTCCCCGTGGTGAATGATTTTCCAGAAGTCTTTCCCGATGACTTTCCTGATATGCCTCACGAACAGGAAATAGATTGAGGTATTGACTTATTACTGGATACAAAACACATCTCAATCCCTCCTTACAAAATGGGCCCGTCCTAGTTGAAGGAAATAAGGGCTCAACTCAAGGATTTTCTAGATAACGATTTTTCTCAACCAACCATATCCCCATGGGATAGTCTGGTGTTATTTGTTAAAAAACAAAGATGGGTCTCTTCGAATGTGTATTGACTACCGTCAATGTTACAAGGTCACTATAAAAAATTACCATCCCCTCCCTAGGATTGACAATTTACTTAATGAACTCCAAGGAGCGAGCTACTTTTCAAAAATTGAACTGAGGTCGAGTTATCACCAACTTAGGGTGAGGGGTGTCTATATTCCAACGACGGCATTCCGCACTAGCTATGGTCATTTTGAATTTTTAGTGATGTCTTTTGGACATACAACGCCCCCATGGATTCGATGGACCTTATGAATTGAGTTTTTAGAGCTATCTTGATTTGTTTGTGATTGTCTTAATTGCTGACATCTTGATACATTAAGAGTGAGAATGATCATATAGACCATTTGAGGGTAGTTTTGCAAGTCCTCAAGGACAACCAACCCTTTACCAAATTTAGTAAATGGGAATTTTTTATTAAGGTCAGTTGCTTTTCTTGGTCACATAGTCTTTAGTGAAGGTGTGGAAGACGATGATAGAAAGACGGATGCGGTCAAGAGTTGGCCTAGACCTTTGAGTCCTACCAACATCTGATGCTTTTTGGCTTTAACCGGATACTATAGGAGGTTTGTTAAGGAATTTTGATCTATTGCATCTATATTCACGACCTTGAACCAAAGCACGTCCAGGTTTGAATGGTCTGAAGAACATACAATTATTGAAAGATAAACTCACCTCCTCTCCTGTGTTGACCTTACCAAAAGGTACCGCAGGATTTGTAGTTTATTGTGATGCTTCTCGAATAGGCTATGGTTGTGTCCTCATGCAAGATGGTAAGATGATAGCATATCCCTCTAAACAACTCTAGGTTCATGAGAAGAACTACCCAACTCTTAATCTTGAACTAGCGGCCGTAGTGTTTGCCTTAAAAATTATGAGACACTATCTCAATGGGTACATGTTTATGTGTTCACCGACCACAAGTGTCACTCATATGTGTTCAATAAAAAATATTTGAATTTACACCAAATAAGATAGTTAGAGCTTTTAAAATATTATGATATGAGTGGCCAATACCACCCCAGGAAAGCCTATATAGTTACGGATGCCTTGAGTCGTATATTAATAGTTAGTGTGTCATATCTTGAAGAATAGAAAATGGTGTTAGCCCGTAATGTGCTTAGGAAATACTTGTTGGGTGTCTGACTAGAAGATTCTTCAAAAGTGGTTGGCGTGATCATTCATAATTTCGAGTCATTGGTTTTCGTTGATGTGAAGTCTAAACAGCATCTTGACCCAAGACTATAGCATCACCTATTGAATAATGTTTTCAATAATGTCTCCATACATAGTCTAATGTAATCAAATAGATTTAAAAGTTTTGGAACCTAAACGCCAAGGGACGACCATGATGTCTGGAAACTAGTGAAATTTTCACTTAGTAAACGTCCTTAGGTCTTGTGAAGGTTTTCGGAGTGTTTTATGAAGTCTAAAACTTGTAAATATACTTTAAATAGATAAAATTATGTTCATATGGTTAAAACGTACAAGTCTAACCCCCCCCCAAGGACCAATCTAGGGATCCTTGAGGAGGACACCACTATTGGCCAAAAAGCTACCCAAGGCAACAAAAGATTTCACTTTCATAAAATCAGTCTGCGTCGTTGACTTGGTTCACCAAGTACTAAAAATCTTGGTATGCATTGCCGAGAGTTCGGGTAGTCTACTTTTTAAAAAATTAATTTCAGCAATCATGTGGGAGCAGCTCCGCGAGGCGGATTTGTTTCCCGACGAAAATTCTTAAATTTTTAGTAAATTTGACTTTACTAAAAAGTCAAATTATGTGAGGGGTCTTTTGGGTATTTTAGGTAAGGGTTATATATTGATTTTAAATCAGACTTACACCACATTTACCCACTCAAATAAAATCCCCAACTCAAAACACAAAAGATCTTCCTTCTCTCCATGAAATTAAGAATTAATTGTGATGAATTAGGAAAATTAATGTTGTTTAAGTATGTATTAATGGTTAATTCTTGTTATTTATTCAACATTCCCATGAACCCATGTTCTTCCAAAATTCTATGAAAACCTTTAATTGATATGGTGAATTTTGAAGATGATGAGTATGGTATTGGTTGTATTAATGTTAACTATGTGATGGTGTATCAAATGTACCTATGTATATGAGTGCTCCTTGTTAGTACATAATGAGTTACTTAGGAACAATTTTCTTATCCCTGAACTATGCGCCCACATTGGTGTAGCTATTGGAGAATCCATGTAAAGGCTAAGAGTATGACCCTAACTTAGGCAAGTGGGGCTCCCTCATCTCTAAGGGTTTAATACAAGGATCCATGTCTACATCCCATGGTCTTTTGTAGGTTAAATCTAGTCTCACAAATGAATGTAAATGAACTAAGTCTTCTTAAGGGTGTACTACTTAGGGTAGGTGGTTGTGTGAGATCCGAAAAATGACATAGGTTAAACTAGAGCGTAACATGTTTTTCATGATGTTATATGGTCCTAAAGTGGACTAAAATATGGCATTGAGGCAGTGTCTATGATTTTGGGCCATTAGAAGTCAAATATACAGGGACGATCAAGACGTTCGACGACTAAGCCACCTATGTGTCTCATATGTGGTTTATGTTTTTATATGTTACATATAAGGTCATAAGATACATAAATGAGTTATTATAGTGTATATATGCAGTGTGTCATGTTTCGTGAAGTTTGGAGGTCAAACGTCCAAGAACGTCCACGACGTTCCGAATGTTTGCCTTGAAACGCCCATGTGTGTCTATGCATATTTCGTCATGATTTACATGTTCATTTTAGATGAAATTCATGTCAGAGGTCCTAAACTCGTCATGTTTAGGTTGGAAACGTTCGGGAAAACATCCCCAAGGACCATCAAAGGGTCCTTGAGGAAGGACCCAAGTTGGTGTCCAACAGTGTCCAAGACATCCCCAAATGACGGAGGCAAACGATGGCTCGTTGTCCTGTCAACGCCCCGTCGATGTGTGACATTAGTTGATACTATGCATTAGAAAGGAGGGACCAAAGGTGAGTCTTTGAACCAAATAACGGGAGGACATGACGGTCTGTTTGCGGACAAATGGTCCGTCGACTGCCAACCGTCAATGGCACTGTCCCTGCATGCAACTTTACGGTTAAGTGAAGAGTGAAAGAGTAAATTCACCTCATGACCAAATAATAGTATTGGATGTTATTTAAGGGTCTTTTGGGTATTTTAGATTTAATTATAAGCCTAAAACACTTAGAAGATTTCATTCTTCAAAATAAAAATCCAAATTCCCTTAGAAATTCCCTAGAATTACATTGGTGCCAAAACTAAAAGAAGGACTTCGATTGGCTAGATGAGTAGATATTAATCAACAAATTGAATAATTATGTTCTTCGAGGTATGGTTTTTGATCTTAAAACTCTATTCATCAAGGAGCCCAACTTTCAATGTTGTTTTCCAAAGTTTTCGAAGATGAATTGACCAAATTTTATGATCTATGCATGGGTTCTTGCATTAAAGGTTTTAAGCATTATATATTGATGGAATATTTATTAAAGTGATGATTTTAAATAAATTAACCCATGAACCCATGTAATTGATGATCCCTAGTTTTTTACTACTTTATGGGTTACTTAATATTGACTTAAATGTTTATGAGTTCTATGTAGTTTTCAATGGGCTATCTAATGATGTTAGAATTGTATTAATTTATATATAGGTTGTATTAGATATATAAATATATGTTGAATTAACCTAGTTTTATTGAGTATTATGATTTATGCATTGAATTGATGTTCATGGCCATTGGTAAGGGACTCATGATATTGAATTGAGTGATTTAGCTATGGATTGAGGTGTTGAGGATGGAGTGGTTGTAGGCTTCCATATTTCCCTTTAATTTATGTTAATTATATTTCAATTAGTTTGTGATTGGTATTTCCCACTTTTGGTGGCGGTGTTATATGCTTTTCTTTCAATTGATGTGGCCTTGTAGCGTTACATTATGTATTATGATGATCATGGCCTTGTCGGCAACTACTTGAAGTAATGTGGTTATATTTTTAGTTCATTATGTGAAGTATGAAAATATCTATCTACATGTTAAGTAATGTTAGAGTATCTGTGGTTTCTTCTTTTGATGATATTTATGTGATCATGTTAGACTATGACTATGGTTTTGTGTATATAGTCTTAGGGTTGATGCTTGGTTATTCCTACTTTACTATATGAGTCTATGATGGTCATATTAATGATTATATGATAGTGTATATGATTATTTAAAGAGTATATGGTTTTTTCTATGTGCTTCTAGAATGACATGTAATATGTATTAAGGTGAAGTATGTTGTGTCTTGTCTTGGTTGACTTGTGTCCCTAACTTGATGCATGTACGAAGTGAATATGAAATATCTTGACTTAGGATGCTAAAGCTTCTTATTATTGCATGAATTAATTACATGAGACCTTAAATGATGTGAAGAGGGTCCTTTATGTGAATCCTTGAACATAGTGGTTACATTATAAATGTTGAAGTCGAAATCCGTAATGGCATCCTTCAAGTAAAGAAATGACAGTCTTAAGGTTGATTAGCTGGAATGACATCATAACAATCATTAGGAAGTCATTGTGAGCTGCTTCTCTCCATTGTAAGGTAGACCTAGTGGACCTTTCTTTGGTAGGGTTGATGTGATTGGGTTATGAATTGATATGGAACCCCTTTATATGAACCTTTAATGTGAATTAATCTATGAGAACAAAGGCTCGCACCAAGTGAGTATTGTTACGGAAGTATTTCTAGTTAAAGAATGAGACTACATTACAAAGCACACCCTTCATATTCCTTAACCATGTGCCTACATGGGATGTGTCAAAGTTCTACTATTGGCATGTAAAACACCCTCATCTCAGTAGGATAGAACTTTGGATTCAATGTTTTTCCATCATGGCTATGTACGTTATTCCCTATTTTAATCATATGTGATTCCTACTAGAATTAGAGATGTTCTATGAGATTTAGGTGGTGGTATGGGACGCTATCTAGACATTGCATAACAATCTTTGATGGTGTTAGTTAGAGTCCCTGGGTCTTGTCCAAGACCATTATTTGAATATCCTTTATGTGATGAATGAGTCCTAAATAAACTAACGAATATAGTGACATAGGTTAAGAATGTCTGTTGAATGCATTAGTACTTATCTAGTGTATTTAAGGGTTGTCTAGTTAAGGTGCAAATGGGGCATATGAGTGGTCACTTCGTATCTTACCTATATAAGTCTTAAGGTTGAATCTAGTTAGGGAAAATGGTTGTATATGTAGACATGATCTATACCTAGGTAGTCTTATGGATTACTTAGGTAATCTTTAAGAGGTCAATCATGGACGATATCTTCTTACTTTAGTTAAGTATGTTTTTCATAGACTTTGGAAAGAGAATGTGATATTAACTATAGGTTGTTGTATTAAGTGAGGATGATTCTATCCTTGGTAGTCTATAGGATATCATATGTGTCTGTGTAAGGGGTTTTATGGGTGGTTGCTTCACTACTTACTCAAGTGAGAAATCGAATTACCTTTGGTAGAGGACTCTCATGTTGATGTGTATGGAGTCTTGTAAGTGTGCACGTCTAATTATAGGTAGTCTTGAGGGTAATTTAGGCATGCTTAGGGAGATGAATGGGCAGTCTCTCTTTGTATTGCTTAAGTGAGTCTTAGAATAGCTTTTAGTGAGAAAATTACATGCTAGGAAGTGTTAAAAGGGAAGAAGAAACACTTCATTGTAACAGTGAATCAATTCACGGTACAATGAATTAAGCTTACTGTATGGTTGCCTCAATAATGTGAATAATTTCTTAAATGTTATCTTATGTGTTTCTAAGTTGGTAAATGTTATTCTTATGATTATATTATGATATTTAAATGACAAGATGCATATTTCAAATAAATGTCTGTTTTCATGATTTTTATGCATATGCAATACTAAGCACATGTGGTTGTACTAATTCCATGCTTTTCTCTATCTCTATAGTGTTTGGTACGTTAGGAGAATTTGGGAAGCAAGACTTGGATCGTAGCATCATTCAAGTGAAGTTGAAGTATGTCCTCAATTGACTCGACGGCATATATGGATGTCTTATATATCTTTTATTTCTAAGTATTGTAATAGAGTAAGTATTTCTATATTTTGAAGTATTTGTCCATGCCCCAAAGTATTCTCGAGTCTAAGTTTGATGAGATCCAGACTAAGTATTTTCTATGATTTTATATTAAAGAGATTTTTAAATATTATGAAATATTTTGTGAAAAGTTTTAGTTCCGCACTACTTTTAAATATTTATATACTATAGACGATATGTAAGGTCTTGTATAGGACCTACGAGAGGTAAAGTATGCTGGTTGCATTTCGAGAATGCCATATCTTCTAGGGTGTGGTTTCGGGATGTGGCAAGCTTTATATCGCAGCATAGGTTGTGAAAGTAGTCTTAGAATCAAAAAGTCTCATCAAGTAACGTCTAGTAGAGTCTTGACCATCGTGTGAGTCGCAAGACATCTATGGGTGAGAGATAATAGGATGATAGATTTTCCATTCCTTTCTACTCCTATGTCGTGCCGTTGAGTTAATGTTATGAGTACACTTTTTCTTGTGGTTTTCCTTGTGTTTCTAGGAAGATTAATACGAGGAGGACACCGACTAGGTGGGTTGAAGAGAATGATGTTCAAGAGGAGATTCCTCTTCAAGTTGAGGAAGTTGAGGAAGTTCCTCTAGGTGACCAAGTAACTATTGGAGGTCAAGGTAATGATATTCTGGTGGTTCCCCTGGAGTTGACTAATAGTGATATTAGAGAGGCTTTGCATGTTTTAGATTGAGCCCTTATTACTCTAGTGAATTTTAGTATGGTTCCTAGGGTGAATGTTGTGGAAAGCACTATGACATCTAAGTTGAGAGACTTTGTGAGGATGAATCCTCCTATCTTTCTTGACTATAAGGTGGGAGAAGATCCCTAAGACCTCTTAGATGGTGTGTACAAGGTGTTGAGTGCTATGGGCGTTACATCTTGGGAGAAGGCAGAGTTGTCTTCGTACCAATTCAGGGATGTTTATCAAATATATTACACTCAATGGAAGGATAATAGGCCGGTAGAGTCGGGGCCTATTAAGTGTGAATCATTTAAGGAAGCTTTTCTAGGTAAGTACTTTCCCCGTGAGAGGAGGGAAGCTAAGGTAGAAGAGTTTATCAATCTCAAGCAAGGCAATATGAACGTTGAGGAATACTATTTGATGTTCTCAATGTTATCTAGATATTCCCCATCCCTTTTGTCTAATCTGAGGGATGAGATGAGTCATTTTGTGACGGGTGTCGCCGATCTAATGAAGGAAGAATGTCGTACGGAGATGATACATGATGATATGACCCTAGCTAGACGCATGGTGTATGCCCAATCGATTGAAGAGTCCAAACTTAATAGGATGTCTAGAAACTTGAAAAGGAGTGGTTCTAGTGAGCAAGATAAATCTAGGTTTAAGAAGAGGGCTGAAACTCAGGAAGAACCTAGGAGTGCTAAGGTTAAATTAGAGAAAGGAGGTGGTTCTCAAAATGGAAAACCTACATGTGTCACTTGTGGAAAGAGACACTATGGGGAATGCCTAAATGGTATTGGGAGTTGCTTTGGTTGTTGTAAATAAGGACACAAGGGGAGAGATTTTCCTACCATTGCTTCTAGAGGAAGAGAGGGTATGAAAGTTTCTTCAAATGTTCCAAAGGATGATGTTCAAGCAACGACACATTTCAATACACTCCAGACTAGAGGAGAGAAGCCAGATGGTGGTGAAGATGATGAGGCTAAGTCCTTGCATTTCCTTTCAGTGATATGAATTCCTTCCAAGTGCGGGAGTATGGTTAGGATATGGGATAGAAAGTCATAGAAGCATGTTGCATGTGCATGATGTTTAGGAGTTTTTTTGAAATTGAATTTCATTTACTTATTGCATTGTGTAACATATGTTTATTTGAGGTTACCTTGCATATTAGCATTTTTCTATCATTAATTGCCAAAAAAGTTGCATTTTTTAAAAAATGACCTAAATCACTATAATATACTGGTTGGTCACTGTGAAATTTTTCAAAATTTGACTAATTCATTTGTTGGTCTAAAATTTTATTAATGAGGTAATAACTGATGTATATGAGTATGATATTGAATATAAAATGAGTTTTTCTTATTTAGAATGAAGCATGTCACTTTGATAGCACTGTGAGTTATAGAATATCTTCTAGTTTCTTGTTGTGTTTTGAATCTCTTAATTATGTGATATTGATGTTCTCTTAGATGTTTTAATTGAATAAGGTGTTATATGATATGGTCATATGATCTGTTAAAATTGGACCTCGATTCTTGGAAGTGTTCAATTGGAAAGTGTCATTCGAGGACGAATGTTGTCCAAGTGGGGAAGAATGTAAGATCCCGAAAATGACTTAGGTGAAGATAGATCCTAACATGTATGTCATGATGGTATAAGGTCCTAATGTGGTCTAAAATATGGTATTGAGGCAATGTCTATGTAACACCCCGAAAATGAATTAGGTAAAGCTAGATCCTAACATGGTTGTCATGATGGTGTAAGGTCCCAAAATTGTTTATAATGTAGCTTTGAGGCAGTGTCTAAGAGTTTAGGTGCTTTGGATGTTAAACGTCAAGAGACGACCAAGACGTTCGAGGACTAACTGACCTATGTGCCTCATATTTGGTTTACGTGTTTATGTGTGTTTCATGAGGTCATAAGGTTCATGAATGAATTATTATAGTATATACAGGCAGTGTATCAAGTTTCGTGATGTTTTAGGTCAAACGTCCAAGAACGTCCATGACGTTCGAAAGGCTTGCCTTGAAACGACCTTGTGTGTCTATGTATGTTTCGTCAAGTTTAATAAAATGTGTTCATTTTCTATCAAAATTATGTGGTAGGTCCTAAAATCATATATAAACTTATTAGGGGTGGAAACTTGCGGGTACGACTCCATGTAGGACCAGCATGGGACCCAAAAGGAGGACCTCAATATTGGTGTTCAACACTTCCAAACAGTGGCAATCGACGACCAAAACGACGACCTGTCGACCAGGCAACGGCCAGTCGATGGGTCTCGTTAATTTAGACAAGTTTCTTACAGTTTGAGGAGCCTCAAAATCAACCCACAAGACCCCAACGACAGGGTGTGGGTGAGACCACGGTCTGTTGGTATGGGCGTCGATGGTGCTGAAAAATCTGGCAGTTTCTTGTTATGAAATGTGGGTTTTGGGAAATTCACCCCAAGTCTTATAAATTATGGGGAAAATTGTTTTAGGTGTTTAGGAGTATTTTAAGAGTACATAAGTGATTACACTCTCTTTTAATTCCTAGCATCTAAATCAAAACCCCTTCCCTCCTAAAGTTCCTCCATAAACGTCCATGAGAGTTCAATGTGAAGAAGGAGCTTGGAAATGGTTCTTCAATAGAGTTTCTTCTTCAATTATCATTAATTTCTTCTAATAAGGTATGGTAGTTCTTCATCTAAGTCTTTCTATCACCTTAGAGCCAATTTTAAACATGATTTTCAGAGATTTCAAAAATATGAAAAAGTCAAATTTCTAATCTAACTCTTGGGTTCTTGCATAAATTGTTTCCAAACGTTTATATGTGATGAAATTGATGTATAATTGATTTTTTTATCAAATGAAATTCTCCATGAACCCTTTACATTCACAAATCTCTTAATTTGACTAAAATATGAGTTATGTGTTCATGCTTTGAGATTGACGAATTCATGTGTAGATTGTTATGGGATTTTGATCATGTATAGATTATGTATGTATGGTGTATAGGCTTTTTTAATTTTACAAATTGAGTAATGAATAATCTTATATCTATTGCATGCTACTCTTATTAAATTGATATTGACTTAATGCTTATAGATTCTAGTGTAAAATTCTATGGGCTTTCTAATAATGTAAGAATTGTATTCAGTTGATGTCTAATTGGTTTTTGATTGATAAATATATATAATAATTGACTTATATTTCATTGAGTATTATAGTGTATGTATTGAATTAACATTCATGGCCATGGGTAAGGGCCTTATGGTATCGAATTGGAATTGAAGTGGTAAGATGGAGTGGGGGTATGCTGCCCTAATTCCTTTTTATTTATGTTAATTAGACTTCAATTATATTGTCATTTGTATGTTCCACTTATGGTGGTTGTGCTATGTGAATTAATGGGGCCTTGTCAGCGTTACTTTATGTAATATGATGATCATGGCCTTGTCGGCACTACTTGAAGTTCTATGATGTTTTGTATAGTCGTTTTATATGAAGTATGAGTATGTATATATATATATATATAATTATTTGTGAAGCAATGTGAAAGTATATGCTCTTTCTATGTATGTTAGGAAATCATGTAAACTATGACTATGTGCTTCTTGGTTTAGTATAAGGGTTGATGCATGGTTGTTCCTACATGACTATATGAGTATATATAAGTTATATTGATGATAATATGGTAGTGTATAGGATGACTTTAATATAATAATGATTATTCCTATGGGCTTGTAGAATGATTAGTAATATGTGTTAAGGTGAAGTATGTGGTGTCTTGTCTTGGTTGACTTGTGTCTGTTACTTCATGCTTGTATGAATATTAGTATTTGATGTCTTGAATTAGGATGCTATAGTCTCTTAGTCTTGAATGTATGAAAGACATGTGACCTTGAATGATCTTAAGAGGGTTTTTTATGCGAAACCTTGACCCTAGTGGTAAGGTTATGTATGTTGAAGTCGAATGTTGTAATGGTATCCTTCAAGTAATGAAATGATGGACTTAAGGTTGATTGGCTCGAACTACATAATATCAAACCTTAGGAAACTCATTATGATCTTCTTGTCGCAATTGTGAGGTATCCCTAGTGGACCTTTCTTTGATAGAATAAATGTGATTGTATTATGAACTTGTTATGGAACTATCTTATGTGAACCTTTAATATGAGTTACTCCATGAGAACGAAGGCTAGCACCGAGTGAGT
Organism: Solanum pennellii; assembly: GCF_001406875.1. NCBI lineage: Eukaryota > Viridiplantae > Streptophyta > Magnoliopsida > Solanales > Solanaceae > Solanum > Solanum pennellii. Next base: position 19,417,104 of record NC_028639.1, read on the forward strand.
ATGGTAGGGGAGTAGTTCTAATTAAGTATGTGACTAGATTACAAAGCATGCCCTTCATATTCCTTAAGCATGTGCCTACATGGGATGTCTCCTAGTTCTACCCTTGGCAAGCCGAACACCCTCATCGGAGTAGGTTAGAACTCCGGATTCCATGAGTTGATTCCATAGACTTTGTCGGTTATTTCCATTTTCATCAGATGGGATACTTACTAGCATTAGAGAAGTTCTATAAAGTTTAGGTGGTTGTATGGGACGCTAACAAGACATTTCACAATAAGCTTTGAAGGTGTTAGTAAGAGTCCCAAGATCTTATTCAAGAAAATATCTTGAATGTCCTTTATGTGTTGAATGTCTCTTAATGAACTAGTGAATGTAATGTCTTAAATTAAGAATGTATGTTAAAATGAAGTAGTGCTTATCTATATTAATTAAGGGTTGTCTAGTTAAGGTGCGAAGATGGCATAGGAATGGTCACTTCTTATCTTACGTAGATAAGTCCTAAGAATTACTCTAGTTAGGGGAGTTTGTTGATTATGTGGACATGATCTAATCCTTGGGTAGTCCTAAGGAATACTTAGGTAATCTTGAAAAGGTCACTATGGACGTTATCTTCTTGATTTACTTAAGTAAGTCTTTTGATAGCCTTTGGAAGGAGAATGTCATATCATCTATATGCGAAGGTGTTGAGTCAGAATGATTCTATCCTAGGTAGTCTGTAGGATCTCTTAAGTGTGTGTGTAAGAGATTGTATGGGCGGTCTCTTCACAACTCACTCAAGTGAACCTTAGAACTCACCTTGGACAGGAGGATCTCGTGTTCATATGTTTATGGCTTGTAAATTTATGTTGATCTCATTATGGGTTGTCTTAAGGATCTTTAGATGTGCTTAGAGAGGGTGTATGGTGGTCTCTCTTTGTATTACTTAAGAGAGTCTTAGGATAGTTCCTAGTAAGGGACTTATATTCTATATGGTATGCAAAGTTAGGTGAATGAAACTTCACTGTAACAGTGAATTGAGCTCACTATACAGGGAAGTGAATTCACTGTTACATTTCTTAAAATGTAACTTTTTCTTAAATTATTTCTTATGTATTTTCTATGTTGTTAAATGTTGTTCTTTTGCTTATAGTATGATGTTTTAATAGAAATTCATGAAAAGTATGTTATTTACTAAATGTACATTTTTCATGGTTTTTGCATGGCTTCCATACTTACTACATCTAATGTGCTAACCCCTTCTTTTCCCTTTTTGACTAAAGTGTAGGGAATTGGAAGCCTTTCTGTCCCATGGAGGATGGATAGGTTTCTAAGGCTTGAAAATGAAGTATTTGTCAGTCCTCATCAATTTGAGTACAATACCCACATGTCCTTATGTCATATTATTTATTTTATTGTCTTGTATGGGCTTAGTTCCAAGTATTGTATACATTAATGTTTATATGGTTGAAGTAGATGTTGTAAAGATTAAATATTTTAAATTAAAGTCTTCCACTTGTGTAATGTTTACGAAAGAGTTCTTCGTGTCTGAAGAAAGTTCTAAATTCTTACCTATTTTAATATGTTTATTATGCAATGAATGATACGAGAGGCTTAGATGAGACTTCTTGAAGTCTCATTTTCCATGTAACAACACAATGATGCTATTACTTCTACAGTGTACTTGTGGGTCGTGATAGAGTTGCTATCAGAGCATAAGGTTTAGGAGTGTCGTAGTTGTCGTATGAACCACATCTAGTAGAGTCTTGTTTAAAATGTGAAGCACACCACATTATAAATAGGAGCTATTGGGTGCCAGGAAAGTTTCACTTCTTCATATATCTAATCGTGCCTAAGAGTTTTTTATAATATGTCTTTCCCCTGTTTCCCTTATGTGTTGATCCCTAGAGGGTGACTTTATAAAGTTTGTGTGGAGGGAGAGAAAAAATGAGTGGTGGCTTGTGAGATGAGGTGTGATAGAAGGTGGTTTTGATATTGGATTGGTTTTGTTACCTTTTGAAGGGTAGTTTAGTTTGAAGGAATGGTAAGGTATAGTGTGAAAATGTGAAAGAGTAGTTGTTGAGATAGTTTGAAGTTATTTAAGACCCTAATTGAATGAAGGGAGGTGATGAGATTTGAAAGAGTAAAACGGTGAGTTCTAGTAAGGTGGATCTAATGGTTAGATGATGAGACCTTTGAGAGTCCTTAGTCTTTATGAGATAGACCTTACTGAGAGAGTGTTAGTATGGTTTAAGGTACCTTGAGGGAGTTCCTTATAGTAATGTTATGTTGACCTTAAAATTTGTTCCTTCTAAGTGGGGAATATGGTGAAGAGTATTGTTCTGGGGAGTGAAGTACCCTTAACTTTTCTTTATGTGTTTATTCAAGCCTAAAACAAATAGTTCTTAGTAACTTGAGTTTTTATAGGAGTCTTTTGTTGAAAATGAGTTCTAATTATTCTCCCTATGATATAGATGCATGTTTGATTGAAGTTTTGTTGAATACGAAAATGTGCTTTCTTGCATGGTATCTTCCGCATGATTCGCTTGCATCTAGTGTAGGTTGCTAATTGTTTCATATAGTGAATGTTGAGCATAACTAAGATATTTTATGAGATTGATTATGTTGTAAGATGTGTTTATATAATGTTACATTGGATACTAGAATGTTTATATCATGAATTTCCTAAAAGATGCATTTTTGAAAATAAAAAATTGCTAAAAATCATTGTAGCATTGCACAATTCGCTGTGAAAATTTTGAAAAATTGACTTATTGATTCTTTGATATAAAATTGTTGTGATGTGGTTAGAACTGATGTATATAAGTATGATTTGATTATAAAATGTGTTTTTTCTATTTAGAATGAAGCATGTGAATTTTTAGAATAATGAGTTATAGAATTGTCTTCTAGTTTCTTGTTCCGTTATGAATCTTCTAATTATGTGAAATTGATGTTCTCTTTGATGTTTCTATTGTATGAGATGTAATTAGATATGGTCATGAGTTTCTAATTGAGTCTCTATTCTTGGAAGTGTTCGGAGAGTGGCAAGTGTCATTCGAGGATGAATCTTGTCCAAGTGGTGGAGATTGTAAGACCCCGAAAATGATTTAGGTAAAGCAATATCCTAACATGGTTGTCGTGATTGTATAAGGTCCTTAAATGGTTTATAATGTGTGTTTGAGGAAGTATGTAAGAGTTTAGGTGCTTTGGAAGTTAAACATCAAGGGACTACCAAGATGTTCGACGACTAAGTGAGCTATGTACCTCATATGTGGTTCTATGTTTTTATGTGTGTTTAATGCGGTAATATGGTTCTTAAATTATTTATTATAGTGAATATAAGGATTGTGTAAAGTTTCGTGAAATTTGGAGGTCAAACGTAAAGAAAGTTCATGACGTTCGAAAGGCTTGCCTTGAAACAACCTTGTGTGTCTATGTATGTTTTGTGTGTTTTATGTGTTTGTTTTGGATGAAACTTATGTAGTAGGTACTAAACTCGTATATGAACATATTTGGGGTGGAAAAGTCCGGGTACAACTCCATGTAGGACCCGTATGGGGCCCCGAAAAAGGACCCCAACATTGAAGTTTAACACAGCCAGGCAGTGGCAATCAATGACCCAAACGACGTCTAGTCGACAAGGCAACGGCCATTCAATGGGTCTCATTGATGGAGCAAAATTGCCTACAGGTTGAGGAGCCTTTGAATCAACCCACGATACCCCAACGACGGGGATTGGGTGAGACCACCGTCCGTTGGTATGGGCGTCGATGGTGCTGAAAAATCTGTCAATTTTCTGTTAAGATTGGGGGTTTTGAGAAATTTACCCCAAGTCTTACAAAACTTTGGGATGATTGTTTTAGGTGTTGAGGAGTTAAAAGTATATAAGTGATTAAACTGTCATTTAAACCCTAGCATCTAAATCAAAACCTCTTTCTTCCTAAAGTTCTTCCAAAAACCTCCATGAGAGTTAAAGGTGAAGATGGATCTTGAAGATGTTTCTTCAATGGAGTTTCTTCTTCAATTATCATTGGGTTATTCTAATAATGTATGAGAGTTATTAATCTAAGGCTTTCTATCTTCGAAGAACGAATTTAAAAGATTATTTTCAGAGATTTCAAAAAGATGAAAAAGTCCAATTTCTACTCTTAACTCTTGGGTTCTTGCATCAATTGTTTCCAAACGTTTATATATGATGAATTTTATGCATAATTTATGTTTTCCAATGAAATTATCCATGAACCCTTGACATTCACAAATCTCTCAACTTGACAAAAATATGGGTTATGTGATCATGCTTTGAGATTGATGAATTCATGTGTAGATTGTTATTGTCTTTTTATTCATGTGTAGAATATGTATGTATGGTGTATAGTCTGTTTCAATTTTCTTAATTGATTAATGAATACTCTTATATATAATCATGCTACACTTATTGAATTGATATTTACTTAATTCTTATAGATTCCAATGTAGATTTCTATGGGCTTTATAATGATGTAAGAATTTTATTCAGTTGATGTCTAATTGGTTTTGGATTGATAAATCTATATAAGAATCAACTTATATTTCATTGAGTATTACAGTTTATGTATTCAAGTGATTTTTATGGCCATGGGTAAAGGCCTTATGGTATCGAATTGGATGATTTAGCTTCGGAATTGAAGTGATAAGATGGAGTTGGGGTATGCTGCCCTAAATCCTTTTAATTTATGTTAATTAGACTTCAATTATATTGATATTTTTATGGTCCACTTATGGGGGCGGTGCTATATGAATTAATGTGGCCTTGTCAGCGTTACTTTATGCATTATGATGATCATAGCCTTGTCGGCACTACTTGAAGTTCTATGATGTTTTGTATAGTAGTTTTATATGAAGTATGAGTATACATATCTATTTTTCAAGCAATGTTAAAGTATATGTTCTTTCTATGTATGTTAGGAAATGATGTAAGCTATCTGTGCTTCTAGGTCTCGCTTTAGGGTTGATGCATGGTTGTTCCTACTTTACTATCTAATTCTATAAAAGTTATATTGATGATGATATGGTAGTGTGTACGATGACTTAAATATAAAAATGATTATTCCTATGCGCTTGTAGGATGATTAGTAATATGTGTTAAGGTGAAGTATGTCGTGTCTTTTCTTGGTTGACTTATGTCCCTTACTTGATGCTTGTATGAATATGAGTATATGATGTCTAGACTGAGGATGCTATAGTCTCTTAGTCTTGAATGTGTGAAAGATATGTGACCTTGAAAGATGTTAAGAGGGTCTTTTATGTAAAACTTGGAACCTAGTGGTAAGGTTATGTATGTTGATGTCTAAAGCCGTAATGGTATCGTTCAAGTAAAGAAATGATGGACTATAGGTTGATTGGATAGAAGGAAATCATAACAAACCTTAGGGAAGTCATAATGATCTTATTTTCACCATTGTGAGGTATCCCTATTGGACCTTTATTTTGTAGGGTAAATGTGATTGTGTTATGAACTTTTTATGGATCCCTCTTATGTGAACCCTTAATGTGATTTACTCCAGGAGAACAAAGTCTAGCACCGAGTGAGTATGGTACGGGAGTAGTTCTAGTTTAGTATGATACAAGATTACAAAGCATGCCCTTTATATTCCTTAACGATGTGCCTACATAGGATGTGTCCTAGTTCTACCCTTGGTAAGTCAAACACTCTCATCAGAGTAGGTTAGAACTCCGGATTCCATGAGTTGCTTCCATGGTCTATGTCGGTTATTTCGTATTCTCATCAGATGAGATACTTACTAGCATTAGAGAAGTTCTATGAAGTTTAGGTGGTGGTATATGAATCTATCTAGACATTTCACAATAGGCTTTCAAGGTGTTAATGAGAGTCCCTAGGTCTTGTTCAAGACCATATTTTGAATGTCCTATATGTGTTAAATGTCTCTTAATTAATTAGTGAATGTAATGGCTTAAATTAAGAAAGTTTGTTAAAATTAAGTAGTACTTATCTAGAGTAATTAAAGATTGTGTAGTAAAGGTGTGAAGGGTGCATAGGAAAGGTTACATCTTATCTTACCTAGATAAGTCTTAAGTATTTCTCTAGCTAGGGGAGTTGCTTGATTATGTGGACATGATCTAATCCTTGGGTAGTCTTAAGGATTACCTAGGTAATCTTAAAGAGGTCACTATGGTCGTTATCGTCTTGATTTACTTAAGTAAGTCTTTTGGTAGCCTTTGGAAAGAGGATATCATATCATCTATATGCCAAGGTGTTAAGTGAGAATAATTCTATCTTAGGTATTTAATAGGATCTCTTAAGTGTGTGTGAGAGAGATTGTATGGGCGTTCGCTTCACAACTCACTCAAGTAAACCTTAGAATTCACCTTGTGTAGGAGGATCTCATGTTCATATGTTTGATATCTTGTAAATGTATGTTGATCTCATTATGGGTTGTCTTAAGGATATTTTAGGTGTGATTAGAGAGGGTGTATGGGAGGTCTCTATTTGTATTAATTAAGAGAGTCTTAGGATAACTCCTAGTGAGGGACTTATGTGCTATATGGTATGCCAAGTGATGTGAATGAAACATCACTGTTATAGTGAAGTGAGCTCACTTTACAGTGAAGTAAATTCACTGTAACATTTCTTAAAATGTGACTTTTTGCTTAAATGATTTCTTATGTATTTTCTAAGTTTCTAAATGTTATTCTTATTCTTATAGTATGATGTTTTAATCAAAATTCATGAAAAGCATGTTATTTACTAAATATCCCTTTTTCAGGGTATTTTTATTGCTTACATACTTAGTACATCTAATGTGCTAGCCCCTTCTTTTCCCTTTTCGACTAAAGTGTAGCAAATTGGGAGTCTTGATGTGCCACGGAGGATGGATAGGTTTCTAAGGCTTGAAGATGAAGTATTGGTGGGTCCTCATTGATTCGAGGACAATACCTACATGTCCTTAGGTCATAATATTTATTTTATTGTCTTGTATGGGCTAAGTTCCAAGTATTGTATACTCTAAAGTTTAGATGGTTGAAGTAGATGTTGTAAAGATTTAATGTTTTAAATGAAAGTCTTCCACTTGTGTAATGTTTATGAAAGATTTCTTCATGTGTGAAGAAAGATTTAAATTCTTACCTATTTTAATATGTTTATTATGCAATGAATGATACTAGATGCTTAGATGAGACTTCTTGAAGTCTCATTTTCTATGTGACGACACAAGGATGATCTAACTTCTAGGGTGTACTTGTGGGTCGTGATAGAGTTGGAATCAGAGCATAAAGTTTAAGGAGTGTGTTAGTTTTCGTATGAACCACATCTACTAGAGTCTTGTTTATAATGTGAAATGCACCACATTAAAAATAGGAGGCTATTGGGTGCTAGGAAAGTTTCACTTCTTCATTCATCTAATCGTGTCTAAGATTTTTGTGTAAGGTGTATTTCGCTTGTTTCCCCTATGTGCTGATCCCTAGAGGGTGACTTCATAAATTTTTGGTGGAGGGAGAGAAAAGATTCGAGGTGACTTGTGAGATTAGGTGTGATAAAAGGTGGTTCTGATCTTGGATTGATTTGGTTAACTTTTGTAGGGTAGTTAAGTTTGAAAGAATGGTAAGATATAGTGTGCGAATGTGAAGAAGTGGTTGTTGAGAGAGATTGATGTTATTTAAGACCCTAAATATAGGAAGGGAGGGGATGAGATTTGAAATAGTAAAAGGGTGTGTTCTCCTAGTAAGGGGGATGTAGTGGTTAGATGATGAGAACTTTGAGAGTCCTTAATCTTCATGAGATAGACCTTGGTGTTAGAGTCTTAGTATGGTTTAAGGTACCTTGAGGAAGTTTTCTATTGTATTGTTATGTTGACATTAGAATTGGTTCCTTCTAAGTGGGGGAGTATGGTGAAGAGTATTGTTGTGGGGAGTGAAGTACAATTAACTTTTCTTTATGTGTTTATTCAAGCCTAAAACAAAGAGTTGTTGGTAACTTGAGTTTTTGTAGGAGTCGTTTGTGGAAAATGCGCTCTAATTATTTTCCTTATGATCTATATGCATGTTTAATTGATGTTTTGTTGAATGAGAAAATGAGCTTTCATGCATGATATCTTCCTCATGATTAATGTGCATCTAGTGTAGGTTGCTAGTTGTTTCATAAAGTGATTGTTGAGCATGTCTAAGAGATTTTAAGAGATTGACTATGTTGTAAGATGTGTTTATATAATGTTACATTACATATTAGCATGTTTATATCATGAATTGTCTAAAAGATGCATTTTGGAATTTTTTTTTGCTAAAAATCACTGTAGCGTTGGACAATTCGCTGTTAAATTTTTTGAAAATTGACTAATTGATTCTTTTGTATAAAATTGTTGTAATGTGGTTAGAACTGATGTATATAAGTATGATATTGATTATAAAATGTGTTTTTGCTATTTAGAATGAAGTATGTGACTTTGTAACATAATGAATTATAGAATTGTTTTCTAGTTTCTTGTTGTGTTGTGAATCTCTTAATTATGTTAAATTAATGTTATATTTGATGTTTCTATTGTATGAGATGTAATATTATATGGTCATGAGTTTCTAATTGAGTCTCTATTCTTGAAAGTGTTCGGAGAGTGGCAAGTGTCATTCTTGGACAAATGTTGTCTAAGTTGTAGAGATTGTAAGACCTTGAAAATAAGTTAGGTAAAGCTAGATAATAACATGGTTGTCGTTATTGTATAAGGTCCTAAAATGGTTTATAATGTTGGTGTGAGGAAGTGTCTAAGAGTTTAGGTGCTTTGGAAGTTAAACATCAAGGGACGACCAAGACGTTCGACGACTAAGTGACCTATGTGCCTCATATGTGGTTCTACCTGTTTATGTGTGATTCATGAGGTAATAAGGTTCTTAAATGAGTTACTATAGTGTATATAGGAAGTGTGTCAAGTTTTATGAAGTTAGGAGGTTAAACGTTGAAGAACATCCATGACGTTCGAAAGGCTTGCCTTGAAACGACCTTGTGTGTCTGTGTATGTTTCGTCGAGTTTTATGTGTTCGCTTTATATGAAACGTATGTGGTAGGTCATAAACTTGTATATGAACATATTTGGGGTGGAAACACCTGGTTACAACTCCATGTAGGATCCGCATGGGGCCCCAAAGGAGGACCCCAACATTGGAGTTCAACACTACCAGGTAGTGGCAATCAACGACCAAAACGACGGCCAGTCGACCAGGCAACATCCAATCGATGGGTCTCGTTGATGGAGCCAAGTTGCCTTCGGATTGAAGAGACTCTGAATATACCCACGAGACCCCAACGACGGAACAGGGGTGACACCATGGACCGTTGGTATGGGCGTCGATGGTGCTGAAAATCTGGCAGTTTGCTGTTAAGACTTGGGGGTTTTGGGGAATTCACCCCAAGTATTATAAAACGTAGGGACGGTTGTTTTAGGTGTTTAGGGGTATTTTTAAGAGTATATAAGTGATTAAACTCTCAATTAAAACCTAGCATCTAAATTAAAACGCCATCCCTCCTAAAGTTCCTCCAAAAACCTTAATGAGAGTTCAAGGTGAAGATGGAGCCTAAAGATTGTTCTTCAATGGATTTTCTTCTTCAATTATAATTGTGTTATTCTAATAATGTATGGGAGTTATTAATATAAGGCTTGCTATCATCTTAGAACCAATTTCAAAGATGATTTTAAAAGATTTCAAAAAGATGAAAAAGGCCAATTTCTACTCTAACTCTTGGGTTCTTGCATAATTGGTTTCCAAACGTTTCTATATGATGAAATTGATGTATACATGATGTTATCCACCGAAATTCCCCATGAACCCTTGACATTCACAAATCTACCAATTTGACTAAAATATGGGTTATGTGATCATTCTTGGAGATTGATGAATTCATGTGTAGATTGTTATGGGCTTTTGATTCATGTGTAGTATATTTATGTATGGTGTATAGGCTGTTTCAATTTGATTAATTTAGTAATGAAAACTCTTATATCTATTGCATGCTATGCTTATTAAATTGATATTGACTTAATGCTTATCGATTCTACTGTAGATTTCTATTGGCTTTCTAATGATGTAAGAATTGTATTCAATTGATATCTAATTGTTTTAAATTGAAAAATTTATATTGAACTAACTTAGATTTCATTGATTATTATAGTTTATGTATTGAATTGATGTTCACGGCCATGGGTAAGGGCCTTATGTTATCGAATTGGATGATTTAGCTTCGGAATCGAAGTGGTAAGATGTAGTGGGGGTATGCTGCCCTAATTCTTTTTAATTTATTTTAATTAAAATTCAGTTGTATTGTTATTGGTATGGTCCACTTATGGTGGAGGTGCTATGTGAATTAATGTGGCCTTGTCGGGGTTACTTTATTCAATAGGATGATCATGATCTTGTCGGCAGTACTTGATGTTCTATGATGTTTTGTATAGAAGTTTTATGTGAAGTATGAGTATATCTATCTATGTGTGAAGCAATGTGAAAGTATATGTTCTTTTTATGTATGTTAGGAAATCATGTAAACTATGACCATGTGCTCCTAGGTGTTGTCTTAGGGTTGACACATGGTTATTCCTACTTGACTATATGAGTCTATATAAGTTATATTGATGAATATATGGTAGTGTATAGGATGACTTAAAGATAATAATGATTATTCCTATGTGCTTGTAGAATGATTAGTAATATGTGTTAAGGTGAAGTATGTGGTGTCTTGTCTTTGTTGACTTGTGTCCGTTAGTTGATGCTTGTATGAATATGAGTATGTGATGTCTTGACTTAGGATGTTATAGTCTCTTAGTCTAAAATGTATGAAAGATATGTGACCTCGAATGATGTTAAGAGGGTCATTTATGTAAAACCTTGAACTTTGTGGTAGGTTATGTATGTTGAAGTCGAAAGTCTTAATGGTATCCTTCAAATAAATGAATGATGGTCCTAAGGTTGATTGGCTGGAACGACATCATATAAAATCTTAGGGAAGTCAAAATGAACTTCTTCTCGCCATTGTGAGTTAGCCCTAGTGGACCTTTCTTTGGTAGGGTAAATGTGATTATGTTATGAACTTGTTAGGGAACCCTGTTATGTCAACCTTTAATATGAATTACTCTATGAGAACGAAGGCTTGTACCATGTAAGTATGTTAAGGGGAGTAGTTCTAGTTAAGTATGAGACTAGATTACCAAGCATGCCCTTCATATTCTTTAAGGATGTGCCTACATGGGATATGTCCTACTTCTACCCTTGGCAAGTACAATACCCTCATCGGAGTATGTTAGAACTCCAGATTCCATGAGTTGCTACCATGGTCTATGTCGGTTATTGCCTTTTCTCATCTGATGGATACTTACTAGCGTTGAAGAAGTTCTATGAAGTTTAGGTGGTGGTATGGGACACTATCTAGACATTTCACAATGAACTTTGAAGGCATTAGTGAGAGTCCCTAGGTCTTGTTCATGACCATTACTTGAATGTTCTTTATCAGTTGAATGTCTCTTAATGAACTAGTGAATATAATGGCAGAAGTTAAGAACGTATGTTAAAATGAACTAGTACTTATCTAGAGTAATTAAGGATAATCTACTTAAGGTGTGAAGGGGGCATGGGAATGCTCACTTCTTATCTTACCTAGATAAGTCTTAAGAATTACTCTATTTAGTGGAGTTGGTTGGTTATGTGGACATGATCTAATCTTTGGGTAGTCTTATGTATTAGTTAAGTAATCTTGAAGAGGTCACTATGGATGTTATCTTCTTGATTTACTTAAGTAAGTCTTTTGATAGCCTTTGGAGGGAGAATGTCATATCATCTATATGTGATGGTCTTAAGTTAGAAAGATTCTATCTTAGTTACTCTATAGGATCTCTATAGTCTGTGTATAAGGTATTGTATAGGCGGTCGCTTCAAAACTCACTCAAGTGAACCTTAGAACTCACCTTGGGTAGGAGGATCTCATATTCATATGTTTGATGTCTTATAAATGTATGTTAATCTCAATATGGGTTGTCTTAAGGATGTTTTAGGTGTGCTTAGAGAGGGTGTATGGGCGTTCTCTCTTTGTATTATTTAAGAGAGTCTTAGGATGGGTCCTAGTGAGGGACTTATATGCTATATGGTATGGGAAGTGAATTGAATGAAACTTCACTGTAACCATGAAGTGAGCTCACTGTACAGTGAAGTGAATTCACTGTAACATTTCTTAAAAAATGACTTTTTGCTTAAATGATTTCTTATGTATTTTCCAAGTTGTTAAATGTTGTTTTGTGCTAATAGTATGATGTTTTAATAGAAATTCATGAAAAACATGTTATTACTAAATGTCCCTTTTGAATGGTTTTTGCATGGCTTCCATACTGAGTACATCTAATGTGCTAACCCCTTCTTTCCCCTTTTTGATATAAGTGTAGGGAATTGGAAGTCTTGATGTTCCATGGAGGATGGATAGGTTTTTAAGGCTTCAAGATGAAGTATTGGTTAGTCCTCATCAATTTGAGGAAAATACCCACATGTATTATGTCATAGTATTTATTTTATTGTCTTGTATGGGCTTAGTTCCAAGTATTGTATACTCTAAAGTTTAGCTGGTTCAAGTAGATGTTGTAAAGATTTAATGTTTAAAATAAAAGTCTTCCGCTTGTGTAATGTTTATGAAAGAGTTCTTAATGTGTGAAGAAAATCTTAAATTCGTACATATTTTAATATGTTTATTATGCAATGAATGATAAGAGAGGCTTAGATGAGACTTTGTGGAATCTCATTTGCCGTGTGAAAACACAAGGATGCTCTAACTTCTAGGGTGTACTTGTGGGTCGTGAATGAGTTGGTATCATAGCAAAAGGTTTAGGGAGTGTCATAGATGTCGTATGAATCACATCTTTAGAGTCTTTTTATAATGTGAAGCGCGCCACATTATAAATAGGAGGCTATAGGGTGCTAGGAATGTTTCACTTCTTCATTCATCTAATCGTGCCTAAGAGTTTTGTATAAGGTGTCTTTCTCTTGTTTCCCTTATGTGTTGATCCCTAGAGGGTGACTTTATAAAGTTTGCCTGGAGGGAGACAAAAGATGAGAGTTGACTTGTGAGATAAGATGTGATAGAAGGTGGTTTTGATCTTGGCATGGTTTGGTTACCTTTTTAAGGGTAGTTATGTTTGAAAGAATGGTAAGGTATAGTGTGAGAATGTGAAGGAGTGGTTGTTGAGATAGTTTGAAGTTATTTAAGACCCTAACTATAGGAACGGAGGTGATGAGATTTGAAAGAGTAAAAGGGTGAGTTCTCCTTGAAAGGGGGATGTAATGGTTAGATGAGTAGACCTTTGAGAGTCCTTAATCTTCATGTGATAGACCTCGGTGAGGAAGTGTTTGTATGGTTTAAGGTACCTTGAGGGAGTTCCTTATAGTAATGTTATGTTGACCTTAGAATGAGTTCCTTCTATGTAGGGAGTGTGGTGAAGAGTATTGTTGTGGGGAGTGAAGTACCCTTAACTTTTATTTATGTGTTTATTCAAGCCTAAAACAAAGAGTTCTTAGTAACCTGAGTTTTTATAGGAGTCTTTTGTGAAAATGAGTTCCAATTATTCTCCTTATCTACCTCATGATTCATGTGCATCTAGTGTAGGTTGCTAATTGTTTCATATAGTGAATGTTGAGCATGTCTAAGAGATTTTATGAGATTGATTATGCCGTAAAATGTGTTTATATGATGTTACTTTGCATATTAGCAGGTTTATATCATGAATTGCCTAAGAGATGCATTTTTGGAAAAAAACAATTTGCTAAAAATCACTGTGGCATTGGACAGTTCACTGTTAAAATATTGGAAAATTTACTAATTGATTATTTGGTCTAAAATTGTTGTGATGTTGTTAGATTAGATGTATATAAGTATGATATTGATTATTAAATGAGTTTTTTCTGTTTAGAATGAAGCATGTGAGTTTTGTAGCATAATGTGTTACAGAATTGTTTTCTAGTCTCTTGTTGTTTTGTGAATCTCTTAATTATGTGAAATTGATGTTCTCTTGGATGTTTCTATTATATAAGATGTAATATGATATGGTCATGAGTTGCTAATTGAGTCTCTATTATTGGAAGTGTTCGGAGAGTGGCAAGTGTCATTTGAGGACGAATGTTTTCCAAGTGAGGGAGATTGTAAGACCCTGAAAATAACATAGGTAAAGATAGATCCTAACATAGTTTTCGTGAAGATTTAAGGTCCAAAAATCGTTCATAATGTGGGTTTGACGCAGTGTCTAAGAGTTTAGGTGCTTCAGAAGTTAAACTTCAAGGGACGACAAAGAGGTTCGACAACTAAGTCACCTTTGTGCCTCATATGTGTTTATACGTGTTTGTATGTGTTTCATGAGGTTATAACATTCTTAAATGAGTTATTATAGTGTATATTGTCAGTGTGTAATGTTTTGTGAAGTTTGGAGGTCAAACGTCCAAGAACATCCATGACATTTGAAAGGCTTGCATTGAAACGACCATGTGTGTCTATGCATGTTTTATCGAGTTTTATGTGTTTGTTATTTATGAAACTTATGTGGTAAGTACTAAAATCATATATGAACATACTTGGGGTGTAAAAGTCCGGGCACGAATCCATGTAGGACCCTTAAGGGGCCCTAAAGGAGGACCCCGTCATTGGAGTTCAACACTGCCACGCAGTGGCAATCGACGACCCAAATGACAGACAGTCGACAAGGAAATGGCCCGTCGATGGCTTTCCTCAATGGAGTAAAGTTGCCTTCGGGTTGAGGATCCTCTGAAGCAACCCACGAGACCCCAACGACGGGGCATGGGTGAGACCATGGTCCGTTGGTATGGGCGTCGATGGTGCTGAAAATTCTGGAAGTTTTCTGTTAAGACTTGGGGGTTTTGGGAAATTCACCCCAAGTCTTATAAAAATGTGGGGACGATTTTTTTTGGTATTTTGGGGTATTTTAAGAGCATATATGTTATTAAACTCTCATTTAAACCCTAGCATCTAAATAAAAACCCCTTCCCTCCTAAAGTTCCTCCAAAAACCTCCATGAGAGTTCAAGGTGAAGATGGAGCTTGAACATGGTTCTTAAATGGAGTTTCTTCTTCAATTATCATTGGGTTCTTATAATAAGGTATGGTAGTTCTTCATCTAAGGCTTGCTATAACCTTAGAACCAATTTCAAAGATGATTTTCAATGATGAAAAAAGATTAAAAAGTCCAATTTCTACTCTAACTCTTGGTTTATTGCATAAATGGTTTCCAAACGTTTATGTATGATTAATTTTATGTAAAAATTATTTTTTACAATTAAATTATCCTTGTCATAATAAAATCTCTCAATTTGACTAAAATCTGAATTATGTGATCATGCTTTGAGATAGATGAATTCATGTGTAGATTCATATGGGCTTTTGATTCATGTATATATTATTTATGTATGGTGTATAGGATGTTTTAGTTTGATTAATTGAGTAAATATTCTTAGACCTATTGCATGCTAAGCATATTGAATTGATATTGACGTAATGCTTATAGATTCTAGTGTAGATTTCTATGGGCTTTCTTATGAATTATGAATTGTAGCCAATAGATATCTAATTCGTTTTATATTGATAAATATTTATTGAATTGACTTAGATTTCATTGAGTATTATAGTTTATGTATTGAATTGATGTCCATGGCCATGGGTAAGGGTCTTATGGTATCGAGTTGGATGATTTAGCTTTATAATAGAAGTGGTAAGATGGAGTGGGGGTATGCTTCCCTAATTCCTTTTATTTTATGTTAATTAGACATCAATTATATTGTCATAGGTATGGTCAACCTATGGTGGCGGTGCTATGTTAATTGATGTGGCCTTGTCGGCGTTACTTTATTCAGTATGATGATCATGACCTTGTCGACAGTAGTTGCAGAACTGTGATGTTTTGTACAGTCGTTTTATGTGAATTATGAGTATATGTATCTATTTGTGAAGCAATTTTAAAGTATATGTTCTTTTTATGTATGTTAGGTGATCATGTAAACTATGACTATGTGCTTCTAGGTGTAGTCTTAGGGTTGATGCATGGTTTTTCCTACTTGACTATATGAGTCTATAATTGTTATATTGATGATGATGTGGTAGTGTGTAGGATGACTAATGGTTATTCCTATGTGCTTGTAGAATGATTAGTAATATGTGTTAAGGTGAAGTATGTGGTGTCTTGTCTTGGTTGACTTGTGTCCCTTACTTGATGCTTGTATGAATATGAATTTGTGATGTCTTGACTTAGGATGATATATTCGGTTAGTCCTAAACTTATGAAAGATATGTGATCTTGAATGATGTTAAGCGGGTCTTTTATGTGAAAACTTGAACCTAGTGGTAAGGTTATGTATTTTGAAGTCGAAAGCCATAATGGTATCCTTCAAGTAAAGGAATGATGGACTTAAGGTTTGTTGGTTGGAACGGCATCGGACCAAACCTTAGGGAAGTCATAATAAGCTTCTTATATCCATTGTAGTGTAGCCCTAGTGGACCTTTCTTTGGTAGGGTAAAGGTGATTGGGTTATGAACTTATTATGGAAACCTGTTATATGAACCGTTAATGGAAATTACTCTATGAGAACGAAGGATAGCACCAAGTCAGTATGATAAGGGGAGTAGTTCTATTTATTTATGAGAAAATATTACAAAGCATGCCCTTCATATTCCTTAACCATGTGCCTATATGGGATGTGTCCTAGTTCTACCCTTGGAAGTAGAACAACCTCATTGGTGTAGGTTAGAACTCCGGATTCCATGAGTTTGTACCATGGTCTATGTCGGCTGTTGACTATTCTCATCATATGGGACACTGACTAGCATTAGAGAAGTTCTATGAAGTTTTGGTGGTGGTATGGGAAACTATCTAGACATTTCACAATAGGCTTTAAAGGTGTGAGTGAGAGTCCCTAGATCTTGTTCAAGAACATTTCTTGAATGCCCTTTATGTATTGAACGTCTCTTAATGAACTAGTGAATATAATGACTCAAGTTAATAAAGTATGTTAAATACATAAGTACTTATCTAGAGTAGTTATGGCTTTTCTAGTTAAGGTGTGAAAGGGGCATAGGAATGGACACTTCGTGTCTTACCTAGATAAGTCTAAAGGATGACTCTAGTTAGGGAAAATGGTTCTATATGTAGACATGATCTATACTTAGGTAGTCTTAATGTCAGGACCGGAGTCTAGACCCCAGACGAGACTGGCGTTGTTGACCTCTCAAATATCACAGACAAGACTACATACGTCATCGTTACTTCATCTAGGTTAATTTTAGCGGAAAATTTGAACTTTTTGTTACTTAACATTCATATAAGACATTCTACTTAAACTCATAAACGTTCACAATCAACCATCTAATATTAAGATCATGAAACGAAACAAATAATTCCATACTGCATTAACTGTATATTTGCGAAATTGGCGCCAATACAATGTCTGACAAAAGATGAGAAAGAAACGCTAGTGGAACATACTCTACTAACTCAAACCTATATATAAGAAAGAATATAATTGGCAAGCGTCCTCGAAAGCATGAAGGCTTACCAAATCCGGATAAATGCTCCACGTCCGGATAGCTTCAACGTCGACTTGTAAGCTCTAACGTCCACCTGTGCTTGCACCTAAAAATGTAGAGTCGTATGGGATTAGTTCACACTTGTACTAAGTATGGGTATATGAAAGCACACACCAAGGACATGCATGATTAAGAAGATCTCTTTCCGATCGATATTAATTATGGAATGTCAAGTCACTGGACTTGCAAATTTTGAATTAGGAAACTCATGCCATGAGAGTATCATGCATCATCATACTTACCATTTTGCAAAAAGCACATAACATATTACACATATCATATCACATAGTTCATATTATTATTTTTTCATATGCCATGAGACCTTGGAATCATGGACTTGACATTAGGACTTCCCAAAATGAGGGCTCAACATATGGGACCTCAACTAGGGAGCCTTCTTTAACAAACACAAAGTCTGCTTCATTCATTCATATGTACTTCTTTTTCATTCTTTCATATACTAGTGCAACCACCAGTCATACCTAGGATGTAGTTTAAGTCTCTCATCGGGTTAGCTGTGCAATGACCAAGAATAACCTACTCTTATTACTTAAGTCTAGCTCACACTTTGATTATCCTATCCTGACACCTTTGGTATCGTTCATCTCATTATGTGCATTCGTTGAGGCTAGCCTCATTCTTTCTTTGGGAACTTTAACCTAGACTGACATATATCATGTGAGCATCATGACACCTAGAGTGTAATCCCCACACTGAAAAGAGGTTGAATCACCGACCAAAGTGAACCAAAATATGCTAGCGTATGTATGGAATTGAACCCTGCTAGATCCCTATATTGGTAGTATAGGTTCAAAGACTAGGAGATATAAGGAGACCCATACCCAGCATGCCGGAGAGTCTCATCATATAAGAGTTACATGAACCTCCTCCCTTCCCGAAGGAAGGCAACACCGCTCATAGCTAGCCTATCGGTGCTTAGTATAAAGTTCTGTTACATTCAACTCATACATCATGGAAGTTGGCTTCTAGAATGAGGACGTCATAGCTCATTAGATGATTTCTCATCTCATCATTAGTATTCAGTATGCATTAACTTCAATACTTTTATTAGAGCGTTCATAGAGACTGGTCTCTGCATTAGCTTTACACTCTCATAGGTGAGTACATTTTTGTAACATTTACTTAGGATCATATGAGATTTCTCTCATCTTTCACATTAGCCCTTATCATATTGTCACCTCATTCATTAACTTTAACACATTTGCTTTTCATAATTACTAACCCCTTCACGTGAACGTTCATTTCATCTTATGCCAATGCACTTGGCCATTTAGTGTGTTTCACACTCTTACTTAACCCTTCTACGGTTACATCATTTTATCACATACATCTTCGGCTCACTTATTTTTAAACGTATGCTAGACTTATGAGTCCACACATACAAGCCATGAGGCTTCATTAATAGTTTGTCTAAGTGATTCTTGTTAACCCAAGATTATGTGGTACAAGACTTATGAATCTTGTATATATGCCAAGGTATTGATTTCGTTCTATTGGGGCAGCATTCATTAAATATTTCTTTACGTATGACTTATGTGTCAATACGGAATCGGGAAAGGGAACCCGATTTTAAATCCTTTGAAAAACACTTAATCTTATTTTAAACTTTATAATTGCATTTTTCAGATTTGGGAGACCCTAGTTCGATTCCCATCAACCCCATAATATTTCTTCCTTGTTCTCCTCTCGTTTTTACTCTCATGGCAAGGAGGTTGTGGTTTCAATCCCCCACAAGCTCATTATTATTTTTTTTAATTTATCTCTTAACTTTCTCACCTATTCAAGAGGTTGTAGTTTCAATCCCAATCTTTACATTTATTTTCTCCTTTATTTTTCTCCTAACTCTCTCATCCATTGAAGAGGTTGTGGGTTCAATCCCCACTCACCACATCTATTTTTATTCAATTTTTCTCATGAAATTTTTATGTAATTTTCATTTGGTGAGGTCATGGGTTCAATCCCCGATGACCTTACATTTTAAAAAAAAATTAACATAGCTAATTTTCTTTATCCTTGGCCGAGACTATTTGGTCTCTTCCATTCTATTTTCCTCTCAATCTTTTTTTTTTGTAGATTTCATGTAATGATGTCTTGGTTTCAATCCTTAGTAATCTCACTTATTTTACATTCATTTTTCATTGCAATTTTTACAACTTTGTTTGGCCGAACACAAACTACCAAATGCTGGAATTTTTTTCACTATTTTTAGCTTCTTTTTATCATCATTCATACGTTAATTCTTAATGCAATTCGTGGATCATTTGTTGCATCTTTAAGTGTATTCTTTTTATGATTATATTCAGCTAACAATTATCATTAAATCCAGAAACATTACACAACTTTTACACCTCATTATTTACACAAACATTCGCACATAGAATTCAACCATAAAAACATATCATTTTTAAGTCTTAAAACCGAAAATCATGTCATGGCATACACATATATTTTTCACGAAATTTTGGCAGACATACTTCATCGTTCAAACAATTCCGAACACATAATCATGAACACATTATCAGGAAAATCACACTTCATACCTAATCTACAAGCAAACATACCAACCTAAGATCGGTGATAGGAGCTAGTGACAGGGAACATGTAATGGGGAAGAATCCTAGTTTCAGAATAGAATTATCTGAGTCTTAAAGGTCTCTTGGGAAAGGGACCAAGAGTAAGAAAACCCATACATGATTTTAACATTGTTCAACACTTGAACTTGCTGCCCAAAACTTCTCCAAATTCACGTCCAATCCCGAAACTCACACCTGACACTACACCATTTTCGGCCTACAGCAACACCACGTAAGTGTAGCCTAAACTGCCAAAAAGTGTGGCCTTTGATAAAAGGCTACACTTTTGGACATTCAGCAACAATTTTTAGGGGCTGCCCAAAAGAAGCGTAACCTTTGACATTAGGCAACACTTTTTAAATGTTGCCATCTTTGGCTACACTTAAAAGTGTTGCCTTTTCAGATTTATTGGTCACACTTAAAAAATGTTGCCTTTTATTGGTCATCTATTGCAACACTTTCAAAGTGTAACTTTTTATATACCTAGAGCAACACTTACAAAGTGTAACTTCAACATTTATAAGCCTACATGTAGCACAAATATATATAATATATTTACATACATACAAGTGACCTAAAACACAAAA
This sequence comes from Solanum pennellii, assembly GCF_001406875.1. Lineage (NCBI taxonomy): Eukaryota > Viridiplantae > Streptophyta > Magnoliopsida > Solanales > Solanaceae > Solanum > Solanum pennellii. The sequence continues at coordinate 19,437,856 of NC_028639.1, forward strand.
TGAACTAATTAATCATTAAATTGAAGCTATATATTTCAAATAAACTTCGAGAAATATTTCATGTACAACCAAAAGATAGTCTTTGTTGTGTACATACCCATACTTATACATCAATATTCTAAATGTTTACACAATAAATCAAATATGTATTTAAACTTTTACAATAGTTCAAAAAATCTGCATCATCCACTTCAAATTTGATCACCTCCATTTCCCTACACAAATAAGATATTGCATTAGGGTTCAAACTTTATAAGAAACAATATAAAATATTTGGTGTTATACAATAACCATGATGCACGCAAACAACGTTAACTGCTTGAATATCAATTCCTCTAGTAAACAAATCTGTTCCATCAAGAAAGAACACAAAATTAAGAAATTTAACAATTAATCAATTTGAACTTTCAGCTGTAACGGAAAGCGTGACGGACCTTCGTAGCCATGACGGTCCATCCTGCATGTTCATCATGAAGATCAGAGTAGTAGCAGAAGAAACTTGTTCAGCTGTAACGGAAAGCGTGACGGACCGTCGTAGCCATGACGGTCCGTCCTGCATGTTCGTCATGAAGATCAGAGAAGTAGCAGAAGAAACTTGCAAGTATGGGACGACGGAATCCACGACGGCCCGTCATGACCACGAAGGGTCGTCATTACCACGACGGATGACCACAACGGCCCGTCATGACCACGACGGATGAACACGACGGCCCGTCATGACCACGACGGCCCGTCATGACCACGACGGTCCATGCTCCATGATAGTACTGTTGTTATATACTTATATTTTTTTTATAATGGTAGAAACATTTTCACCATAACATAAATCTATCATTTAGTATCACAGTTCATGGGTATTACAAATACTAACATGATAATTGTTCAAGGAAAGATCAAGTATCACAGTTCCACAAACTTTTGGGACATAGAATTCACTAAAGGAAATCACTCAAGTATCACAGTTACAAGGTACTTTATGTAGAATGGTTCAAATATAAGTAGATTTTCATTGATAAGGTTATTCTCAACGTCCTATCTAGATTTAGCAGAACTAGTATTTCATTGGATATAAGATACAGAGGATGAACAGAACAAATGATAATGGTGTTACCTTTCTCAAGATGTGATCTCGAAGGGGATAAAGCTTTCTCTTTGTGCACTTTTACTTGATGAAGTAAACTTGATAGCTACATCCAAAAGACACATCCTTCACTAAATGCATCAACAAGAGGAGTTAGTAACTAATAAACCCTATTTAAACAAAATCATTTCAATGTGATGAAGTTTCTGTGAGAATATGAAGGAATAACTCAATATGGGAATGATTCAACGAGAATATGATGGAACAACCTCTTCACTGGGAACAACTTTTCAGCGAGGTATAACCTTCAGCGAGGGCAGCTTTTGAGCAAGATTTGACTGATAAACCTCTTCAAAGTGAACAAATCTTCAGCTCTTCAACAAGAAATTACATATGGAAACAGTGCTCTTCAGATTGGAATCATGTTGTTCATCCATATGGAGACCATGTTCTTCAATTTGGGGAAAAGAGTTTTAATGTTTTATTAATAATTTTTTCAAATCGAAATGGGAGGGAGAGTGAAAAATGTTTGGAGGGAATATAATATTTTAGTGAAAATTTTAAGGCCACACTTATAATGTGTTGTATTTTCAATTGTAAAAATAAAACACATTAGAAGTGTGGCCATATATATAAATAGGTGTTGTCAATTATATCATATTTAACAACACTTATAAAGTGTAGTTTATCCCATTAAAGAGTACACTTTAGAAGTATTGCTAACATTAATGTAGCTAAAAGTCAAAATCACTTGCTACACTTTAAAAGTGTTCCCAAAAGTATTTTAGGCAACACTTTATAAGCGTTGTCAAGATTTAGTGTTGCCGTAGACATAAAATGGTGTAGTGTTACCTGACTAGCATATTACGTTTTGCTGAACCTTTACGGTTTGCTTTCTCGTTTGTGTTTTGCGTGCAAGTTCTTCAAGTGTGAAGAACTTTTGTTTTCTGATTTTTTTTATCACGTTTGGCAGCCAGAAAGAAAGTGTGAAATGAGAGAGATATAGACGTGAAGGAGAGAGAGATAAACGTGAAGGAGGTGAGTGGTTTCTGATTAGGTGAAGTAGTTTAGACTTAGTCATCTAGGATTCTTTCAAACTTTGAAAATTTTATTTAATTAGTTTAGTTAAATGACCATATTTCCCTTACAAAATCAGATTATAAAGCTCAATTTAATCCACATAAATGTTGCTTCCCTCGAGGTTCGAACCCGTGACGTCCCCATCACAAAAATAGGTCCCTTAGGGTCGACCCGACCCAAACCGCCCCATTAATTAATTAATTAATTAATAATAATAATCTTATTTTACTTTTTATTATATGAGTATTTTGAATATTAATTAATCAAATTAATTTACAAACATAAATAATCAAGTTAAATAATTGCTCCCACCTAGGTTCGAACCCATGTGGAGCAAGATTTTGCTCAATGGACAATTTTGGCCGTTTCTACCCAGAATGCCCCTCTACGTTATTAATTAAATAATTGATTACATATTTAGGGTAATTATGATACTACCCTTAGCCTAGAGAAAGACCATTTTACCCCTAGACCCTCCAAACTTAAGATTTCCCCTTTTTAAGTCCGGTAAAGACTCATCCGAGTAAATATTCATATTCGGGAGCCCTACATGGCTGGACCCAACCTTTCCTAGATCAACTAACTCCCCAACTTAGTTGTCTTGGCTTTCGCAAGAGTTCAGAGGTATGGTTCTACGCGCATCAATCCGTGTGAACCTGGTCTAATCGTAGGCATTCTAGACACATTAAGCATTACTTAGAATATCAATTTATAGGTTGTTACATTATCCCCGCCTTAGGAACATTCATCCCCGAATAACACTTCATATAATCTAGCACAACTCCTGTCATTTTATAGCATAGGTATTATACAGAGTCAGGCAATAACAACAAGGAACGGAGGAGTTAAGGAACATAGACTTAGGAGTAGAAAATCTAACATTAAGAGTTGAAGAGATGAAGGTAGCGGGATCTCATATATCGGCCTCGGCCTCCCACGTAGCACCCTCAACAATATGGTTCCTCCACAATACCTTCACTATGGCAACCTCCTTGTTTCTCAACGGCTTTACCTGCTGGTCTAAAATCTTAATAGGAACCTCTTCATAGGACAAGTCTTCATCAACTCCCAAAACAAAAGACTCATTCATCTTTACCAAAACTGATTCCTTCAACTCCATCAACACCGGATAAAGATGTTGACCCTTCTTGACTTCAACTACCAAGGATTATTCAGAACTAGGATGAACTGAATTACCCCCACTAGTAGAGTCAACCAATCGCACACCCAGTCTAGCCAGTCTGTGTACATCTTTCACCAACTCCTTCCTTTCATCCTCAACGTGGGCGGTACTTCCCATGCTCATCCTGCTCAAAGCATCAGTTACAACATTAGCCTTACCCGGATGGTAGTGGACATTGATTTCATAGTCCTTCAACAGCTCCAACCACCTCTGCTGATGTAGATTCAACTCCCTCTGCGTGAACACGAACTGGAGACTTTTGTGGTCTGTGAACACATCTACATGCACTCCATACAAGTTGTGCCTCCACATTTTTAGTGCAAACACCACAACTGCCAACTCCAGGTCATGAGTGGGCTAATTCTTTTCATGAACCTTGAGCTGTCTGGACGCATAATCTATCACCTTACCACCCTGCATAAGGACACGACCCAGTCCAAACCTAGATGCATCACGATAAATAGTGTAAGTCTCACAACACTTAGGCGAAGTAAGCACCATGGCTGAAGTGAGTTTGTCCATGAGCTCCTAAAAACTCTTCTGACAAGTCTCCTTCCATTCAAACTTGACTTTCTTCTTCGTCAAAGCTGTGACTGGGGAAGCAATGGAAGAGAAACCCTCCATGAACCTGCGATAATAACCAGCCAATCACAAGAAGATACAGATATCTGTGGGAGTAAGAGGTTTCGACCAGTTCTTAACAACCTCAGTCTTCCTGGGGTCTACCTCCACACCGTTTTCATACACAACATGACCCATGAAGGTCACTTATCTAAGCCAGAATTCACACTTGATGAATTTGGCATACATTTGATGTTGTCTAAGAACCTGCAAGGTTAGTCTCAAATGTTGTTCATGCTCTTCCTTGGTGATAGAGTAGATGAGAATGTTATCAATGAATACCATGACGAAAGTCAAGGTATTCACGGAAGACTCTGTTCATGTGATCCATAAATGCAGTAGGTGCATTAGTGGATACTTATTCTTGATAGTGACTTTGTTGAGCTGCTGATAATCGATACACATTCTAAGGGTTCCATCTTTCTTTTTCCCAAAAAACAATGGAGCGCCCCAAGAGGATATTCTCGGCTGAATGAAACCCTTATTAGTGAGATCTTTTAACTACAGCTTCAACTCTTAGAGTTCAGCTGGAGCCATTTTGTAAGGATGAATTGAAATTGGTTTACTATCGGGTTGTAACCCGATAGCAAAGTCAATCTCTCGAGGCGGAGGAACTCTACGCAAATCATGAGGAAACACATCAGGGAACTCATTCACTACAAAAACTGAGTCTATGGAAGGAATGTAATGATCTAAATCATTAACACTAACAAGGTGACACAATAATCCTTTGGACATCATTTTATTGGCCTCAAGGTTCGAAATCAAAGGATTATGACGACTCGAATTGTACCCCTCCCAGACCAGCTCTACTTCATTAGGAAAACGAAATCTCACAACCCTACTACGACAATCCATACAAGCATATAACCTATGAAGTCAGTCCATGCCAAGAATAACATCAAAATCGTTCATTGGTAACTCAACCAAATCTACACACATAGTCTTTTAACACATACAACTACAGTGCAATCCTTGTATACTCTATCAGTTCTTACATTATCTCCTTAAGGTGTACTAACCACTATAGGATCATGCAAAACTTCAGGCAATATCTAAAAAGTAAGAGCAAGCAAAGGAGTTACAAAGGAAAGTGTAGGACCTAGATCAAGTAAGGCATAAACAGAAGTTGAGAATACTTGCAGCATACCTGTGACCATATCAGCGGACTTCTCCTGCTCATCCCTGCCCTTTAGAGCGTAGAACCTATTTCTTGTAGGAGGCTCTATTGCTGCTGCACCTTGTGGATTAGGCCTAGGCTGAGCATTACCTCCAACCTGACCCCTGTTCTGTGGGAAGTCTTTGACCATGTGTGCGTTCTTTCCGCAACTAAAACAGGAATTAGTCCCCTCTCTGCACTCTCCATAATGAGCACGGCCACACTTGGCACAACCTTTCTAGGAAACTTCACATCACCTCCATTGCCTTTCTTGGGATCGGGTCTGCCTACTCTAAGTGTTGCACTCCTCTAAAAGTTAGAGTTCCCCGAACTCTGATGCCCCTTTTTGAATCGCGGCTGCTCACGGACGCCGATTTGTTCCTGTTGCCACCATTACTAGGACCTGTCATATAAGAAGGTTTCGGCCTCCTAACATCACGGACACCCCTCTTTTTTCGGCTGTCCTCTACCTGCTAAACATGCACCATCAACCTGTAGAGGTCCATTTTATCGTGGAGCATCGCAGCCCAACACTCCTCCTCCAAATCTACTGTGGTTAGTGTGAGGAACCTACTCATCTCATCCCGGCTGTTAGATAAAAGGGAAATGGCATACCTTGATAATTTAACAAAAATCTGGGAATACTCCTTGACTATCATAGATCCCTGCTTAAGGTTTATAAATTCCTCAACATTGGCCTCCCTCATCTCCCTGGGGAAGAATCTCTCCAGGAAGGTCGTGTTAAACAGCTCCCACATAACCGAAACTCCACCCAAAACTCGGCTATCCTACCACATCTTGCACCAAGACTGTGCAACATCCTTCAGCTAATAGGAAGCCAACTCAGCTTTCTAAGTATATGTGGGCCCCATGGCTAAAAAGATCATATGTACCTCATCCAGAAAAACCTGGGAATCCTCTGAAGTCTTGGACCCTGCTAAAATAAGAGGATTCATCCTCGTAAAATCCCGTAGTCTGTCTGCCATGCTACGTACGGGTAGGTTCTCCCGCTGAACATCATGTATGTTGGCCTGGGCCATCATAGCTTGGTACTTCATAGTTATGCCTTGAGCCATCTGATCCAGAGCGGTTCGCACCTCCGCATTAGTCAACCCAGCTAGGTTAACTAGAATGGCCACTCCTTCAGTTGGAGCCTAGGGTAGAAATTGGTCCCAGCAGCTGCTCCTCCTCACCCCTGACCAGCGTTCCTTCTAATGTTCATTTTATGAAAAGAAATAAGAATTGATGTTAGACACGCTCATAACACCAAGAAATGATACATTAGAAAGAGGCACGATAAGATCAGAATAAGGAAATTTTTCCTATGCATCATGCAATGTCTAATTTAGGACAGTGATGCAGTTCACTACCATGACATAGAAACTACTCAATATGGTTGATGTGAACTTATTACCCTCAGAACTAAACCTAACGCGCTGATACCAACTTTGTCAGGAGTGGAGTCTAGACCATAGACGAGATTGGCATCGTTGACCTCGCAAAGGTCGCAGACAAGCCTACGTACGTCATCGTTACTTCATATAGGTTAATTTTAGCGAAAAATTTGAACTTTTTGTTACTTAAAATTCATATAAGACATTCTAATTAAATTCATGAACGTTCACAATCAACCATCTAATATTAAGATCATCAAATGAAAGAAATAGTTCCATACTGCATTAAGTGTATATTTGCAAAAATGGCACCAATACAATGTCTGAAATATCATGACAAAGAAATGCTAGTGGAACATACTCCACTTACTTAAACCTATATCTAAGATAGAATATAATGGGCAAGCGTCCTCGAAAGCATGAGGGCCTACCAAATCCGGATGAATGCTCCACATCCGGATAGCTTCAGCGTCGACCTGTAAGATATAACGTCTACCTGTGCCTGCACCTAAAAATGTAGAGTTGTATAGGATTAGTACACACTTGTACTAAGTATGGGTATATGCAAGCACACAGCAAGGACATGCATTATTAAGAAGATCTATTTCCTATCGATATGAATTATGGAAAGTCAAGTAAGTGGACTTGCCAATTTTTTATTAGGAAAGTCATGCCATGAGAGTAACATGCATCATTATACTTATAATTATGCAAATAACACATAACATATTACACATATCATATCACATAGTTCATATCATTCTTTCATATGCCATGAGACCTTGGAATCATGGACTTTAAATTAGGACTTCCCAAAATGAGGGCTCAACATATGGGACCTCAACTAGGGAGCCTTTTTTAGCAAACAAAGAGTATTCATCATTCATTCATACGTACTTCATTTTAATTCTTTCATATACTAGTGCAGCCACTAGTCGTACCTAGGATGTATTTTACGACTCTCATCGGGTACACTGTGCAATGACCAAGAATAACCTAGTGTTATTACATATGTCTAGCTCACCTCTTGATTATCCTATCCTAACACCTTTGGTATAGTTCATTTCATTATGTGCATTCATTGAGGCATACCTCATTCTTTCTTTGAAAACTTTAACCTTAACCGACATAGATCACGTGAGCATCATGAAATCCAGTGTGCAATCTCAACACCGAAAAGAGGTGGAATCACCGGCCAAAGTGAACAAAAACATGCAAGACTGTAGAGGGAATTGAACCATGCTAGATCCCTATATTAGCAGTATAGGTTCAAAGACTAGGAGATATAAGGAGATCCATACCCGGCATTCCGGACAGTCTAATCTCATGAGATTTACATGAAGCTCGGCCCTTCCCGAAGGAAGGCATCACCGCTCATAGCTAGCCTATCGGTGCTCAGTATAAAGTTCCATTACATTCAACTCATACATCATGGAAGTTGGCTTCTAGCATGAGGACGTCATAGTACATTAGATGATTTCTCATCTCATCATTAGTATTAAGTATGCATTAACTTCAATACATTCATTAGAGTGTTCATAGAGTCTAGTCTCTTCATTAGCTTTACACTCTCATAGGTGAGTACGTTTTGGTAACATTTACTTAGGATCATTTGATATTTCTCACATCTTACACATTAGCCTCTAATATTGTCACCTCATTCGTTAACTTTAACATATCTGCTTTTCATAATTAGTCACCCCTTCACGTGAATGTTCATTTCATCTTATGCCAATGCACTTGGCCATTTAGTGTGTTTCACACTCTTACTTAACCCTGCTTGGGCTACATCATTTTATCACATACATCTTAGGCTCAGTTACTTTTAAACGTATGGTAGACTTATGAGTCCACACATACAAGCCATGAGGCTTCATTCATAGTTTGTCAAAATGATTCATGTTTACCCAAGATTATGTGGTACAAGACTTATGCATCTTTTAGATGTGCCAAGGTATTGATTTCGATCATTAGAGACAGCATTCATTAAGTATTTATTTACGTATGACCTATGTGTCAATACGGAATTGGGAAAGGGACCCGATTTTGAATCCCTTGAACAACACTTATTCTAATATAAAACATGATAATTGCATTTTTCAAATTAGGGAGACCCTAGTTCGATTCCCATCAACCCCGTAATATTTCTTTCTTGTTCTCCTCTCCTTATTCGTTTTAAGGAAAGGAGGTTGTGGGTTCAATCCCCCACAAGCTCATTATTTTTCTTTTAATTTATCTCTTAATTTTCTCACCTATCCAAGAGGTTGTGGGTTCAATCCCCACTCTCCACATTTATTTTCTCCTTTATTTTTCTCCTAACTCTTTCATCCATTCAAGAGGTTGTGGGTTCAATCCCCACTCACCACATCTATTTTTCCTTTCATTTTTCTGATGAAAAATTTATGTAATTTTCATTTGGTGAGGTCATGGTTTCAATCCCCAATGACCTCACATTTAAAAAAAAAACATAGCTAATTTTCCTTATCCTTGGTTGAGACTCCAAATTTCCAGCAAGCTTGATATTTGGTCTCTTTCAATCCATTTTCCTCTAAATCTTTTGTTGATTTTGTTTGTAGCTTTCATGTAATGATGTCTTGGCTTAAATCCTTAGTGATCTCACTTATTTTATATTCATTTTTCATTGCATTTTGTACCACTTTGTTTGGTCGAACCCATACTACCAAATGCTGGAAATTTGTTCACTATTTTCAGATTCTTTTTATAATCATTCATACGTTAATTCTTAAGGCATTTCGTGGATCATTTGGTGAATCTTTAAGTGTATTATTTTTATGATTATATTCAGCCAAGAAATACCATTAAATCCAGAAACATTACACCACTTTTACACCTCATGATTTACATAAACATTCGAACATAGAATTCAACCATAAAATCATATCATTTTTAAGTCTTAAAAGTTAAATCATGTCACGGCATACACATACATTATTCATAAAATTTCGGTAGACATACTTCATCGTTCATATAATTCCAAAAACATAATCATGAACACATTATCACGAAAATCACACTTCATACCGGATCTAACAGGAAACATACCAACCTAATATCGGTGATAGGAGCTAGTGACAGTGAACATATAATGGGGAACAATCCTAGTTTCGGAATAGAATTATCTCAGTCTTAAGGGTCTCTTTGGAAAGGGGCAAATGCTAAGAAAACTCATACCTGATTTTAACGTTGTTAAACACTTGAACTTGCTGCCCAAAAATTCTCAAATTCACCTCCAATACCAAAATTCACACCTTACCCAACTAGCGTATTATGTTTTGCTTAACGTTTTCGGATTGCTTTCTCGTTTGTGTTTCGCGTGCAAGTTCTTCAAGTGTGAAGAACTTTTGTTTTCTGATTCTTTTCTCACGTTTGGCAGCCAGAAAGAAAGTGACAAATGAGAGAGAGATATACGTGAATGAGAGAGATAACCGTGAATGAGGTGAGTGGCTTAGGATTAGGAGAAGTAGTTTAGACTTAGTCGTCTTGGACTCTTTCAAACTTTGACAATATGACTTAATTATTTTAGTGAAATGACAATATTGCACTTACAAAATCATATAAACCTCAATCTAATCCACTTAAATGTTGCTTTCGTTTAGGTTCGAACCCGTGACGTCCCCATCGCGAAAACGGGTCCGTCCGGGTCGACCCGACCCAAACCGCCCAATTAATTAATTAATTACTAATAATAATCTGATTTCCCATTTTTTAAATCAGTATTTAAATATTAAATTATTAAATTAATTCACCAATATAAATAATCAAGTTAAATCATTGCTCCTACCTAGGTTCGAACTCGGGTGGAGCAAGATTTTGCTCAATGGGAAATTTCGGCGCTTTTTACCAAAAATTCCCCTCCATCTTATTAATTAAATACATATTTAGGGTAATTATGATACTACCCTTAGCCTGGAAAAATAACATTTTACACCTAGACCCTCAAAACTTAAGATTTCCCCTTTTTAAGTTCCGTAAAGACTCATCCGAGCAAATCTTCATATTCAGGAGCCCTACAGGGTTGGAACAAACCTTTCCTAGATCAAATAATTCCATAAGTTAGTCGGATTGTCTGTCGCTAGGGTTCAGATGTCTGGTTCTACGCGGATCATTCCGTGTGAACCCGGTCTAATCGTAGGCATTCTAGAGACAATAAGCATTACTTAGCATATCCATTTTGAGTTTTGTTACACTTAAGGATTAATTAAGTAATATTTAAGAGGTCAGTCATGCACGTTATCTTCTTGATTTAATTAAGTAAGTCTTTTGATAGACTTTGGAAAGTGAATGGCATATTAGTTATAGGTTGTATTAAGTGAGGATGATTCTATTCTAGGTAGTCTATAGGATCTCTTAAGTTTGTGTGAAATGGATTTTATGGGTGGTCTCTTCACTACTCACTCAAGTGAGAAATAGAATCACCTTTGGTAAAGGAATCTCATGTTGATATGTATGGTGTCTTGTAAGCGTGTATATGTCTTAATATATGTAGTCTTTAGGGTCATTTAGGCATGCTTAGGGAGGTTGTATAGACGGTCTCTCTTTGTGTGGATTAAGTGAGTCTTAGGATAGCTTTTAATGAGAAGACTACATGCTAAGAAGTTTTAAAAGGAAAGAAATGACACTTCACTGTAACAATGTAGCAATTCATTGTACAGTGAATTAAACTTACTCTAATTTTGCCTCAAATATGTGAATAATTGCTTAAATTATATCTTATGTGTTTCTAAGTTTGTAAATGTCATTCTTATGATTATATTATGTTATTTAAAGGAAAAGATGCATATTTCCAATAAATGTCCATTTTCATGAATTTTATGCATTTGTCATACTTAGTACATGTGGTTGTACTAATTCCATGCTTTTATCTATCTCTATAGTGGTTGGTAGGTGAGGAGCATTTGGGAAGCATGACTTGGATCGTAGCATCAATCAAGTGAAGTTGAAGTATGTCCTCAATTGATTCGAGGACATATATGGATGTCTATATATCTTTTATTTCAAAATATAATAATAGACTAAGTATTTCTATATTTTGAAGTATGGGTCGTGTCCCAAAGTATTCTTATGTCTAAGTTTGATGAGAGTGATACTTATTATTTCCTATTATTTTATATGAAAGAGATTTTAAAGACTATGAAATATTTGGTGAAAAGTTTTAATCCCGCACTACTTTTCACTATTTATATGCAATGAATGATATATAAGGGCTTGTATAAGACCTCCGAGAGGTCAAGTACGCCTGTTGCATTCTGAGAATGCCATATTTTTTAGGGTGTGGTTTCGGTATGTGACAGGTTGAATGGGATGCTATCTATCCATTGCACTAGTAGACATTTGGAGAGAGTCTTGGTGTGTTCTTATATAGAAATGTATGAATGGGTAACTATATGATGTAAATGAAGTGAGTTGACTTCGTGTCAAAGGTTAAAGAAGGATATTCATATATGTCTTGTATGATGAAAGCTATGTATATGATGAATGTGATGTGCCTAGTCTAAGGTAATTCTCAAGGAGCACTAAGGTCGAAGTAGTAGTATGGGATGCTACTTTCGTATTGCCCTAAGTGTAACTTTGGGGCTGTCTTGGAGGATGGTCCTTTATGTTAATTTCCGAAATGTATGTATGCTCCTCTAGTGTCTTTAGTATCGAATGTTGACATGTTAAATGAAATGAAGCATTCTTATATTTTGTTGTCTTAAGGATCACTTAGGAGTGTATTGAAGAGGTTTTATGGGAGATCCGTTCATGTCTTACCTTGGTGAGTCTTAGGATAACTTTATATAGGAAGTTCGATATGAATAATGGACTACTTGAAATGACTCTAAATGTTGAAGATATGGATGTTTTACCTTGTATACTAAATGATGATTTGTGTGATACTTTGTAAACCTGATTCTTGAAGGTTTTACTAAAATAGCATAAAAATTTTAGTTTCGACTAAAATGTCCTTTTTTGCATGTTTTTCCATAATGCCATACTTAGTACAGTGTTTGTATTAACCCCATACTATTCTATATTTCAAAAGTATAGGTGGAAGGCGAGAGAAGGTTTCTTAGAAGGCATTGCTTGGGAAGTTGACTCTCTCAAGTTTGGTATGTCCTCATATGTTCATATACATGGTCTATGTTTCTTTAGTTTTCTTTCTTTTAAGACTTTTTAAAAGGATTAGTGTGTTTTCTTTTCAATGTTAAGGGGCGTGACCCTAAGATATAAAGATGTGTCTTTAAGTTGGCTTGTGATGACAAGATTGTTCCATAGTTTTTATAATTGAGTCTCCTATTAATATTTTGTGAAATGTTTTAATTACGTACAACTTTCATACCTATGTAATGAATGATGTCTAAGAGGCTTGTACTAGACCTTCGAGAGGTCATGTACGACGTGTGATGACTCAAGAGAGCTCTAACTTCTAGGATGTACTCGCGAGTCATTACAAACTTACAAACTCTTCAAGCTATGATCATCATTGATAAATTCACAACAATTCAATATCAATTGACATAGATTAAATTATTATTAAGAAATACACTATAGTCAAATAATAATTGGATCATCATCTAATCAAGATCATAAGACCCACATTATATCATAATTTAAGAGATTTGGGGGATCATGGGTTCTTCATGGAATTGGATTAAAAATCATGTAAAAACCAATGATAAATCATAAATATATCATTAGAATGACTTTGAAATCAATTTAACTATGAACCCATGACTAGATTGAAAGATAGGATTTTTGACCTTAGAATCATGTTAGAAAACCTTTGAAAGAACACCTTAGCTGAAAGACTTAATAAGGATCAAGGGTTACCATACCTTACTACATGAGATGCCACGAAACTTGGAGAATAAAACACTTGCAATCCATCTCCAAAGGTTGTTCTTGAGCTTGGTCTCCAATGGGGGTTTCTGGAGAGTTTGTTTTGAGAGAGAACGATTTGATTTGGAAGAGTCAATTCTAAATTAGATTTTAGCCAGACTTTGTGTCCTCCTCAAGGACCATTCGGGTGGTCTTTGTAGAGTCGTGCCCATACTTTTAGAACCTATAAACTTCCATATACTACTTAGGATCCTACCTTATAAAATTAGACCTCAAACGACACATAAAACATGTAAACGAACAGTAGAACACTCTAGCACGCCTAAATACTAACTTTTTCGAACGTCTTGGTCGTTCTTGGATGTTTGACGTCCAAACCACTTCAAATAAACTATTCAAGATGTAAAAAACTTTATTAACATGTTAGTAACTTTTTAAGGCACATGTGAGGCGCTAGAAACCTTAGTTCATTTTGAGGGTCCTTACAATAACCCCCACTTGGGAACATTCGTCCTCGAATGACACTTAAAACACTTTCAATCATTTTCAAGGACTCAATGACCCATATAGCATCTCACATCATTCAAACATGTCATCATGTAATAGTCAATGCGCAAAACATACAAGGGAACACTAACTTAATACTATCATGCTATTAAAGAAACATATTCAAACATGGACTACTCCTACAACTATTCCCATGCATACATAATTGTTCCTACTAATTTTCAATTTGGAGGAACTAACTTCTCCAACTTTATTCATGCTGATTATTTCATCAAAAGGTTAGACATATCATGGATCTAAATGCGCACATAGGCATAATCCAAACTTCAACTCATGTTAAAAATTAAAGCAATCTATTTTGTTGTACAAAAATCACGAATAATGTAGGTCAACTAGAATCTAATAGTCTAGACATAACACCATCAAGGTCATATATGAAATTACCATCTTTAGTCATGTTCAAGGAGGAACTACCTTCTCCTTGTCAAAACATATACAGATGGTATCACAAAGTTCATATAAAGGCAATGAACAAATGTCAATTAATTTTAACGAACATTTCTTCACTCCAAATCACATTATGCTTCCTTATGATGTTAACATGGTAGGTCACACAAAGTACATCACCACATTAGTAAGTAAATTCACAATTTCCAATTTCTAGAACATCATTAGCTTTCTTAAACATGCATCATTTAGGTTAATTTATTACAATTCATGGGCACACCTGATGACATTGCCTAGACATACCATCACTTCTCAATAGTGAGTCTATGTTAACACTTCCCAAGTCAAAAAAGTCATACATTTTTCAAAGATACTCATTTTTTCTTATTTAAAGAAAGCTCAACTTTTCATTGTGAGGACAAAACACCACACATTATAAGAGACATCAAGCATGTTCATTAAGTCATCTCATCAAGTGAAATGACAGATTTATCGTATAAAGATGCATAACAACATGAGCAACATGCAATTTATCAATAATCTATTTTTCATGCAATACTGACCTTTCATAACCTGCATAACATAGTGTCATTTAAGACATGCATAACATATGGAGAATATGCAACTTATGCTTTCATTCTAGACTCCTATAATGAACAAGCTACTTAGGAACTCTTTATGTTCAAGCTTGAATAAGAATAGAAGGAAAAAATAGGGATATCAACAACCTTACTACTGACCTCGTCATTCCCCCTAGTTAAGCTAAACCCATTTAAAAGAAACTTATCTCAACGAAGAAAACCTTGGCTTACGAATATAACGACCCGCAAGTATACCCTAGAAGTTAGGGAAATCGTTAGGTCGTCACAAGGCAAACTCGTCCTTTTGGAGGTCTTGTACAAGCCTCTTAGCTATCATTCACTGCATAAGATATGAAAAGTAGTCGGAATTCAAAACTTTTCACAACAATAATAATAAGAAACTTCTTTTATAAAATACTATGGAGTAAGTGTCGTCGTCACAAGCCAATCTTAAGGACACATCCATAATATCTTAAAAACACAATCCTTTACATTAAAATAAAACATAATAAGTAATTATAAGTATTAAGAGAAGAAGCTAAAGAAACATAGACAATGCCCTCAAATATATGAGGACATACTTAGTCTTGATAGAGTCAATTCCAAAGCTTCCCTTCTAACCTTCAACTTTCCTCCAACCTATACTTATTGAGTATAGAAAAGTATGGGGTTAGTATAAACATTGTACTAAGTATGGCATAATGCAAAATTCATTCAAAAAGGGACAATTTAGTTGAAACATACAAGTTATGCTATTTTGATAAAAACCATTATAAATTAAGTTACAAAACATCATATAGTATCATCATTTAGAACATAAGGTAAAACATCAATTTTTGTTAACATAGGGGCATACTTACAACAAACCACAAAATCACATGTGAAATTCCTATCCTATGTTATCCTAAGGCTCCCCGAAGTAAGACATAAGGAAATCGCCTATCTAATCTCCTCAATACCTACTTAGGAGATCCTAAAGATTACTATGGATAAGCCTACTTCTTCTCATTAAAACAACTCACCACTCAATATCAAGACACTATAGAAACATACATATACTTAGGAACTTCACATAAGAACCATCCTCCAAGGAAACCCCCAATTTACACTTGGTGCAATGCAAAAGTAGCATCCTATACTACAACTTTAACTTAGTGGTCCATATAAATAACCTTAGAATAGACACATCACATTCATCACATACTACGATTTCATCATATAAGTCATAACATCAACATGCTTCTTTAACATAAGACTTAAAGTTACATTATTTTCATTCACATCATATAATAACCCATTCATACATTTCATATAAGGACACACAAAGATTCCCTTCAAATATCTACTTATGCAATGGATAAGAAGCGTCCCATTCAACCGCATACCGTAAATAGTACACCCTTAAGAAGACTTACTTAATTTGCATTTATTTGTGGGAGCTAGCTTTAACTAACATAGACCATGAGAGCTATACATAGAATCCCGTTACTACCCTTACCGGATGAGGCATCCCTACTTGCCTAAGGTAGGGTCATAATCTTTAGCCTTTACATGGATTCTCCAATAGCTACACCTACGCGGGGACATAGTTAAGGGATAACGATATTGCTATTAAGTAACTCATTCTCTACTAATGATTGCTACGAAGTAACTCATTATGTACTAATGACAAGCACCCCATCTCATGAGGTACATTGGATAAAATATCTTAATTCACGAAGTGTACCCACCTCTTCTTCAAATCCTCTCGGTTCTAAGCATAACTCCTCCGCGGAGTCTTAACATTCATTGACTTTAGGTTATGATATAACTATTGGACACCACATCTCAACTCACGAAGGGTATCAAGCCTCCAACCTATCCTTGGAAAGCTCATCGGGAATACTTGATTTCTACAAAACACTTCATCTCGACAAATGAAAAGTGTTAACCCCAAAATCCCCCTTTTTCATACCTACGAATATTAGGGATGGTATACAAAGTTTAATCTATACTTACAAAGAGTGTCCACCCTACAATCACCTCATTTTCATTCATTGACTTCATTCATGCATTCAAGTGTGTGTATGAGTACATGCGAGTACACCTTTCCCATAATAGCCATTGCTCATAACATTAACTTCTAGACATGCTCATACCCACATTTATCACAATTCACACATTGACATACTTCAAACATCAAATACATACTTCATTTAGGCATAAACACTTCAAGATACTCATTTCAACCTCCTAAAACATATAATACATATACATATCAAAGTCATCACTTCACTTCACAAATGTTGCCTTAAAGGCCATTTTCACAATACACATATATCTTCACAAACTTCAAGTAAACACCGCCACCAAAGGTGGACCATACAACTCAAACACATTTCATAATAAAGATTAAAAAACATAGCCTACTTACCATTCATCCAAGCTTTCACCACGTACCCACAATTTATCCAACAATTCATCATATAATAGCCCTTAGCGCAGTAGCTAATCCTTGACGAAACCACCAAGAAACAACAACTTTAACATTATCTAATCAAGCTCATTAAACCCATTTTGTAACCTAAAAGTTGATAAAAAGAATAGACATGATTCTACTGGGGTTTTGACATTTAAATAATCATTTAAAACTAAGACCAACTCATTTTAATCATTAAAACATTTTCATGCAAAGACCTATACTTAGAATAAAGAAATATATACTTAGAATAAAGAAATAAAGTAGTTTTAAGATGAAATACTTTTTTAAATCCCTTTTTAAATGGATCCTTGAATGAAAGAGGGTTGAAGGATTAGTACCATACCTCAATGACAAGGAACCCTTGAGAATTCTGATGAAGAAAACATGAAGAACTTTGTCCTCTTCCTTGGAGCTTGAAGCTTCGTCAATGAAGATTTTTGGCGGAAAAGCTTTGGAGAAATTTGATTTGATCTTTAGGGATTGAAATGGTGGGTGAAATGAGGTATAAAATGACCTAAATCAGTCCACAAATGATCCCAATGTTCCCAAAAGACAACTACAACATTTGGACCCTTTCAAAATTCAAATTTGACTTAAATACGACACGTCCAAATCTGGGACATTGCTGCGCGTCGTGGAGGGCGCTGCTGATTCTTGATTTTTCAACACTCTGAGGTAGTGAGCCTCATGCTACACGCGCATCACGATGTTGTCTTCAAAATCTGCCTCTGCACACTGCCTTGGGCAGCTCCTTCATACAACATTTAGGTCCTCCTATGCGTCCCTTAGGGTGGTTCCCGAGGAGTTGTACTCGAACATATTGATCCTTGGTACACCCCTCTAGATAATAGGGTCATACCCATTGGGTTTACATACAAAACACTACCTAAAACATGCATCAATGTCAAGGACACACTAGCACACTTCAAGGCATATTTTCCGAACGTCATTGACGTTCTTGGGCGTTTGACTCCCAAACTTCACCAACTGACTTCTAATGCTAAAATGCACTATTTGAATACACTAATAACTCATGGAAAACATGCTAAGTTCTAGTTTGACCTATTTAATTTTTAGGGTCGTTACAATCTCCCCCACTTACAACAACATTCGTCCTCGAATAACACTCAACACTTCCAAGGACATCAAGGACTCAACTAGAAGCATACCACACATATCATAAGGGTCAGAACATTCATAGTGAGTTCACAAAACTTACAAGGAACACTAATTTCATATCATTAAGCATTTTAAGCAACATAAGCGAATTTGGACAAATTCCATAATTCAAGGTACACAATCACTTCATCATTTTCATTTCATTTGTGGAGGAACTACCTTCTCCAAAGTTATACATGTTCATAAAACCATCATGAAAATCAACATGAAACAAACTTGAAATTAGATACTGACACATAGCATAAAAACTTTGAAGCAATTAAACAAATATAGTAAGCTACACATTGACATGAGAAATAAAGATTAACTATAAATCTACTCATGTGACTAAAATGTCATCATGATCATTCAAGACATATCATCATCAATATAATTCATAATATAAGGAGACATGCAATTCATGCAAATGCAAGACTCCAAAACATACCAAACTACTAAGAATTTTTGCCTCAAGCTTGAGTAAGAATAGAAGAAAGGATAAGGATACAAACTATCTTTCTACTGAACTCATTCTCCCCCAATTAGGATAAATTTACCAAAAGAAAATCAAAATAATCATAAAGAACTTAGGACATACCAAGTCCTTCACTCCGGATTAGTTGGTTTTTAATCTCTGAGTGCATAGAAACGATTCCTCTTTGGAGCATTAAGATCCAGACCACCATGAAGAGCTTGGTTGACCTCCTTTTGTTTTGCCTTTAGGGTAAGGAAATATCTCATCGTATTACCCCTATTACCACATCCAAAGCGACAATCCATGTAGGCAAGACACTTACTCAAGTATTTCTTCCTACAACTAGTACACCTAGGCCTCTCAAAAGCATAACCACCAACTTCAAAATTTTTGTTGGACGACCTATCCTTGTTTACCATTGAAAAAACTTGATTATAGAATCTCTTCTTAGACCTGGGTTGACTTGACTCATCCAGTCTAATCCTCTTTCTATCTATAGTCATCTCCCTAAGGTTGGACTCTTCAATTTGTTGAGCATACACCACGAGCCTAGATATATCCATATCATATGGATGATTGCCGTATGACATTCATTTTCCACCAAGCTAGACACCCCATCACAAATTTGTTCATCCAAGCCATAGGGTCGGCTACCAAGGTTGGGGCATACTTAGAGAGATGGGTGCATTTGAGAGGGTACTCTTTCACATTCCCCCTAGACGAAGGTTCATGAATTCCACAAAATTTCTCTCCATCAACTCTAAGGGGAAAAACTATCAAGAAAATCCACCTTGAACACTTCCTTATCTACCGGGCCTTCCGTTAAGGGTCTCTCATCCCTCCATTGCTCAAGCCACACTTGTGCCACATTCTTTACTTGATAAGCGGCTAGTTTCACTTTATCTATAAGAGTCACACTCATAGCATTCTCCACGTTGACTACCTCATCTATGAAGCCTTGTAGATATTCATCCACCGTAGTGCAATGAAAAGTGGGAGAGTTCATCCTCATGATATCTGAGATTCTAGAGGTGGGAGTACTTGCACTGAGTTGAGGTTGAGGTCCAACTCCTAGGTTAACTTGGGAAGCAACATGATTAATGACAAATGAGCTTGAGTCGTCATGAGTTGGGTCAAGACCCTAAGAGCAACACTTATCTCCGCATTAAACATATCCCCTTCAACATAGGGAGCTTGAGGACCTTGGGGCATTGGAGTTATTTGGGGCACTTGAGGTCTTTGGGGTTCCGGAGGGGAAACCGTCTCTCAACTATAGGGACTTGCTCATTCTGGAGAGGAATTAAATCATTAGCTACTTCTCCCTCCCCCTTCTTGCGGGTGTCCTCCTCGTATTCATATCCTTTAAACACAATAGAAGAGGTTGAGAAAAGGAACTTATAAAATTCAACTTTATGGCACCATACTAGAGTAATGAAGAAAGTGAAATTTTTATCATCCTATAGCCTCTCACTCATGGGTGTGTCACGACTCACACTGATGACCAACACACTAAAAGATGTGGCTTGTGTGACTTTGGACCCTAAACTATTTCCCAAAATCTTATACTCTGATACTAAGTTTGTCACGACCCGCAATTACACCCTAGAAGTCAGAGCAACCCTTAGTTCATCAGAAGTCGTACTTGACCTTTCGGAGGTGATTCACAAGACTCTTAGCTATCATTCATCATATGATATTAAAAATAGTACGTAATTTAAATCTTTTCACAACAATAATAATAATAAACTTCTTTTGTAAAAACTATGGAGTAACTCTCGTCATCAGAATCCAATCTTAAAGACACAACTAAAATATATCAGGGACACGGCCCTTTACATTGAAAGAAATACATAATAAGTATCTACAAGTCTTAAAAGAAGAACCTAAAGAAATATAGACTATGCCCTCGAATATATGAGGACATACATAACCTTGAGAGAGTCGATTCCAAAGCTTTCCTTCTAACATTAAAATATCCTCCAACCTATACTTATAGAGTATAAAAAAAGTATGGGTTTAGTAAAAATATTGTACTAAGTATGGCATTATGCAAAAATTATGCAAAAAGGGACAATTTAGTTGAAATATACAAGTCATGCTATTTTGATAAAACATTCATAAATTAAGTTATAAAACATCAAAGAGTATCATCATTCAAAACATAGGGTAAAACTTCAATTTTTCTTAACATAGAAGCATACTTAAAGTAAACCCAAAAATCACATGTGAACTACTCCTATCCGAAGTTATCCGAAGGCTCCCCTAATGTAAGATTTTTAAAATGACTTGGGTGAACTAGTGCCTAACATGTTGTTTATGAGGGTTTAAGGTCCTAAAGTGGTCTAAAATATGGTATTGCAGCATTTTCTATGAGTTTAGGTAGATTGGAAGTCAAACATCAAAGGACAACTAAGACATTCGATGACTAAGTCACCTATGTACCTCATATGTGTTTTTATGTGTTTATGTATGATTCATGAGTATATAAGGTCCTTAAATGATTCATTATTGTGTATATAGGTACTGTGTCAAGATTATTGAAGTTTGGAGGTGAAACGTCCAAGAATGTCCGTGACGTTCCAAAGGTTTGCCTTAAAACGACCTTGTGTGTCTATGCATGTTTCGTCGAGTTTTATGTGTTTGTTTGGGATTAAATTCACATGGTAGGTCCTAAACTCGTATAAAAGCATGTTTGAGTAGGAAACTTCCAGGCACATATCCCCAAGGACCATCCAAGGATCCTTCAGTAGGTACCCTTCAATAGTGTCCAAGACAGCCCAAACCACGGATGCAGTCGACGCCCAGTGGGTCAATCGACTCCCGTTTAGCTGCTGCTTCCAGTTGTGCCCAACTTCTTTGAATAAAGCAACAACTTGAGGATTTTTGAGTCCACATCAACACCATCCCTCTCATATGTGATAATGCCAGTGTAGTCAACATGGGAAAGAATCCAGTCCAACACAAAAGAAACAAGCACATTGATGTCAGGCGTCACCTTTTGAGAGATAATTTTGTGAAAGGAAACATCATCATGAAATACTGCAGGACTGAAAATCAGATTGCAGACAACTTTATCAAATCTCTCAGCAAGGATCAATTTGAGAGCAACACGCTGACGTTAGAGATGATGAACATCCACTAACCTAATTTTGTCAAGAAGCCTCTAATTCCTATTTTAGATAGGATTTGGAGGGAAGGTATCTGTAGAACCTGTAATGCATTGTTTAAGTAAGATCGTGTTTGTACCTGAATGTAGATATACACCCATTGAAAGCACAAGAGGAGAGAATGGCCAGAGCCATTCAGGAATTGTATTTCATCTACAGTTGAGGACCTGGTCTTTCCCAAGGTTATCACTCTTTACATTTGTTCTAACCTGTCAAATGAAAACCATCCAGATCACCACGTGTCAGTCATCGGTCCTTCTGACCGTTTCCCATCGTCTTTAATCCAAGAGATGCGTATATCTAGAGACTTGACACACAATTTCAAGTTCTTTTTATAGTGACTTTGCTATACTCCATCTTATTACATTCCAACTTTTCTCTCTATTTATAAAATAGAAACCTTCTCAATATTTCTATCGCTCTCTAGCATTTAAGTATTTTCTTTCAAACAATCATGCCTCAATCCTCTTCTTCTTCTAAGAAAATTCTAGATTCTTCAAATAAGATAGATATAGTAGCTTCTTACACCTTTTGTGAAGCAGCTTCTGTTGATTAAAGGGACAAGTCATCTAACAAAGTGAGTAAGGGTAAACGCAAAAGAAAACTAAAACTTCTATGGGAATGAAGGTTGTTATAAAAAAAAAGGATTGTGGCTTCTGCAACTGATCTATTCATCATGTGAGGGTATTGAAAGAAAGGGGAATCCACTTGGTAAAGTTTCTCAATTGATCAAGGGGTAGGACCAATTGAAACATGAATTGGATGCAGTGACTGTGCTAGTGATCAACAAGGAGGATGAAATTGCTCTGTTAAAAGAAGACATGCTCAATGAGAAAATAGAAAGACCTGGTACTGAGGTTGTCCAGAAGCTAGAAAACAAGAATGTTGAGCTATTGGAAAAAGTTGTTTCTCTTCAAGAGAATATGATCAAGGATAATGATGCAGCAAACTCTAGACTCACCCTTGTTATCAACTACCTCTCTTATATGCCTCGCTCTTCACAGTCCTTCCTGTGTCTTTTTATTGTGTGGACCATTTTTGAGGTTCTCAGTTTTCAGTTTAACTTAAATTTATTGAATGTTGAGTTGTTATGCTCATGAAATATAATCATGTTTTGTTGTAGCTAATGTCTGTTGCTTTTTGGCTTATTAACTATGTTGGTGTTGTCCTTGACTTTGATCTTACTTATCAATATTACTTCTTGTGTTGGTTTACTGCACTACATTTTTATGATGCCAAAAGGGGAAATAAATTGAGGGTGTTCATATGATGCTTAGGTTGGTAAGAAGAACAAGGGGGGAAGAATGAAAAACGACAAGGGGAAGGAAAACATGCAGGTACCAGTGTAACTCAAGTGCAGGTACCAGTGTAACTCAAGGAAAATATGCAGGTACTACTGTAAATCAGGTGCAGTTAAAAGTGTAACATAAGGACCTTGTAAAGGTACCTGGTCCATGTTGTAGGAAACTAAGTAGTGTGCCTATTCGACAGGGGGAAAAATGCAGTCATTGGTGTATAATTTGTAATCATCAAAAAGAGGGAAATTTTATTTGGAGTTTTGATGATTTGACTATCTGAGAGACCTTGTGAAGAGACCTGATTCATTGTGTAAAGGTACATGCAACTTCCAGGTCTTTATCGACAAGGGGAAGGAAACATGAAAGAACATGTAGGCACTAGTGTACTATTTGTCATCATCAAAAAGGGGGAAAATGTTATATGTAGTTTTGATGATTTGACAAACGCAGACACCTTATGAAGGAACCTGGTTCTTGCCTCAATATACTTTTTGGCTGCCAGCTGGAGAAAGTACAAAAAGTTGGAGCACAGTCTCCAACAGTGGCAGAAGTTGGAGACGCGCCAAGAAACCTCAGCCAAAGGGATTGTTATACATTTTTTGACCTTTCAACATAAACAAAATCATCCCTTCATTCACAATTAGTTTCTGCAACTTGAAAAATATCTCAAGAACTCTTGCAAAGGCTTACAAAAGGAGTGAAGAAGCATCCTCAAGATCAACTCATATCTCAAAGAGCTGGAATCTTAGTTTTCTTACAATTATTTCTTATGATCATCAATTGTGAATCTTTTCCTTCATTAATAAAGGGATAATAAGTTGTTTGGTGTGAAAATCCTAAATCAGTTGAGTCTAACTGATTTAGTGGGCAGCCTTGGGTGTTGCTTAGTAAAAACCCTAAGTTATCCGGAGCGTGGTGATTTAGTGGCAACTTGCTTATTGCTTAGTTGAATCCTAAGTTTTCTTGTGGTGATAGCTTAGTGGGCAAAGTGAAATCTTCTTAGGCTTTATAAGCAATATAGTTATTTCTTCGTTGTGAGAGTAATAGTGTTTTCTCCCGTTTTTGTAACAATTTTACTTTTGCTTGTGAAGACTAGTGGAAATGGTTTGATATCCTGTGAGACAGGTCGTGGTTTTACTCCTTTGGGCAATGAGGTTTCCACGTAAACTGCTGGTGTCGATATTCTGCCTTTATTTACAGTTGTTCATATTTTGATTGTGTCAATGGAGCTGGTCCATTAACTGATAGTGGATGCACAGATTCTAACAAGAATGATAATATCTATCTACATGTGAAGTAATGTGAAAGTATATGTTTTCTTCTATTAATGTTACTTAGGTGATCATGTTAGATTATGAATTTGGCTTTATGTCTATAGACTTAGGGTTGATGTATGCTTGTCCTTACTTGACTATATGAGTCATTGATGGTCATATTGATGATGATATGATAGTGTATTGGATGACTTAAAGAGGATATGTTTATTTCTATGTGTTTCTAGAATGACATATAGTATTTCTTAAAGTGAAGTATGTGGTGTCTTGTCCTGCTTGACTTATGTCCCTTACTTGATGCATGCATGAATTTGAATATGTGATGTCTTGACTTTGGATGATTAAGTCTCTTAGTCTTGAATGTGTTAATGATATATAACCTTAAATGATGCTAAGAGGGTCTTTTATGTTAAACCTTTAACCTAGTGGTAAGGTTATGAATGTTGAAGTCAAAAGCCGTAATGGTATCCTTCAAAGTAAAGGAATGATAGAAATAAAGTTTATTGGCTGGAACGGCATCATATTAATCCATAGTAAAGTCATGATGATCTAATTGTCACCATTGTGAGGTAGCCCTTGTAGGCATTTCTTTGGTAAGGTAAATGTGATTGGATTATGAACTTTATATGGAACCCTTTTATCTGAACCTTCAGTGTAAATTACTCTAGGAGAATAGAGCTAGCACCGAGTGAGTATGGTAAGGGATGTAGTTCTAGTTTAAGGATGAGGATATATTACAAAGCATGCCTTTCTTATTCCTTAACCATGTGCCTACATGTAATGTGTCCAAGTTCTACCATTTGAAAGTAGAACATCCTCATCGGAGTAGTTTAGAACTTCGGATTCCATGATTTGCTATCATGGCCTCTGTCGGTTATTGCCTATTCTCATCATATGGAATAAGTACTAGCATTAGATAAGTTCTATGAATTTTAGGTTGTGGTATAAGACGCTATCTAGATATTGCACAATAGGCTTTGAAGGTGTTAATTGGAGTTATGAGGCCTTGTCCAAGACTATTACTTGAATGTCCTTTATGTGATGAATGTCTACTAAATGAACAAGTGAAATTAATAACTTAAGTTAAGAAAGTATGTTAAATTAATAAGTACTTATCTAGGGTAGTTAAGGGTTGTGTAGTTAAGGTGTGAATGGGGGCATAGGAATGGTCACGTCGTATCCTACATAGATGATTCTTAAGAATTACTCTAGTTAGGGAAGATCTTGATTTTATGGACATGATCTAAACTTAGCTAGTCTTAAGTATTATTTAGGAAGTCATGAAGAGGTCAATAATGGATGTTATCTTCTTGATTTACTTATGTAAGTCTCTTGATGACCTTGCTAAGGGAAATGTCATGTTATACATGTTATGTGTTTTGGTGTTTTGTGTCGGCCAAATGTAAAAGGGCCAAGTGTAAAGTAGTTGTCGGCCATAATGGCCAAAGATGTAAGATTGTTATGTATAAATAGAGGGTTCTCCTCATAAATAAAATAATCAATCTTTCATCAATCTCTCTTCACTACTCTTTCTCTCTCAATCGCTTCCCCACCCAAAATTGGTATCAGAGCTAGCTAATTAAAAAAGAACTATGGAAAATTCTGGAGCTACAAATCTACAAAATCAGGTATACACTCTTAAATTTATGAGTAGCTAAACAAATTTATTCCTGAAAATCTCTTGTTAATTATAATTATTTATCATGTTTTAATAATGTTATAATAAGCATCTTTAGAAGGTTTGCTACAGAAATATTCTATGAACGAGTATGCCCAGACTATGTCATCCTAAAGTTGAAACCGATAGGCAAAGAAGGCCGTTTAGGGGAGTAAACAGAGTTGAGGCGCTGTTAGGGTAACTAATCAAAGAAGAAAGCTGTAGTAGTGACTAGACGAGATGATTATTAAACCATTATTATTACATAATAAGTAAGTATAATTTATTAAGAGGTTGGAAGGAATAAAACTTTTAGCAAAAATGAATAAAATGAGTACCTACTTAATTGATGATAATGATGAATATAAGATATTACTACTTTATATATTAAAAAATCTTAATACTGACATAAAAAGAGAAATTTATGATAAATTGGTAACATATGAAATAATAGAGATAACAACTCAAGGTTGGACTCAGTTAACCATACAAAGTATACAGGATGAACTTTATTATGATATGTATGATTTATATGATGATATAGATACAGACTAATGATAAATTACGAATATTTACAATATTGGGTAAAAACTATAGAAGATATAGATCTACATGAGAAATTACTAATAGAAAATCTATTCGATTATTTGAGAACTAGAGAAGTTGAACATCTAGAATATATTACAAATAATGCTAATGAAATACAACGATTAGATCTACTTAAAAGAGAATATTACAGAAAGACATTTTATGAAGGATAATATAATACCAAGCAAAGAAACTAAAATAACAACAAACAATATAGGTAAAAAAATAAGAAAGACATGGAAAAAATTAAGACCCTTATATATAGAATATGAACTATCACAACTAGTCAAAACAAGTAATAATGAAAAAGATCATTTAATAGATAAAATTTCGAAAACAGAATACAAATATGTTCGCTATTTGAAAAAACAGTATGAACAAAGAAATTTATAAACAACAATTAATAGAAAAAATAATGGAAAAAATAACTGAAAAAGAACAAGAATTACAACATAGAAAAAGAAGATTAGAAGAAAACATATTAGCAGATGTATGTAATAAATCGATACTAGTACAAAGAAAAGATATATCTATGTTAAAATTAGAATTAGATTGTCTTGAATATGAGTTACAACATAATATAATACATAAATTATAATGAATAAAGAAGAATTTGCAGTAGACGAAAAAACATATGAAAATCAAGACGGAATGATAATAAAAATAATATTTTCAAATCTAGGAAGAAGATATAAAAAAATAGGAAATAATCTATACTTAATGTTAGAAAGAGAAACAGCAAAATTAGAAGACAGTTTAACAGCTATGGTAAGAATAACAAAAGAAAATGAAGAAATAGACAGATCAAAAGAAATAGAAAAAATAAGAATACAAGCAAAACAAGAAGTACAATACGTAGAAGAAATAAAAAATACAAGAATAGAAGAACTAGAAAAAGAACTAACAAAATTAAGATTATTATATGAAGAAAAACAAAAAGCAAAACAAATAGAAAAAGAAAAAGAACTAGAAAAAGAATTAAAAAATAAAATAAACGAAGTACGACAAAAATTAGATGAAGATCTTGAATTAAATGAAATAAATGAAATAGATGAAAATGAAAATGACCAAAAATCGGAAATAAGTGATATAAGTGAAACATATACAGAAATCTTGGAACAGACAAACAAACTAAAGAAACTAGAAATAAATACAGGAGATACAAATAGACCTAGTACATCAGGAGTTAAACCAGAAAATAGTCCAAGAAATAGTCCAAGAAATAGTCCCAGAACTAGTCCTAGAAGGGCACAACCAACTTATTATACAGAAAGTTATCAACAGTCAGATAGAGCTAATACGATATGGAACAGTAGATTAAATAAAAATTGGATACCAAAACCAGCAAATGAACAATATAATTTCTTAGACCTAGATTGTGTAACAGATATAAATAAAGTAATGTTACTATGGACAGGAAATATATCTAAACAACTGATAGATAACAAAATAAGTACAACAGAAACACCAAGATATATAGAAAGAACATTTGTAGGAACAGTTAAATTATGGATAGAAAATCTACCCCCAGAAAGTTTAGAAGTACTTAGAAATAATACAAAATTAGATGGATCTTCTTTAGCAACAAATATAGAAATATTAGATAAATACGAACTGACGATAAGAAGTGAATTCGGAGGTATGACCACAGATGTAAAAGAACAAAATAAAGAAAAAATAATAAACAGGCAACTTATGACAAAATTAGCTATATGTAAAATGTGCTTTATAGAAGAATACACTTGCGCATTTAAAGAATATTACTACAAAGCAAAATATAATCTTAATGAAGCAAAAGAAGTAAGACACCAATATTTTACAAAATTACCAGAACCATTTAGTACAAAAGTAATTAAAGATTGGGAGAATGAAGGGCTTACAGATACTTTAGGATCTAGAATAAAATTCTTATCTCAATGGTTTACACAATTATGTGAAAGCCAAAAAGAAAAATTAAAAATGGAAAAAGTATTAAATAAAAACTTATCGTGTTGCAAAAATAAAATGGCACCACAATTTGGATGCACATATAAAAAACAGAAAAGTAAAAGATATAAAAATTACACAAAAAATAAAACTAAGTATAAATATAAACAACCAAGAAGAAGATATTATATAAAGAATTATAAAACAAAAAGACCATATAGACCAAAGAGGAAAATATCCCAATGTACTTGTTACAATTGTGGAAAAATAGGACACATAGCTAAAAATTGTAAATTACCAAAAAACCTAAAAAGAAAACAAATTGCAGAATTAATTATAGACGAAGAAAAATATATGCAAATAGAATACATAGACTATGAATTAAGTGAAAATGATAGTATATACGAAGTATCAGATATAGAAACTGAAAATGAAGAAGAAAATACTAATACAGATAATGATGAAATAAATGAAGAATAATGTCAGAAAGTGAAATAAAAATAATAACTGAAGAAAATTATGAAAATGAAGAAATATCACATCAAAAAATAATATTTGATAACACAATTTTTGAACAGATAAAAGGAAAAGAATTAGATTTAAGCGTTGAAAAGATACTTGAAACATCCTTATTAAAAAATATTTTTAAAAGGCGAAAAGAAGAATATTATGTAGTTAGTCAGAAAGAACATGCCATAGATTGTAAATATACAAGTGGAAAAGCATATATACCTATAATAAACAAACGAATAATAAATAAAGAAATACAAAATATAAAAAATAAAGCAGATATAAAATATGTACATTTAGGAGGAACAGAAATACTGATAAAAGCTTGTTTCAGAGAAGGAATAGATACACCCATTGAAATATATCTAGCAGATGACAGAATAATACATCCTATAGAAAAAAGCGTAATCAGTGCAGTTAGAGGAAATTTAATATACCAAAAATTTAAATTCATAATAAGTGCTAATTACACAGTAGCATTAACAGATACAAACATAGATAAATCATTAGTACTATATTGGAAATTATCAGGAATAAAGTTAGCACCAGGAAGTAAAATATTTACAGCAAGATGTAAAAATATATATATATTAACCACAAAACATAAAATAACAGCAAGAAATAAAATTGATAAAATAAAAATAGAAAATCCTTTCGAAAAAATAATTACTGTAATAGACAATAATGACTACAGCTATAAAGAAATTGACATGGAAGAAGATTTAGAAATAGTAAAAGAAAGATTAAGTACTTCAAGCGTACCAAATACACTAACAAGAGCTACCTCATCAAGAATGAGTACATCTAAAAGAAAATATGAAATGCCTCAAGAATTATTAGAAGAAATAACACCTAACCACTATTTTATAACAGGAATAATGGATCAAAGGAAATATAAAATCTTGATAAATACAGGACAAGAAGAAAATCATATAACAAGAGAACTAGTATTAGAAGAAGAAATTATAAAAACAGGACACACATACCCTGGATTACCCAGTGAAATAATAAACACAAACGAAGAAACAACAGAAAAAGAAATAATTATAGGAGGAATTCCATTAAAATTACAATTTAAAATATACGAAGGAAATTATAATATCACGTTAGGAATAAAATGGTTAGAAAAAGTTAAGCCATACAAAATAGAAAATGAACAATTAACAATAACTTGTCAAAATAAGAAAATAATCATAAAAAGAACAAAATGAATAATGAAAATATTTATTCTTGCGAAAATTATTGTAGAAGGATATTACAACAGATATTATACACCTATGATAGATACAGGAGCAGAAGCAAACATATGTAAATATAATTGTCTACCAGAAGATAAATGGGAAAAACTAAAAACACCTATGGTAGTAACAGGATTTAATAATGAAGGAAGTATGATAAAATACAAAGCAAAAAATATAAAGATACAAATATGGGATAAAATACTAATAATAGAAGAAATCTATAATTTTGAGTTCACAACAAAAGATATGTTACTAGGAATGCCATTTTTAGATAAATTTTACCCACATATAATAACAAAAACACACTGGTGGCTTACTACACCATGTGGCAATAAAATAGGAGCAAAAAGGGTAAAAAATAAACAACGAAAAGCTATGGAATGGATAAAAGGTAGTGAAAAAATAAACCAAGAAATGAAAAATATAGATAAAGAACAAGAAACGCAATTGGAAATAATCATATTTACAATAGACAGAGTTCAAATAATTAATGAACAACTAAAACAACTATACAATGAAGACCCATTACAAGGATGGGAAAAACATAAAACAAAGGTAAAAATTGAGCTAATAGACGAAAATAGCATAATAACACAGAAACCGTTAAAATATAATTTCGATGATTTACAAGAATTTAAAATACATATAAATGAATTACTGGAAAAGAATTATATACAGGAAAGTAACAGTAAGCACACAAGCCCAGCATTTATAGTTATAAAACACAGTGAACAAAAAAGAGGTAAAAGTAGAATGGTTATAGATTACAGAAATCTAAACGCCAAAACTAAAACATACAACTACCCAATACCAAATAAAATACTTAAAATAAGACAGATACAAGGATATAACTATTTTAGTAAATTTGACTGTAAATCAGGATTTTACCATCTAAAACTAGAAGAAGAATCTAAACAATTAACAGCATTTACAGTACCACAAGGATTTTATGAATGGAATGTATTACCATTTGGATATAAAAATGCACCAGGTAGATATCAACATTTTATGGATAACTGTTTTAACCAACTAGAAAATTGTGTTATATATATAGATGATATATTATTATATTCTAAAACACAAGATGAACATATAAGATTATTAGAAAAATTTATACATATAATCAAACACTCAGGTATAAGCTTAAGTAAAAGTAAAGCAGAAATTATGAAACCACAGATAGAATTTCTAGGAATACAAATAGATAAAAATGGAATAAAAATGCAAACTCACATAGTACAAAAAATAATTACTATAGATGAAAATATAGATACAAAAAAGAAATTACAATCATTCTTAGGATTAGTAAATCAAGTAAGGGAATATATACCAAAATTAGCAGAACATTTAAAACCATTATACAAAAAACTCAAAAAAGATATTGAATATCATTTTGACAACAAAGATAAAGAACACATAAAAAATATTAAAAAATTATGCAAAAAATTACCAAAATTATATTTTCCTGATGAAAGTAGAACATTCACATATATAATTGAAACAGATTCAAGCGATCACAGTTATGGAGGAGTACTAAAATATAAATATGACAAAGAAAAGGTAGAACACCATTGCAGGTATTGCTCAGGATCATATACTGAGGCACAAACAAAATGGGAAATAAACAGAAAGGAATTATTTGCATTATATAAATGTTTATTAGCATTTGAACCATATATAGTTTACAATAAATTTATTGTAAGAACAGATAACACACAGGTAAAATGGTGGATAACAAAAAAGTTAGATGATTCAGTTACAACAAAAGAAATAAGGAGATTAGTATTGAATATATTAAATTTTACATTTACAATTGAAATTATAAAAACTAATGAAAATCTCGTTGCAGATTACCTATCAAGAAAAAGGAACACAAACTGAACCAGATACAACAGAAAAAATACTCAAAGCTATTAATACACTTTCTACGAAGGTGGACAGTATGGGAAAAGAGTTACAAAATCTAAAAGCTAATAGTCAGCAGCATGACTATAAATATGCGGAGCTACGCCAACATGTAGAGTTACGTCGATCGGAAGACGCTAAAATTCCAGAGCTACAAGGAGACGATGGGAAACTCCGAAAAACCCATAACAATGTTTGTTTAGATACAGCTGCAGGTACAAGCAAAAGAATTAATACAAATTTAAACCAGCTATTTGCAAAACCATTTACCCAAAAACCACAAATGCAGATACCAGCAGAACCACAAACATCTACCTATGCAATAAGCCTACAAAATGACAAAAAAAGATACAACTATATTACCCAATCTTACATTGAAAACATACACAAAATTCAGACATATCTAAACCTAAACCCAAGATCCACACAAACAAAAACTCCCGAAGAAGACTATATAACCCAGAAACTACAAGGATATAACAAACTTATTGCACAACCTAAGACCAACCCCAACCTAGTAAAAACATGTTATAACTACGGACTATTAAATACAGTATACACATATACCGGAGAAGAAATAGCCGGAATACCAGAACTACATAGAGCATTTTTAACATATAAAAGAATTACCAAAGGAAATTTATTCTATATAAAATGTTATACAGCACCAGCAGAGATACTATACGAAGAGATAAAATCACCAATACAGGTGGTAAAGATAGGATTAACCAGAGATATGATTATTCCAGAAGAGATAGAAAAACAAAATGAGATACCAAAAGTAGAAATACCTAACTTTTATGCAAATAAAAGAATAATTGGTATAGCTACAATTATACAAGAGTTAGCAAACAATTATTTAAATGGCAATGCCATTTGGAGCTATTATGCAAGAGATCAGGTAATGATTTATGCGAACTCCAAAGAGCTAAGGAAATCAGATATGGATGAAGTCCAGCGATGGATTTTGTCATTGTTAAAACCAGAAGAACAACCATCTACGAGAGCTTTGAAGAAAGGATTTATTTCAGAAGATTTATTAGTAAGATATTGCAAACTTATCAGCAACAAATACCCAGATCATAAATGCTCCAAGTGCAACGGAGAAGATAATGTGATACCTACAGTTGATTTGGGATAAGGACGAAGCTACACCAGAAGATAAAGATAAAAAAAAAATATAATAATAATATTAGTGTTTATCGTTTTGTGTCGGCTGAATATCAGCCATATGTAAAAAGTATTGTGTCTGTCTTTTATTTTTATCGTTTTGCGTCGGCTAAAAAAGCCAGTTGTATAAAAGTCGTAAAGTAAATAGTAATTGTGTCGGCCAATAATAAAGAAAGGCCACTAAGTTAAGTTTTTGTTTTTGTGTCGGCCAAATGTAAAAGGGCCAAGTGTAAAGTAGTTGTCGGCCATAATGGACAAAGATGTAAGATTGTTATGTATAAATAGAGGGTTCTCCTCATAAATAAAATAATCAATCTTTCATCAATCTCTCTTCACTACTCTTTCTCTCTCAATACCAATTTTACATAATTTCTTAATATTCTTTATGTGTTCTTTATCTTTGTTGTCAAAATAATATTCAACATCTTTTTTAAGTTTTTTATGTAGTGGTTTTAAATGTTCTGCTAGTTTTGGTATATATTCTCTTACTTGATTTACTAGTCCTAAAAATGATTGTAATTTCTTTTTTGTATCTATATTTTCGTCAAGGGTGATTATCTTTTGTACTATGTGAGTTTGCATTTTTATTCCATTTTTATCTATTTGTATGCCTAGAAATTCTATCTGTGGTTTCATTATTTCTGCTTTACTTTCACTTAAGCTTATACCTGAATTTTTTATTATATGTATGAATTTTTCTAATAATCTTATATGTTCTTCTTGTGTTTT
>NC_028639.1:19476476-19490597 GCF_001406875.1 Solanum pennellii
TTAGTTAATTGTAATAGTTTATATTCCATATATAAAGGTTTTAATTTTTTCCATATTTTTCTTACCTTTTTATCTATGTTGGTTCTTTTTATTTTTTTATTTTTATCCATCATAATTTTTTATATAATATTTTAAAAAGCTTACTTAATTTATTTGGATATCTAACCTTTTTTAACCTGTAATTTCTACCATATTTCCTTAGCCAATATTCAATCATATTTAATCTCCAATATCTAAATCATCATATAAATCAGACATATCATAATAAAGTTTGTCTTGTATACTTTGTATGGTTAACTGAGTCCAACCTTGAGTTGTTATCTCTATTATTTCATATGTTACCAATTTGTCATAAATTTCTCTTTTTATGTCAGTATTAAGACTTTTTAATATATAAAGTAGTAATATCTTATATTTATCAGTATCATCAATTAGGTAGGTACTCATTTTATTCATTTTTGCTAAAAGTTTTATTCCTTCCAACCTCTTAATAAATTATACTTACTTATTATGTAATAATAATGGTTTAATAATCATCTCGTCTAGTCACTACTACAGCTTTCTTCTTTGATTAGTTACCCTAACAGCGCCTCTTATGATTATGATATAA
This sequence comes from Solanum pennellii, assembly GCF_001406875.1. Taxonomy (NCBI): domain Eukaryota; kingdom Viridiplantae; phylum Streptophyta; class Magnoliopsida; order Solanales; family Solanaceae; genus Solanum; species Solanum pennellii. The sequence goes on from NC_028639.1 coordinate 19,477,087, forward strand.
TTTTTAAATGAAAAGATGCATACATCCAATAAATGTCCATTTTCATGATTTTTATGCATTATGCCATACTTACTACATATGGTTATACTAATTCCATGCTTTCTATCCGTCTCTATAGTTGTTGGTAGGTGAGGAGAATTTGGGAAGCAAGACCTGGATCGTAGCATCATTCAAGTGAAGTCGAAGAATGTCTTCAATTGACTCAAGGGCATATATAGATGTCTTTTATGTTTCTTACTGAAGTATTGAAATAGACTAAGTATTTTTATTATAGTATTGTATGGGTCGTGCCCTAGGTATTCTCGTGTATAAGTTTGATGAGATTGAAACTTAGTATTTCCTTATGATTTTATTTGAAAGAGATTTTAAAAGACTATGAAATTTTTTGTGAAAAGTTATTATTCCGCACTACTTTTCATTATGTATATGCGATGAATGATATGTAAGCGCTTGTAGAAGATCTCCGAGAGGTCAAGTACTCGTGTTGCAATCCCATATTGACCCTATCTTCTAGAGTGTAGTTTCGGGATGTGACATCTAAGTAAGACATAAGGAAATCGCCCATGCAATCTCCTCAATACCTACTTAGGAGATCCTAAAGATTACTATGGATATGTGTACTTTTCATTTACACAAGTCACCAGTCAATTTCAAAACACTATAGAAACATACATATACTTAGGAACTTCACATAATAACCATCCTCCAAGGAAACCCCGAATTTACACTGGGTGTACTGTGAAACTATCATCCCATACGACCACTTCCACTTAGTGCTCCTTAGGAATAACCTTAGATAGGAACATCACATTCATCACATACTAAGCTTTCATCATAAAAGTCATATCATCAACTTGCTTCATTAACATAAGAATTAAGGTTATTTTACTTTCATTTACATCATATACTGACCCATTCATACATTTCATATAAGGACACACAAAGACTCCCTTCAAATGTCTACTTGTGCAATGGGTAAGAAGCTTCCCATTACACCACCTACCCTTCGTAGTAAACCCTTAAGAAGACTTAGTTCATTTGCATACATTTGTGGGGGCTAGCTTTTCCCGACATAGACCATGAGAGCTAGACATGGAATCGCGGTACTACCCTTAATAGATCAAGGATCCCTAGTTGCCTAAGGTAGGGTCATAATCTTTAGCCTTTACATGGATTATCTAATAGCTACACCTACGCATGCGCATAGTTAAGGGATAAGGAGATTGCTACTAAGTAACTCATTCTCTACTAACGAGGAGCACCCATCTCAAGAGGTACATTGGATACAACATCTCTACTCACGAAGTGTACCCACCTCTTCTTCAAATCCTCTCAGTGCTAAGCATAACTCCCCCACGGAGTCTTAAACATTCATTTACTCTAGGTTAAGAGATAACTATTGAACACTACATATCAACTCACGAAGGGTATCAAACATCCAACCTATACTTGTAAAGCTCAACAGGAATAGTATGGTTAATACGAAACACGTCATCTCAACTAACGAAGAGTGTTCACGCTAAAATCCCCCTTTTTCATACTGAGGAATAGTACGGATGGTATAGACAATTCAATATCTACTTAGAAAGAGTGTCCACCTTACAATCCCCCCATTTTTATTCATTGACTTCATTCATGCATTCAAGCGTGTGTGTGAGTTCATGTGAGCACACCTTTCACATAATAACCATTTTTCATAAAATGAACTTTTAGACATGCTCCTACCCACATTTATCACAATTAACACATTATCATACTTCACACATCAAATACATACTTCATTTACTTCAAAATAAGGATTAAACAACATAGCCCACTTACCATTCATGCAAGCTTTCACCACCTATCCACCATTTATCCAACAATTCATCAGAAAAATCCCCTAGGGCAGTAGCTAATCCTCAACAAACAACCAAGATACAACAACTTTAACATTATCTAATCATGATCATTAAACCCATTTCGCAAGCTAAATGTTGATAAAAAGAATAGACATGATTCCATTGGGGTTTTATCATTAAAATCATTATTTAAAACTAAGAGCAACTCATTTTAATCATTAAAACAATTTAATGCAAAGACGCATACATAGAGTCATAGATTAAAGATGTTGGAAGTTGAAATCCTTTTGAAATCCCTTTGAAATGGCTCCTTGAATGAAAGAGGGATCAAGCATGACGACTATACCTTAATGAGAAGGAACCCACGAGATATTTGACGAAGAAAACATGAAGATCTTGATCCTTTTCCTTCGAGTTTGACGGTTCTTCAATGGATGTTTTTGGAGGAAGAGTCTTGGAGAAATTTGATTTGATATTTAGGGTTTGAAATGGTGGGTGAAATGAGGTTTAAAATGACCTAAATCAGTCCACAAATGATTCCCAAAGTTTCGAAATGACCCCTACACCATTTTGACCCTTTTCCAAATTCAAATTTGACTTAAAAACGACGCGTCCAAATCTGGGACATGGTTGCGTATCAGGGAGGGAGCTGCTGATTCTTGATTTTTCAACACTCCAAGTCAGTGAGCCTCGTGGTACATGCGCATCGCGAGTTGGGCTTCAAAATTTGCCCCTGCACGCTGCCTTGGGCAGCTCCTTTGTACAACGTTTGGGTCCTCCTTGGGGGCCTTTACGGTGGTCCCCGAGGAGTCTTACTCAAACGTTTTGACCCTTGGTATAACCCTATAGGTACTAGGGTCATCCCCACTGATTTTAGACACCAAACACTACCTAAAAACATGCACCAAAGTCAAGGACACACTATCACACTCCAAAACACATTTTCCGAACGTCATGGACGTTCTTGGATGTTTGACTTTCAAACTTCACCAACTTACTTCTAATACTAAAATGCACTATTTTAATACACTATTAACTCATGGAACACATGCAAAATTCTAGTTTGACCTATTTTCATTTTTAGGGTCGTTACAACGAACCTCTAAAACTAAGCACATCATCCCTCTCTTGGGATCTACTCTTATGGACACCCTTATCATCATCACCTCAAAGTGATTCTAAGCCTACAGAAGTTCAAGGGAACTAAACATACAAACAATAAGGGAACTCAAAACCTTACAATCTAGGCACATTATCCCCCACTTAGGGTAAACCTATTCAATATTCATTGCTTCATGACCTTTAATACCAAGGTCAAGGCAAGTCAAGACAAATCCTACGTACTTATCACATATGAAAATTTGACATCATTGAGGGTTTCAACTCCTAAGCACATATTAACGAGCTTACTAACTGAAGCATCAAGGGGTACTCCTCAACCGCCAGTACTCCTCTATGTTTATAACCTAAAGGAACTCCTTATAATAAAGTTATGTCATTCTACCCAATTGCATAATGACTTAACTACACCATGAAGGGTAATTCCATATCTCAACAAATTCTACCACCAAGTCCTAATAAGGTAAGTAATTCCGGATTGAATACTACAAGGGTCATCCGTTTTTGTGGAACCTTTGAACCAACCATGCATAGGAACAATCTAAGCACTTCCTCAATTGTCCATACTTAAGATCAATCTTAAAAGAAAACTAACACCTTCAAAGTAGGTCAACCTCAATTCTTTCCTTCTTATTAAGAGTTTTGGGGTACATACATCCCTCTAAGTCACGTTCGAGCAAAACATAATTCAAACTTACAGAGCAAGATCTCTTTCTTCTCTTTCTCCCTACTCTTAGAATAAGTTAATAAGGGAACTAACCATTTAGAAGTCATAAGTGTAATTCACATGCATATTCATAATTCATGTCTTAGCATCACAATGTCACTTTAACATGCATTCATACAAATCATACATAACATATGTCTTTATTTTATAAGAGAAACCAATTCTATCCTTTCTTGAAATCCACTAGTGCAATGCATGGGTAGGGTCCATAGTCCTACCTATAGTCACTAGGTGCTAAGCTAATGTCCCTTTTTGAAATGTCTTTAAGTCATTCCAAATAATTATTACTTAATTTATGACATAGGAGACTAACCTATTGTATATTCACAGTCATTAGCTCATTAGGGATTGTGACGACCCGCAAGTACACCCTAAAAGAATGGAGCACTCTTGAGTCATATCAAGGCGTACTTGACCCTTAGTGGTCTTATACAAGCCTATTAACTATCGTTCATTACATGAGATATGAGAATTAGTACGGATTTAAAAAAATTTACAAGAACAATAATAAGAAACATCTTTTATAAACTACTGAAGGAAAGTCTCTTCGTCACAAGCCAAATTAAAGACACAAATTAAATATCTTAGGGACACGGCCCTATACATTAAAAAAAATACATAATAAATCTTATACAAGTTTTTATTAAAAGCTAAAGAAACATAGACTATGTCGTCGAATATATAAGGACATACCGCGTCTTGAGAGAGTAAACTTCCAAAACTTGCGTTATAAACTTCCGCTTGTCTTATAAACTTCCACAAGAGTCCAACCTATACTTATAGAGTATAGAAAAGTATGGGGTTAATACAAACAATATACTATGTATGGCATGCAAAAATATGCAAAAGAGGACATTTTAGTAAAAATAAAGGTTTCATGATAGATAAGTAAAACCTTTATGAATATAGAAGTAAAATAACATATAAAATCATTATACACATAAGGTAAAACTCCCATAATTTTATCACCAAACTACACATTACAGTGAACTCAAGAATCTTATACTGAACCTACTTTTTCACTTATAGTGAACTCATTTCCATTACCACTTATTGTGATATTATTTCCCTTGAAGTTACCCTATCAAAAGTAATCCTCAGACTCACTAAGGTAAGATATGAAGGAACAACCCTTACAACTCCTTCAAACACATAAGTAATCCTCAAGACTACCGACCATAGGTTTACTTTCACACGGTTAACATGCCCACACTTAACATCAAAGACACTAAAGGAATATGCTTACGTTTATGGATATCCCATAAGAACCATTCTCCTAGGCAACCCTCAAGTTATACATAGTGCAATGTAAAAGTAGCATCCCATACTACTACTTCCACCACGTTTTCCTTCCCTTAGCTCAGGCACACCATATTCATCATTCATAAACATCATCATACAAAACAATAACCTTAACATGCTTTCTTGACATTAGACATTCAGTCAAATAACTTCATTTACATTACATATTGTCCAAATTCATACATTTCATATAATGACACACCAAGACTCCCTCCAAATGCCTACATGTGCAATGAATAGATAGTGTCCCGTATCACCACCTGCCCTAAGTAGTACACTCTTTAGAAGACTTAGTTTATTACATTCTTTTGTGGGGGCTAGCTTTAATCGATATAGACATGAGATGTAGTGATGGAATCCCGGTATTAAACCCTACCAGATGATGGGTCTCCACTTGCCTAGGGTAGGGTCATTCTTAAGCCCTTACTTGGATTCTCCATTAACTGCTCCAGTGCGGCCGCATAGTTAAAGGATGAGGATATTGCTTCTAAATAACTCATTCTCTACTAATGAGGAGTACTCATTTCAAGAGGTACATTGGGTGCAACATCTCTACTCACGAAGCGCAACCACCCCTTGTTCAAATCCTCTCGGTGCTAAGCATAACTCCACCATGGATTCTTCAATATTAATTACTAAAGGTTAATGGAAAATTATTGGACACCACATCTCAACTCAGGAACGGTATCCATCCTCCTACCTATCGTAGAAAGTTCTTGGCAATAGTGAGGTTTCTACTAAACACTTCATTTGAACTCACGAAGAGTGTCCACCCTATAAATCCCCTTCTTCTTATTCTAGGAATAGTAAGGATGGTCTAGGAACTTCATCTCAAACACGGAGAGTGTCCACCCTAAAATCTCCCATTCAAATTAATTAACTTCATTCATTCATTCAAAGTGCGTGTGTGAGAGTACATGTGAGCACATCTTTCACATAATCACCATTTACATAACATTGACTCTTAAGCATACTCATATCTTCATTCATCATACATCATATACTAGCATGCTTCACATATGCATATATTTCAATTCGATAGTCTCCACAAAATATTCATTTTAAGCTCCATTAAGCCTATTAACAAAAACATCATCATTATCACCTTACTTCATATATAAATCCTTCAAGGTTATACTTACAATTGACATATAATTACATATTCATCTACTTAAAGTAAACACCGCCACCAAAGGTGGACCATACCACTCAAGAATCATTTAAATGGAAACTAAACAAGATAGAACAACTTACCCTTCATCCAAGCTCTCACCACCATTTATAAATATTTCACCAAAACAATATGAATAGTCATATGTAGGTAGTGATAAAAGCAACAAACCCACCTCATAAGCCAAAAGTTGCAGGTATTGCATTAGAACTTCCTTTCATAATAACCTTTCATTTGTGAAAACAACATAACATCTTCATATCATAGTAAGGCAGATAGGTGATTTACAATCAACCTTGTATCATAATATCCTTAATTATAAAAAAGTTCATATAGTCAAGAAATTTTATGCCATTCATCATTCCATCACCTACCTAATCTTATCACATGTAATCCTTCAATTGAACATCATCAAGTATAAGCCATAATAATTGTAGTAAGGATTTAAGATCGCAAAGTCATACCAATTCACCTTCAAAAGCCTTATGCAAGATCACACCATCAAACAAACCATATTCATCCATCAATTACTTAATATCATCATAAAATAGTTATCAACACAAGAACTAAGTCAATGTATCATCATTAACCAATTCAACATCTATTCATAACCTAGGGTTTGGGAAATAGGATTTATTCCATAGAATTAGGTCAAACACGAAGAAATACCACAATTAAAAAATAATTAATCATAATCTATCAATTAAAATCAAAGGAAAAAATAACAATTCAATTTGAAAGATCAAATTTTGGAATAAGAAGGAAACCCATGTTTTTATCAACTTTTAGAAATTTTTTTGAAGAAACTCTTAAGGAAAGGAGCCCCAAAAGTTAATAGCTTTCATACCTTGTTAATTCATAGATAATTGTATAGGAAAACTTGAATCTTTATGACCTAGTGAAGATTGGACCTTGGTCTTCAATGGTGTTTTTCGGGAGAGAGAAAGTAGAGAGAAGCTGGAGAGAATTTGAGTTTGGGAATTGAGGAGTGTTTGGCTAGTTTAATGAGGGTTAGGTGTTATATAGTCCCTCCATTAACTTAATTAACCACCCCTTAATCCCTAATTAATGAACTAACAAACTAACTATATAATTCACTTAACTAAAAATCTTAACGGTGAAGAAACCTCCAACCTACGAGACCTCGACCTACTATTCATAGGTCCATCAACGGCCCCGTAATGACAAGGCATCAATTGTATAAGAGAATAGTTTATTGGAACTTTTTGGAAAATGTAAATGACTGGACCTACTACTCCACCGACGAGCCATCGACCCATCGATTGCTCATCGTTTTGCCACTTTCAGATTGACAGCTTTTGGTCAAATGCAAGGGTCCTCTCCAAAGAACCTTATGGTGGTCCTTTGGGAGTCGTACCTGGACATTTACCCTCGACATACTCTAATGTATGCTTAACACCTTTCTACCATTTCTCTTTAAATTCCGACTCTTAAAACCCCATGAAACATGCCAAGGCACACTAATCTCTATTTTACTAGTCTCCGGACATCATGGACATGACTTGACGTTTTGACTCTAACACTTCCTTATTAGTTCGGATACATTATTTTTAGTCCATAAAAATTATTTCATGTCTTAGTAAATTATGTGAGGCTCTAGACCTAGTCATGGACTTTGGAGTGTTAAAAATCTTTAAGTACACTCAATCACGTATTTCAAACTCAATGTCTCTTCTTCTATTGTGGACATAAGACTTTTGCCGACTATAGGCTGTTTTAAACTTATCCCTTATCACTCTAACTTTATCAAAATATTCATATATTATCTCGGAACCAGATATTGAAGAGTCACTAACCTCACACAACCCAACCTGAGAACTACGTCTCCTACCATAGAGTGCTTCAAAAGGTGCCATGGAAACATTCGAATGGTAGCTATTCTTATAAGAGAACTAAATCAATGGTAGGTTATCATCTTGATTTCTTTTGAAATATACTACCCAATCTCTTATCATATCTTCTAAGGTTCCTTGAAGAGGACCCTAGAATGTAGGAGGCAACACTGCCTGGACAGTGTGCAACAACGAGATGCAACAGACAGCTCGTGCATGGATCAACAGGGCATTGGTGTCAACCATCAACCAAAACTTTGCAAAAATTCTTGAGCCCTCACTTTCACATGTATCTGACGAAAACTACGATTGTGCAGCACAGAGGGAGGTCTGGCCGTTGATGGATCAACGATCCGTCGATCGTCGTCTCACCATTGGGCCTGCAATTTTCTTGCACATTTTAAGTTAGACTCATTTAATTAATTAAGGGGTTAGGTGGTTAATGAGGGGTTAAGGGAGTCTAATTTATTAATTAATTCCCCATATAAAGACCCTAACCCCAATTAATCAAATTACAACTCTCAAAACATATCCTCTTCGTTTTCTCTTTTTCTCTCTCTTTTGGATGACACCATTGAAGACTAGCTAGGGGAGGGATTTGGGGGATGTAAAGGGATGAATTCACCACAAATTCTTCATCAATTAACAAGGTATGAGATCTAATTCACCTTTGAGACCTCTTTCCTCAAAAGGGTTCTTTAAAAATTGATTTCCAAAGATCAGTTTTCAAGTGTGTTTTCATCCCACACAAAATTAATGTTATAAATTGGTCTATTTATGATTTATTTTGGATATTGTGGATATATTAACATGTATTTTAATTCAATTATGATGTATCTTGGCCATTTTATCTTTGTTGTAGAAGATGACCTTCAACCCTTAACCATAGGTTTGATTTTGATGTAAATAAGTTGAATTTAGTCCAATTAACTTTGATATTGATTGAATTACCATTAGAAGATATTGTCACATTAATCATTAACAAATTGGACCAAAATGTTGCCTATCATGCTAGTCTTGATAAGATGATCGTTAGAAAGTAAATCTTAAGCTATGATCTAGAATTGAATTGTGCTATAGTATTTATTCTAGTATTGTTATCATGTTGATTATTGATTTATGATGATGCACACCCAAGAATTTGGTTGAATGAGGGTTTATGGTAAGGCTTCGATGATGAACTATGAAGTAGACTTGGAAAGTCTTGTGATCTCAATTTTTTACTTCAAATTGTGTTTAATTGTGATTAAGTCATGATGTGATATTGGAATATGCCTTGTATTAGGATTAATAGGGTGGTATGATGTTGAATTTAAAAGTCTTTATTATTATTCCGAGGTTGATTAAGATGTAAATGATATAAGGATTGTGATGATTACCAATGTGTCTTATTATGATATGAAATGCTACTTTCTTAACCTCACCCATATGAATTGTATTGAAAGGATTTATTCTCATGCAATTCCTATTGAGCTATGATATGATAACTTTTTACAAGGGTTAGACCATATGACCTAAACTAAGCTATGATGATAATTAAAGTCTTAAAGACGTTTCAAATAAAGGGACTCTAGCTTAGAATCGAGTAAATTAGAGTGAGGAGTGTCCCTTCCAACATAGGGAAGGTAGGAGCACTAATTGTCTCTTGAAATTGGAGACTACAATGCGTTCAACATAAAGAGTGTCTCAACTATATCTTATAGTTCTTGAACTATGTTTCCCCCCATAGGAATACTAGCTAGTGGATCCACGTAGTTGCTATGTTTCATGTTTGGTACTATCTTGGCAAGTCGTCCGCCTTCTTTCGGTGTAAGTTTTTATAACAAATGATTTCACACTAGCTAATGTAGTCTATATCGGTTAGAGAAATATTTTACCCAAAGGTAAAATGAATTAAAGGATTGAACTCTAACTAGTATAACCTATGGGCTCTAGCTTAGTCTAGGTAGGGGTATGTAACTCTACTTAAGCATTGCACTAGTTATCCTTGAGGGGAGACTTAGGAGGATGTTATCATGTATGATCATGCTTATAATGATATATGATATATATATATGATGAACATGCACATTTTTGATAATATATGTTGAATAGTTCACTTATGAATACGTGTTAGCTTATATTGTTAAGGTAAGATGAAATGTATATCTAAATGCTATGTTGTAGGATGTTAATCATCATTCTTGTAGGGTAACTTAATTCAGTAAGGTTACGGGGCCCTTCTTGGTCATTGCACCTGTTGGCTTGATAGGGGTTCATAGGTAATTGGGTTGCTTGGTTTATGTTGAAATGTACTCGTATTCAGACTTATTGTTAAATACGAGTTGATGATAGAGTTACATTAAGTATGTATCTACATATATGATATGTATGGTTGACTAACTAGACTTAATGTTGTAGTTCTTGTAATGTACATGCCTATGACCTAATGAATATGAAATATTGATTGGTACGGTCTTGTTTAATGTGCATAAAGGTTTTTAAAGGAAAAGTGCATATTTTTATGAAATGTTCTTTTATTTAGCATCATTTCAAAGTATGTGTGCATATGGTCTCATTCCAAGTACAAGTGGCGTACTAACCCCATTTCTTCCTCTTTCCCAAACATTTCAGGTTCTAGTCGTTGAGATGTTTTTGAAGGCGACTTGAAGAAGGCTTGGATACTTGATCATCCGAGTAGAGTAGGTTTTCATTGTCCGAGGGCGATGCCAATATCGATCTTTTGTTGTTGATTTAGTTTTAGGACCCTTATATTCTATCTCTTTTCATTTGAGTACGTACTTTATAAAGCCTATATGTGGCTTCTTTACTTTAAAGTTGGGCTATGCCCAAATTTCTAACCTTGTTATATGTTTATTAGAGGAGACAATCCTTAAGACTATGTTCTATTTTATATATATGTATGTATATGTATGTGCAATAAAAGTAGAAGGCTATGTAACCTTCCTATATGAAGGGTCTATGTATACTCGATAAATATATTATTTGTACATAGAGGTCTATGTAAATCTCCTAGTAAAAGTAAATAAAGGGTTTAAATTTTCCGCTTAATTTGGCCTATGAATGCAATGATGTAAACTAAGAGGCTAGTCTTAGTTTTCAAAGAGGACAACGATGCCGGTTACGTCTACGGGGTAAACCCAGATATGAAAAAAATCCATGACCAAATTAACATAAAATACTGAGAATTATGGCATTGTACCACCAATACATTCTCACCACTTCAGTACATAGCTAAATCATCCAATTCAATACCAAAAGGCCCTTACCCACGTCCATGAACATCAATTCAATTCAAAAACCATAATACTCAATGAATCTATGTCAATTCAATATAGATTTGTCAATATAAGACAACCTATACATTAATTGAATACAATACTTACATCATTCAATAGATTTCAGAAGCATTAAGACAATATCAATTTACCAATAAAGTAGTCAAAAACTAGGCTTCATGAATTATATGGGTTCATAGATTAATTATATTAAAATCATACAATTAACAAAAATATAATCAGTATATAATTATTCAAAAACTTTAATGCAAGAACCGATGGATAGATCATAAAATTGGACAAGTTCATCTTCAGAAAACTTTATAAATCTCTTTGAATTTTGGCTCCTTGATGAAGAGAGTTTCAAGGATCAAAAAGCATACCTTAATGAAGTTAAACGACGAAATTGATGAAGAATCACCAATCAAATATTCAATCCAAGTTGTTCCTTGAGTTTTTGCTGCAATGGTGTTCTAGTGAATTTCGTAATGATTTTGGGTTTTGTTTTTTAATAAATGAGTTCATCTAAGTATTTAGGACTTATAAACCTACTTAAAATACATATAATAACCTCATGAAACCGCCCAAACTCTTATTTGGAAATTGGCTGAATTTACAAATTCACCCTTCAACTTAACAGTGAACCTGCGAATTGCAGGCACAAACCACGCCTGGCCATCGACAACTCATTTCACAACCAGCGGACTGTCCTGCTAGTCTATGGTTTGGGAGGATTTTCATTAGAAGACTTCCCTTCCATGTGAATGTCTTGACCCACGACCTCCATCAACGGGGCGTCGACCAGGCTACTAGCCGTCGATTGCCTCAGCCGATTGGGCTGGTCTTGACACGTTTTGGCTTAAAGATGGGTCCTTCCTCAAGGACCCTTGGTTGTCCTAGGGGATATTTTGCCGCATGTTTCCAACTTGAATATTATCATATAAGAGTTTAGGACCTCCCACATCAATTTCATCAAAAAGGAACACATAAAACACGATGAAACATGCTAAGTCATACAAGGTAATTTCAAGACTAACCTTTCGAACGTCATGGACGTTTGAACTCCAAACCTCATAAACTCAACAAACTGCCTATAAAAACTATAATAACTCATATAAGGACCTCATAAGCTCATAAAACACACAAAAACACAGAAAAACATAGAAGGCACGGAGATGACTTAGTCGTCGAATGTCTTAGTTGTCCCTTGATGTTTCACTTCCAAATAACCAAAAACACTAGACCCTTCCCCATTACCACATTATAAATTATTTTAGGACCTTATACCCTAATTAAATACATGTTAGGCTCTAGTTTCACCTAAGTTTTTTATGACGTATTACATATGAAACCTCCAAAGTTCTTTGGGTCTAAGGTAAATGAAGATCCCCTAGAATTTCATGATGAGGTATACAAGATCCTTTATGCTAAGGGAGTGACTTCGAATGAAAAGGCTGATATAGACTCCTCTCAACTCAAGGATGTGGCTCAAACTTGGTATACTCAATGAAAAGACAATAGGGCTTTGAGACCGGGTCCTATACCTTGAGAGGTGTTTAGAAGTGCTTTCCTCGATAGGTTATTTCCGAGGGAGAAAAGCGAGTCCAGAGTAGAAGAATTCATCAACCTTTGTCAAGGAGGTATGTGTATGCAAGAATACTACTTGAAGTTCACTAGTTTGTCCAAGTATGGTCCTTCCTTGGTGTCTAAACAAAGTGATGACATGAGTAGCTTTGTAAAGGGAGTGTTCGATGATGTAGTTGAGGAGTCATTAGGCGATGCTCCATGATAACATGTATATTTGTAGGTTTATGGTTCATTATCAACAAGTAGAGGGGACTAGACTAAAAAGGAAGAATAGGGAGTTTAAGAGGGTCATGTTTTAGGAGGGAGGTACTTCCAAGGGTAGGTTTGAGATTCAAGAAAAGCCTAGGTTCAAGAAGAGGATTTCCAACAAAGTTCCTTCCAATATCCCCAAGTCGAACAAAGATAGGTGTCACGACCCAAAACCGAGCCGCGACTGGCACCCACATTTACACTCCTATGTGAGCGAACCAACCAATCTAAACCTTAACATTTCAATTTAATATCAACATAAAGCAATGCGGAAGACTTAAACTCATTAATAAAAGACAATTCAATAACTTCTAAAATTCAACATCTATTATTTCCCCAAAATCTGGAAGTCATCACCACAAGAACATCTATGATCAAATTACT
>NC_028639.1:19497966-19689741 GCF_001406875.1 Solanum pennellii
CCATCCTGCACTTCGTCGCCAAGTTCAGAGAGTCGATTTCAGTACCCAAATTTCAGAAGTCTAACTATTCTGGGACGAGACCCCCTCGACGGCCCGTCGTGCCCATGACGGTCCGTCGTGGGTTCCGTCGACTCACACAGTTTTTCCAGAAATAAAATCTGCTGCTCAAAACGACTAAACAGGTCGTTACAATAGGATTTCTAACCCTAAGACCAAAATGTAAGATGCGAGAGTTTACTTAGCAAGAAACCTACTCGCGCAAAGTGTGGTAAGAAACATTGAGGTGAGCATCTACTTTGGATGGAAAATTGCTTTGGGTGTGGCAAGAGTTTCTATAACATTAGGGATTGTCCTAATGGGAGGAGTAAAGAGAAGAAAGGTTGTCAAGATGAAGAGTGTGGTACTAGTTTCAATTCTCCAAAGAGGAACCGCTTCTATGCTCTCCGCTCTAGGGGTGAGCAAGACACATCTCCTGATGTGGTCACCGGAAAGTTACAAGTCTTCATTATTTATTTTTATGCTTTACTAGATCCCCGTGCTAATTTTTCTTTTGTAACTCCTCTAGTAGCTAGAAAGTTTGATGTTCTACCTGATGTGTTGGTTGAACCTTTTTCAGTTACAACCAAGGTGGGTGACTCCGTTGTGGATAAAAGAGTCTTTAGATGTTTTCTCTAACTTTGCCTAATAGATTTACATGGTCGGATTTGGTAGAATTAGATATAGTTGATTTTGATGTCATTTTGGGAATGGATTGGTTGCATGCTTGTTTTGCTTGCATTGATTCTCGAACAAGGGTAGTCAAGTTAAATTTCCTAATTAACCCATCTTAGAGTGGGAAGGGGGTAACTCAACTCCTAGTGGTCATACCATTACTTTTTTAAAGGCTTGTAAAATGATATCTAAAGGGTGTCTTTACCATATTGTGAGGGTTAAAGATCTTGAGTCTGACATTCATCCTATAGAATGTCATAACCATATCCAAAAATAAATATCACATTTAAGTCACCCACTTCATACATACAACATAACCTCATATTTCATCACGACATCCTTTATACATAAACATCATATATAAATTGTCATACATAACATATAAGCAACTTAATCATATAAGAACATTGCTAGGACCATCCCTTAAGATCCCACAAGTTCTATGTGTAAGAGGAGTCTCATACTCTCCCTCACGCTAATGTAAAACATTCAAGAAAAACCCTAATAAGAGTTCATACACTTATCTTGTTAATTTAATTTTACATTAGGGAAAGAAGTTGCAATAACTGCCATTAGGCCATGTGAGCTACATGGAATCCGGTGTTCAAATCCACACCAAAAATAGTGGGTTAACACTTGCCTATGTGTAACCTTACATACATAGCTATCTAGGGGGATCCACTAAGGTAGATTCATATGCGGGCACATAGTTAAGGGTCAAGGAGACTGTTAATAGAAAACCTAATTTGCTAAATGTGGTGGTTTACATTTAATGAGACAACACATATCTTTTGAATTTGGACTTGCTGAACGTGAGGAAAACCATGTGGGAGGCCGAAATTACTAAATGTGAGACCTTAATCTCATTTACATGCCCTTTCGGTGCTAAGAATTTATTTCTTTGGTAATCATCTTTACTAATCATACAAGTTCATATTAGTCTCTACTAGACGCCTATGTAAACATCTTATCATAATAGCTCATAAGTCATCATAAGTGAGAACAATCCTTTCACTTTAGAAACCACTAAAAAGTTAGTAAACCTTTCACTTAACACTTTGTTATAATCATGAGAAACTACTTTCAATCATATCATAATTATATCATAACATGCATACAAACTTCATACTTAATTCATGTGTCTAAGGTAAGAATGAGTACCACTTATGATCAACATCACCACAATACATTAGACAGAGAAGCATGGCTATCTAAGTAAATAATATTTCATAATTGAATTCAAGAAATAACCATCAAAAATACCTTCATTCCCTTTCATGGCCTTCATACTTCCATTACCAAGAATACATAAGCAATACATTGACAAGGTTAATTCAAATAGTAATACATAGAAATTATCATTCAATATATTCAATATACTCACCATGTTTCAATATTACCATACAATTTTAAAGGTGTAATGTGTTTAGGGAACAACAAAGGTCCAAAGAGAAATTTTAAGTGGTTAACAACAACTAAACATAATTACATAGTTAATCAACAATAAAACATCAAAATTCAACACAATTGAATAACAATTTCTTTTTGAAAAGAGGACCCATGTATAAATAGAAAACCCTAGTCTTGAGGGAAGTTTGAAAATCTCTTTGAAAGGACCTGTTGAGGAAATGAATCCAAGAGTGAAACAAACCATACCTTAGGGATGATTTTCCAAGAATTTGAGTTGGATTCCTTGGTCAATTCACCCCCTTGTTAATGCTCTACTGTTTCTTCAATGGAGGTTTGAGTTGGGGAGAGAGAAGTTGGAGCTAGGTGGGTTTTGGAAATTTTGAGGAGTTAGGTTAGTATAATGAGTGGGAATAATTTTATAGTCCCCAAATAAATTAATTAACCAAATCTTAAACCCTAATTCAATATAACTAATTAACTAAATTCCCTCATCTTAGCCAAAATTAGATAGTGCACCATGGGTCCAATCGACGAGTCCCCATTGACGCCCTATTGATTAGACCACGGACCATATTGGTAGTTCGTAGTTTTGGTAATAGACTCTTTTTTGGAGCCTTTTAATTCTGAGGCTAAATGACAACCAACAAGCAACATCAACAGAGCGTTGTGTCATCGACGACTCGTCATTTTTTTTCGTAGTTGCACACAACAAAAAGACTATTTAGAGGGTCAAAATGAAGAGTCCTCATCAAGGACTCTTAGGGTAGTCCTTGGGGAGTCATAAATGGAAGTTTATACCCTAAACACACTTTAACATGTTTCCCCAACCTTTTCACCAATTTTGACTTCAATCCCACTCTTTAAACCATTTGAAACATACCAAGGCACACTATTCAATATTCACTAGTCTTTGGACGTCCTGGTCGTTTCATGACTTGACTCTAACACTTCCTAATTAGGTTGAATACATTAATTTAGGCATATAATCACTATTTTGAGGATTAGTTCATCAAGTGATGCTCTTGACTAAGTTGTGGAACTTCCAAAGTACTATATTATCCCCCCTTAGGAACATTCGTCCCCAAATGACACCTTAAATTTTTATTAGGAGAGAAAAGACTCAAACCATACCTTTGGGATGATTTTCCATCAATTTTAGTTGGGTTCCTCGGTCAATTCACCCCTTCTTAAAGATTTAGTGTTTCTTCAATGGAGGTTTGAGTTGGGGAGAGAGAAGTTGGAGCTAGGTGGGTTTTGGGAATTTAGAGAAGTTAGGTTAGTTTAATGAGTTGGAATCATTTTATAGTCCCCAACTAACTAAATTAACAACCCCTTAACCCCAAATTAATTAACTAACTAACTAACTTAACTCCCTCACCTTAGCCGAAATTACATAGTGACCATGGGTCCAATCAAGGAGTCCCATCGACGCCCCATTCACCAAACCACGGACCATACTGGTAGTTTGTAATTTTTGTAAGAGACTCCTTTTTTGAGCCTTTTAGTGCTGAGGCTAAGTGTCAATGAACGAGTACCATCAACGGAGTGTCATTCTAGCGACGGCTCGTCATTTGGTCTCGTGCTTGCACACTACCACAAGACTATTTTGAGGGTTTAGATGTAGGGTCCTCATCAAGGACCCTTAGGGTGGTCCTTAGGGAGTCGTATACAGATGTTTCAACCCTAAACACTCTCTAACATGATTCCTCAACCTTTTCAAAAATTTTGACTTCAATCCGACTCTTTAAACCCTTTGAAACATACCAAGGCACACTATTCAATTTTCACTAGTCTCTCGAGTCCTGGTCATTTCTTGAGGTCTTGACTCTAACACTTCTAATTAGGTTGAATACTTTAATTTAGTCATAGAAACAATGTTTTGAGGCTTAGTTCATCAAGTGAGGCTCTTCACTAAGTCATGCAACTTCTGGATTGTTACATTATCCCCTCTTAGGAACATTCGTCCCCAAATGACACCTAAACATTTTATTGGGACAGGAAAGACTCAATACTAGCAGCCTAACCAACAACAACAACAACAAATTATAATGAGTCCCAACCCATATCAGTACTTCTCTACTCCATTCAACACATAACCATAGCATTACACAGAGCAATTTAATTAACAACTTAGCACATATAAGAGCTCAACATTTCACATTTCATAATGAGGATCTACCTTCTCAATATCAACATGAGCTCAAATGAACATCAAGAGTTACCATGAATTTTCTTTTCTTTCCAGCTAAATTTCACCATGTTTACTACAATTCTCATGGAAGCAAATATGCACATTACATAAAAATTCAAGAACATGAGAGCATTTTTATCATGAAAAACGTTTTAGCATGAACCTTTACAAAAAATATGCAAATACTTAGGAAAACAAGAAAATTTCACGTTACTCAAAAATTTTATTTCTAAGAGGAACTACTAACCTCAACTTTGACTAAGAGTAGGAGGAAAGAGATGAGTATAGAGGGACTTCATGTCGGCCTCGGCCTCCATTGTTGCTTCCTCAACTAGATGGTTTCTTCATTGAACTTTTACGGAGGTCACCTCTTTATTCCTCAACCATTTTACTTGACGATCTAGGATCTCAATTAGAATCTCTTCATTGGAGAAGTTTTCATTCACCCCTAACCCTTCAACGGGAGTATACATACCGGGTCGCCAATAAATTTCTTAAGCATAAAAACATGATATATTGGATGAACTGAAGCTAGTTCGCTTAGTAGTTTCAGCTCAAAAGCAACTGTCCTGACCCGTTGCAATATCTCATAAGTACCCACATACAGGAGACTAAGCTTCCCCTTTTTACAAAATCTCATCACCCTTTTCATAGGTGAAATCTTCGAGTAGACCGAATCCCCTATTTTAAATTCAAGGTCTCTTCGTCTATTATAGGCATAAGATTTTTGCCGACTATAGCTTATTTTCGATCTATATCGTATTGTTCGAACTTTCTCTATAGCCTCATAGATTATATAGGGACCAAGGAGTGAATTCTCACCATCCTCAAACTACCTAACCGGAGATGCACATCTCCTACCATAGAGTGCTTCAAAAGGTGCCATAGAAATACTCGAATGGTAGCTATTATTGTAGAAGAACTCTATTAACGGGAGGTGATCTTACCAATTACCTTTAAAGTCAATAACACAAGATCTTAACATATCTTCTAGTGTTTGCATGGTAAGATTCGCTTGACCATCCGTTTGAGGATGAATAGCAGTACTAAGTTTCACTTGAGACCATAATCTCTTTTCAAAAGATCCCCAAAAACGAGAAGTGAATCGGACACATCTATCCAAGATGATGGAGAAAGGGATCCCATGCCAACTCACAATTTCATCAAGATACAATTAATCATGATCCTCCGCCTAATAAGGGGTTTCCACTATGATAGAATGGGCATATTTTCTCAATCTATCCACAATAACCCATATTGAGTCATTTTGCCTCCACGCTTGAGGCAACCCAACTACAAAATCCATAATTACATTTTTCCACTTCAAAGTAGGAATATCCATTGGTTCAGTGAACCCTACTGGACTTAAATGTTTGGCCTTGAACTGTTAACAATTAGAAAATTTAGCCACAAACTCCGCTATATCCTTCTCCAAATCGTTTCACTAATAGACCTCTTGTAGATCACGATACATTTTTGTGGGACCTGGATGAATAGAATATCGAAAACCATGAGATTCTTCAAAAATTAGTCTTCTCAAGACATCAACATCTGGTACACACAACCTACCTTAGAAATAAGTACACCATCACCCCCTTGGGCGAATGACTCATTGAGCTTACTATGAACATATTCCTTAATTTCCATCAATCCATCAATAGAGGATCAAGATGTGCTTAGAATTCATATCAATCACCAAAGTTGACTCGGAGTTATGATGAACCATTAAACCCCCTTTAGGAGAGTCTTCAAACCGAACACCCAACCGGGTCAATCTATTATCATCCTTCACTAGTTCCTTCTTACCCTCTTCAACATGAGCCAGACTACCCATAGTAATTTGACTCAAAGCATCCAAAATAACATTTTCTTTTCCGGGGTGGCAAAGGACACTCATATCATAGTCCTTCAAGATCTCTAACCACCTTCTTTGACGAAGATCAAACTCCTTTTAAGTTAGCACATATTGGAGACTCTTATGGTCGGTCAATACATCTACATGTACACCATATAAATAAAGTCCCCATATTTTCAACCTAAACACTACGACTGCTAATTTAAGATCATGGGTTGGAAAGTTCTTCTCATGCACCTTGAGTTGTCTATAGGCATAATCTATGACCTCTTTAAAAAGTTGCATGAGAATATAACCCAAACCTACTCGAGAAGCGTCACATTACACAAAAAACCCTTGGTTACCCTCTGTTAAGGTCAACATTGAAGCGGTGGTAAGCCTATTTTCAACTCTTGAAAGTGTCTTTAACAACATTCCGAACACTTAAACTTAATCATACTTTCGGTTATTGTTGTCAAAGGAGAAATAATAGATGCAAACCCATCAACAAATCGTCTATAGTACCCGGCTAGACCCAAGAAACTTCTTATGTCGGTGGGAGTTAGAGGTCTAGGACAATTCTTTACCGCTTATGATTTCTTGAGATCGACCTATGACCCTAACATGAGATAACATGGCCAAAAAAAGCAACGGATCTAAAAAATAGTTCACACTTACTAAGTATAGGAAAGAGTTGATGTTCATTGAGGACTTGCAATACTTGTCTCAAATGACCCATATGTTAATCCTCACTCTTGGAATATATCCACATATCATTAATGAAGACAATTTCAAAAGAATCAAGATAATTCTGGAACACCTTATTCATAAGGTCCATAAAAGTTGTTGGGGCATTATTTTACCCAAAAGACATAACTAGGAACTCATATTGACCACTCCTTGTTTGGAAAGTCGTTTTAGGAATATTAAAACCTCTAACCCTAAGTTGATGATAACCCGACCTCAAATCAATTTTCGATCACATCTTGGTGTTGATCATATAAATCACCCATTCTACGAAGAGGATACTTATTCATTTTATTTTTTATTTTATTTTTGTTTTTCTACTTTCACGTTCTTTTTGAACTTTTCTGATGATTTTTTCTCCATTTTTCTTTAGTATATTTATTTTGTTTATTTGTTTATTTTTACATAGTTTCTTGTTTTTGCTTCTTTTCTTTCTTTTTTTATTGTTTCTTTTATTTTATTGTTTTTTTAATTATTTTATTCATTAGTATTATATAATTATTTTTTTATACCCTTATTTCAACCCTAAAATTCTTAATTGAATTTCAAACTAGACCTAATCTCACTCAATTGTGTTCCTTTTAGTTGGCCCCATACTCACAACCCAACACTATTATAAAAACACATTCTAAGTAGATAAAAAGATAAACACATTGAAATACACAAATACATAGAGAAATAGAGAAAAAGATAACAAAAGTGAGTTTTTATTGTGAGAATTAGGTCTAGAGTTTGAGGTTTTTGTTCGTGGTTCCAAGATTGTGGATCTAGTTAATACAAAGGTATTATTTTGGAAATTAGTAGATCGTAGGAATTGTTTTGTGGAATCAAGTTCACAAAGAGATAATTCTAAATATTCGCATTATTTAAATCGAATGCTTGTACAAAAATTTAATGCCAATAATATGATGTTCTTTGAATCGCATGTATTATATTTACTATCATTATTATCGTTACATTATTATTATTATGCTCTATCGATACAATTTGTAATTTGTATTGAAATTTGTTCATGATATTGAATTTTTAAACTTCAATAGACAAGTATATCTTTTCGTCTAGTCTTCACTTCAGAAAATTTAGACTTATTAGATTAGGATATAAACTAGAATTTAATTGAGTAGTGATTTTGAAATCTTATGTATAACATGTTTTAGTCTTTTAAATACATTATTTGGGTTAAAAATTGACTTTAGAATAAGCATAAGTTGGTTATCCAATTCGCATTACAAAAGTTTATCATTAAGAGAATATATGAATATTATTTAGGGTTTATGGTTAAAAAATAATAATGTTGAAGGGTAATTGAAAAAATGAGAAAACATAAAAAAGAAAATAACGTGTAACGAAAACGAAAAAGAATGATGACAAAAATGATTAAAAAAACAACGTGTAACGAAAATATGTAATAAAAACAGAATGTTAAAACAAAATAAAAATAAAAAATAAAAATAAAAATAAATAAAATATAGGAACATAATGAAATAGAATAGTTTTTTTCAGAAAATATATAAAATGACGTTAAAAAAAGAAAAGAAAAAATGTGAGGTCTCTCAAAATGATCTATGGTTTTTCGAACTCATATATGCCTAAAACTGTTTAATGTGTTAAACAAGTTTTTCACAGTATGCATACTTGATTTGAAGTGATTTGGAGGTCAAATGTCCAAGTCGTACGATGACATTCGAACGTTAGCTTTGAGATGTTCTAATGTGTTCTAGTGTGCCTTGATATATTTTACATGTTGTTTGATGCTTAAATATTTAGGGAAGGTTCCTAAAATGTATATGATCGTATTTACGGTCGAAACGTCCATGCACGACTAACCAAGAACCATCCAAGAGGTCCTTGAGGAGGACCCAATGGCTGCCTAAACACTGCTTTGGCAGTTTCTATCTACGCCCAAGGAATGACGCCCCGTACATCAGTCTATGCCCCGTCAATGGGGGTCGTTTCTCCGTACTAAGTTGTGGGAGCCTAAGCCCCCAAAATGCAGCCTCTGTCAGAAGCTACGGAAGGACAGTACGGCCCCATCATTCAGACGATGGTCTGTCAATCCCTACGTAGATGGAACCTTCAATTATACTGCAAGAGTGCTGTCAACTTAAGGGGTGAATGGGAAATTCACCCCACGTCCTATATAGACCCTATTCATTTATTTCATCTATTTTAAGGTATATTATGTTAGTTATAAAGACGAAAACCCAATTCCAAATTCATTCTTCCAATTTCAGCCTTCCATCTGAAAACCTCTCTAGAGACCTTCATTGGAGATGAATCTCAAGAACAGCAATGGTGATGGGTTCTCAAGATTTCATCTTAATGTTTTCGTGGATTATTCATGTAATATGGAATGGTCATCCTTAATCTTTAGTTATCCATTCATCTAAGGAGTTCCTTCTAATGTTTTCAAAGAAGTTTCATCATCAAATTGTCCATCTTTAATCTATCCATGGGTTTCTTATAAGAATGATTTCAAACGCATGAGGATAATCAATTGATGATTATATAATGTTTTTAAGATGATATTAAATTCAATTTCATGATGAACCCATAATCCTTCTGAATTCTCAAATTAGCCTATAATTTGGGCATTGTGATCTTGATTCTATGGTGATTGAATTATTATTTTAGTATGTTTAATTGTATGTTTCTACTATTTTGTATTCAAATTGATGGTGAATTATTCATAAATTATCAATGATGATCAAGGCTTGCTGAATTTGTAAGATTGCCCTACTTCTTCTACTTTTATATATAATTGATAGTTAAAGTGGCCTTGTATGGCATTGTGTGGTATGGTACACTTACGGTGGCGGTGTTTAGTTGATCATGGACTTGAAGGAAAGTTATGAATTAAGAAGTGTGATTATGATGATCGCACAATGTGAATTATTATGCCTAGTCTCTTAATCTAGTATCACGTTGTAGGTGTATTGATGATATCTTTTATAGTTGAATGAACTTATTAGGGTTAGGTTTGGTGTATGTGCTGCCAATTATGAAGTTATAATTGTGAATGACCCCTACCTATGTACCCCTATATTAGTATGTCATCTTTGCCAATGTTAGGAGTCTACAATGCAAATATTTAATTTGTATTGTCTCTTATGCTATGATGTAGTATGTGCTTATGCATGAATGTTTATTGTTGTCTTATGAGGGTGGCTGCCTCAATATTGTGTTGATAGCCATTATGTGATGATTTTTTCCAATGTACACACACACCTCATGCATGCTCATGAGTATTATAGTTTCATAGTGTCTAATGAAAGAATAATTCTCATATGCACTAATGTCTACTACTATGCATGTAAATTATATGTCGAGGAAGCATGAAATGTATCTTAACTAGGATTACTAGAAAGGTGTACTAGTGTAGGCAATGGTCTGGGACTTCGCCTATACATTGTACATGTCTTCCTTTATAGAATAACTCCTAGGTTGATTACTCTATATACATGAATATGAATGCATGGCTAAGCTCGGAATATGAAATAATTATATCATGAAGTATGCATATGTGTAGTATATAAATTTGTTTATGTGAAAGGTCTTCTCTTATAAGTACACATACACACGCATGAATGCATATAATGAAGAATGTGTATAATCTAGTAAAGAGGGAAGCTCTTGAAAGGTATTATCAATTTTACTCTCAACTAGATTGTGCTTGAATATGCTATGTTCATGCGAAAGGTTTTCTCACATGATTAAGGTTGATGAACGGACATTCTCATAATAACCTAGAGATAAGCATATGAGGCTTAGACCTCCTAAAGCCATTTTTATGAAGTAAAGTTAATAAAGGCTTTTCAATAAAGGGAATTTAGCTTAGCACGAGTGAACTTGATGATGAGGGGATAACTCCGATTCCAAATAAAGGGAAGCAATAAAGGGAAGGTTTATTCACCATAGTCCTCACGAGGTGGATAACTATAATTCCCAATTGTCATAAAGACAGTTTCCATATATAACTCCATGTTTTCAGAACTGTGTCACCCCATAGGACCTAGCTAGTGGATCCATCTAAAATGCTAGAATGATATTCATGTCTTTCCTTGGAAAGTAAGATATCCTTTTTTGGTGTGAGGGGATGACACCAAATTCCATGTTTGGCTTACATGGTCTTATTGTCGATTAAGGCTAGGATTCCCTAATGTAAAATGGAAAATGGATGTAATGTAATGAGCCCTAACTTTGATAACTTAAGAGAACTTGCTTAGTGTAGGTGTGGGTATGGAAATTTACCGATGCATTGCACAAGTACCTCTTGAGGGGAGGTCTAGGATGGTGTTATATATATATATATATATGTCTTATATGCATGACATTACGGTATTGAACTTATTGTATGATAATCTTCATGGTATGAGTCCTATTGTATCTATATAATTAGGTCTTACCTTATATGCATAAGGTTGGCCTCATTGACTATATGATGATGGTCTTGCTTGGCTTGTATGAAGTTGTCTATACTTGTCTTGATGATGTACGAAGTAAATGATATGCTTGTGGTCTCTTTGTGAGTTTACTAAGTATATGGGAGGTTATAAGACTTCACATGTACATTGCACTAGTAGTCATAGATTGGGATTATGAGTAAGCTTTTATCATGTTAATTGAAGTAAAGTCTAAGTATGCATAGGTTGGATATTGCCTTACTATGATAATATTGGAATTCTTGACTTGTATGTTGTCTTGGAATGAGTCTTATATGTGGTCTATGAAGCATGTTGATTTATGTATGAACTAGGTGTCTTATGATATTCTATGTTTTCATGGATTCCTATGTTTTTGTTAATAAAGGTTAGGTGTTTTGTTCAACTTCGTGACCTTAACGTGATGCTTGAGTGTGGATAGTGAAATGGGATACTATTTGTGCATTGCAACAAGTATTACTAGAGGGTTACTTGGGAGTAAGAAACTTACAGTAAAGGGAATATTATGTTATGAATATGACAAATATGCCTTAGATGAACTATGTGACTTTATGTGATGTTATGAATAATCTCTATGCCTATGTGAAGTATAGGAGCTTGTTGTACTTATTATATCAATGTTTTATGAATTTTTACAAAAAGGCATGATGCATGGTTTTCTATACTTAGTGGATTCTTGTACTAACACTATTCTTATTCACCTTTTTACACAATGTGTAAGTTATAGATGCTTAAAGGATATCTCTAAAGTGAAGTGCTTGATATGTCTTTCCCAACCTCAAGAAATGGATCCCTAAGATTCAAGGATTTCCTATGTTATGTTTATGTTCAAAGTTATGTATTAGCTTAGTTATTGTTATACATTGATAAGGGTCATGTCTCTATCCTACTCTATTGATGTTGAGTCTAAAATGGAAAAAGAGACTTAGAGTACAACCACATATGATATTTTATATATATATTTGATTTTTCTAGAATACGATGTTCTATGAAAAGTTTTAATTTTTCGCTAATTTTCTTTAACAATGCAATGAATGATGACTATGGGCATTTATAAGACCTTCGAGACGTCAAGTATGCCATGTTATTTCTAGGGGGTTCTCCCCTTTCATGAAAAAAAAAGAAAAGTTAAAAAAAGTAAGAAGAAAAGAGAAATAGAATTTAAAAAAAGAAACATACAAAAGTAACCAAATAAAACGTGCAGAAAAGATAACAAAGAAATTCCTTATATTTTTCTCTTTAAACTAATAACCACATAAATTTTTATTTCCTATATTAAATCTAACTAAAAAATACAATCCTAAATTTGTTCAAACTCAAAAAATCTCAATCCTACACAAACTCTAATTCCTAAGCGTTACATACATATACAAATTCTACCCATAGTAACATTAAAAAAATATATTTACAAAAATGTAAAAGAAAAAAAATATGAGTGTTTGAAATATTAAATTGATGGACATATACCAAAAATAATAAGACAATTTTCCATAGATTAAAAATATATAAGATAGTCTTTAATAAGTTTAAAATAAATCATAAAATGAGGATAAATAATATTTTTATGAATCTAACAATATAATATCCTAATATTAAGTCAAGTGATACTACAGTCAATAAAGCGATCGTGCTAGAACCAGGGGACTTGATGGGTGCCTAACACCTTCCCCTCAATCAACAGAATTTCTTACCCGAATTTCTAGTTTACAGACTAATAAAATTAGAGTCAAATTTCCTCTCAACTAGGGATTCTAAAATAAGGTGACTTGGAACACCAAAACTCAATTCCAAGTGGCAACTCTGAAGAAACAAACTACTCCCTTTTCAGAATGCCACTTTAATTAGAAAAACTCTTTTTCATTCATAAAACATCAATTTTTTTAGGAAAAAAAAAACAGGCGTGACAGATGGGGATTCTGCTTCAGATAACTAGAATTCAAGCTTATAATATTGACTTATGTATGAATATGACTTATTTATTTACGCTTTTGGACATTTTATTTACCGTCTTAATGTGGTAATTGTCTATTTATTTACTATTTTGATAATATTTGAATTGCATTATCACTATCTTCTCACTCACCCGTCTAGGTCTTCTATAATACCAATATGGGAATTGTGAATGCGCACCCCGCTTCTATCAATATAGCTAGTGGATCTTTGATCCATGGTGAAGGACTTTTAGCAATACATGTTTAGGATGGGGAGCACCCATGCAAAAAGTCGGAAAGCGCTCCTACCGGTATTTTGTTACTCCCTAACTCGAGTTGTCCGCTTATTTTAACAAGTTCAACCTTAGTAAAACTAAAACCTGAAGACATAATATCCTTACTTGGCTTCGCTTTATCCGCATCTTATGCATTTAATTTAGAGAGACTTGGAATGGGGGCCACGTGTATCTAGGACAAGTACATTTTCGTTTGACCGTAATGTCATGTGGAAGACTATAACAAATGTTGACCGCCTTTAGGATAAATGACTAAAGGAATAAATGTCTATTTTTACACACTTCCAAAAATGATTCAAGATAAACAAATAGAAAATTATAAATAAATACATAAATATAATATATATATATATATATATATATATATATATATATATACATATACATATATGTATGTATGTATGTATGTATATATGTATATATATATGTACACACACACATAACCGTCAATTTTATTTTTGTTTTTATCACAAATAATAATACTAATAATAATAGTGTATAAAAATAATAACAATATATGTATATATATGTCTTCTAAATTGTGCTTGTCCACCTTGTTTTATTTTTCTTTCCCTTTTTTTCACTTACAAAAATTATCTCCTTATCTGGTCATTCTCTACGAAAACAACCTAAGCTTTCTTAAGTGAGTTCAACAAAAATTTTTTTCAAAAGAATGATCACTTTAGGTGTTTTGAATCATTTTTTATGTTTTTTTCTTTTTAACTTTACCAACAAATGATTTGAAATGATCAAAATTTTATAAGTTAAATTTTGTTTTAAATACCAAGTTTGTTTTCACAACTAGGTAATCATGAGATCTATGAGATGTGATAAGAGATCAAGGGATGAAGCTGGCAAAATGGTCAATGATCCCCGAAAATTCACCATCACGAATAAGACCCCGCAACTATTCATGGATACGTGGAACAATATGCAAAAGTTTAGGCGAACTGAGATATTCAAACATCTTGGTTTCTTTACATATATCATGAGGTTTAGTCCCAATAGAGATTTGGTCGAGGCTTTGATTAAGTTTTGGGATTCTACAAGCAATGTATTTCACTTTAGTAGTTTTGATTTGACGCCTACATTTGAATAATAGGGTGATTTGATAGGGCTAGGTAAGAATCTCCGAACTAAACATTGACAGCCCCAAGGAGTGTCAGCGGGAAAAAATTTTTGAACAGATATACATCGTTCATCCTCATAAAGAGTGTTTCGATAATGGGTTGGTTTCATTGGAATTTAAGTACTCAGGATACTAAAAGAAATAAGTATTTTCGTACTATGGGATGCAACTTAAAAATGGACAACACCTCCCTACTATGGAAAAGCATAGACAACAAGCATTCATGGTTGCCTTTTTGGGAGCTATGGTTTTGTTTAGGAGAGAAAAATTATGTTCGTCTAGCAGGAATAGTCATTGTTATGATAAAGAAAAACAAATCCACTATTTTGTTGATGATATTAGCTTATATTTATCATGCTTTGATTAAATGTAGAGAACGCGGGGAGACTTTTTTAAGGTTGTAGCATTCTATTACAAAATGTGGTTTCTAGAGAACGGCGAGACTTTTTTAAGGTTTTGTGAAAGATTTCAATCTGATTGGACGAATTATATTTTGATCCACCCAGAGAAGGATGAAGGAATTAGCAAAGAAATTTCCAAAAGGTGTCAAAGCATGGACACATTATCTTCTTAAATTGACTGCATCTAATATTACATGGAACTTTCATTGGTTCCCTAGGAGTGAGGAAATTGTTATGTGTTCCTATCGTCTATTTATTGTTGTGACAGGCCTTCGCGGGTTCAAGCCATACATACCCCTTCGGGTGCTACACCAACTAGGATAAAAAAAAGTTTTGCCTAGGGCTGAGGATACACAGAGTTCCCTACGGGAGGTGGCATATGAAGATCGGGATCAAGAATTAGAAGCCCAAAAGATTTGGGGTGGTAGTCAAACTTTAAGTTCGCAAGCTATGGTAGATGATCGCGTTGAAGTATAAGTTGAACCCTCATACCTCTGTTGGTTATTTGATCTCTCTCAAAGTAATGCCCGAACGGTCAGCGCGATAAATCATTGACCGAGAAGAGGAAGTTGAAGTCAGAATACGGCATGCCCGACTCGAGGTGGAAAGAAATTATAGGTATACTTTAGATATCCTAAGTAATGACCTAAAGATTGCTAGAGAAGAGTTCGCACAACGTGATGCAATATTCAAAGAGAAAGTAATATTGATTCAGAGAAGTGCTGAAAAGAAGCATCAATCTACTATTAGAACCCTAGATGAGCATTTGGACATTGTCACAAGAGCTATGGAGCAACATGAGGAGGAATATAAGAAAGCAAAGAACTTCTTAATGCACGCACAAGACAGGTTACAAACACTACAAGAAATATGAGTTTTAACGGCCATTTCATAACAAAGGGAAATCAATCCGATCGTTATAAATATTTTTATAGTGACCATTTTTAGACGTTAAAACATTTTTTATCAATATTAAAAATGGATGATATTTCGTTAGTAAAAAACATAATAGCCGGTCGATAAAAATTAATTAATCAACTAATATTAGGCTATAGTGTTTTCGACTTTTAGTTTTCCCCTAACCACGACTTATCCCACTTCCCCTACCCATCAAAAATTGTAGTATGTAAAATCCATCAAAACACACCCACACAATTCTGGTGAAAGAATTTCTAGTGTACTCATCACCAACATTGATGTCCTTTATATTTTGGGAGAAGAATGTTTGTTTCTCACCTCTGTGGACATCAATTGTTCATCCTAGACTTTATTCTTCAGGTACAATTTGATATTTACCCTTTAAATAACTTGAGTTTTCTTCAAATAAATAGGGTTAGGATAATAATTGTAAGTATATGGATGTTGTTGTTGCTTTGGTGATGTTGGTGTTCAAGAATTTGTCGTACTGTTGATTTCAATTATTCTATTTTGGGGTTTTTTAATTTGGGTTACAGAAGGATGAATTTGTAGCATGATTGAATCTTATGTTCATTTTTTTCACTTATTCTCTCCTTATTTATGGAGTAACTTCTTCTTTCCTGTATCTTTAGTTAAAAAATTAAGTCTTTCTCCAATTGGACTTTCAAAGTTTACAATCTTGTAGGGATAAAACAGTGATTGAAATTAGATGGTGATTTTGTTGGTAGAAGATTAACTGTGATATGCATTTTGTTGGGTTGTATGGTATAAAGTTATCTTTTGAGTTTTAGATATATGTTTGATGTTTAATAGTTTTGCCTCACTGAATCATTATATTTCAAGTTCACAATTAGTTGAAAGAGGAAACATTTTATGCTTTCGTTAATTTGCAGAGTCTCTTTTTGAGATTTGTTGTTCAGTTCTTATGAAAAAAGTGACATCTTGTAGGTTCTTTGTTGCTTTTTATGTGATCATCATTTGATCTTGTCGTTATATTTAGACAATTTAAAAATAAATATATAAACTTTAACTTAAGTACTATTGATGTTATGCAAAGAGGACATTTTGTTTTGTCTGTGTAAGCTGTTTTTGTTTCCCACCAATCATGAGAGCTTTGGATGAAATGGATTGTGCTATAATTTATAACTTGAAAAGTGGCCTGAGTTTCTATAAATTGTAAAAATACTGGACCATTTTGAATTATCAATTGCTCAAAACGTGACTTTGAAGCTTATTCGAAATTTAATCTTTCAATATCACAAGAAAGAGCTTCATCAGTAGACCTAAAAGCTTGGTCAGATATATACAAATGCTTCATTAAATCAGAACGCATCGATGTAGTAATCAATCACTTCTCCTTTATATAAAATGTCAATTTTTAAGAAAAAATGACATTAAATGTTGTTATTTTCCTTCTTCAAACTCCATGTATTCCTATGCGTCCTCCTTCTTTCATATCATATTCTCCTTCTCTTTATCCTTCGATCAGTTTTTCTTTTGTGCCACTCTTGTAGCTTCTTTTCTTTTCCTCTTTACAATTATCTCTATTTCACTCTTGTTTTGTTTAGTTACAGTTCTCTATGTTTCTTTTTTTCTTTCTTTATTCTCTTTGTTATACTTTATTCATTAAGTTGAAGATTTCTTAACTCTATATTTCTTGCATGACATTCTCAATAGAAATTATGACTTAAAGCTTCATGTGTTCTTTGTTAGGTCTTGCTTTTGTTCTAAAGTTTGTCCTTCTACAGCCACTTCTCAGAGAAAGGTTCCTTCACGAAAGGTCACCTTCAATAGCAGCAAGTGGACTAGTTGAACTAGGACAACTTGATACTCGCTCGTATTGATTAAAATCAAACATTGTCTTGTTGCCTAGTTTATGTCTAATATTTTGACCATCTTGTCTCCTTGAAAGATGCTTTGCTAATTAATTGAAGTATATGTTTATGCATTGTTGGTGTGAATAATACGATAAAAAATGTGTTTTTATGTTGTTGTGTAGTGGTTGTTTTCCATCAAAATAAGTGAAAGATCAGCCCTTTCCTTGCTATTATTATGTATTTCTTGTAACTAAAGTAGTAAACAACTACAATATCTTCTCTTAAACATATCTTGTTTAGTAAGTTCAAGAAATATTCTCATAAGCTCCTCTAAGATGTGAGAAAATATTTCAATTAATTAAAGTTCCCTTGCCATAAAGAATTTGTAGTAAAAATGATTTGTTATTCGTTTTATTGTATTCTTATTCATGAAATGAAAGTTGTCACTTGTTTGAATTTCTGTGTTAGTGTTCAAAGGATAATTTCGTCTTTCTTCATAAGAATTATTATGAAAAAATGGTTTTTAGGAACAAGGAATAATTAGAATAAATGATCAATCAACTTTCCAACTATGTAAACAATGGTATTGCTTGCTTAGTTTTATATTTTATGTAAATAATTAAGATTCAATAGACATTGTTCTACTTCTTTTTATCTTAAAACTACAATTAAAAAATATAAATGTGAACTATGAACCTACAGATATGAAGCCACTGATTTGTGCAAGCTTGAAGCAATTAACAATTATAAATGAGTATAAATATGTTGATGCTTACAAGTTGTTTACACATATTTGCTTTAAAGACTTTTGTGATTCTTAGATTTCTTAAGATATTAAAGAAAAGACAATTGTTTATACTTTCTTTGCTGAAGCTCCTTACTGCTTTTTCCACCATAAGTCAATCTTATTGTGCTTTCCATTAGATTAAGTAGTTCTAATAAATTTGACCATCTTTTTTGCTTAAACAAATGACGACAGACCTTGACTAAGTAAATGATGGCTCCGTATTTTGTTTTATTAGATTCTTAATATTATACGGATTATATATTAAATGATATCACCATGAATCATGTTATATATTTGTCCGAACCTACTGTCTGTTTCCTTTTACTAGCTTAAAAACTTGAGCACAATTCTCGAGTAGCAGTTAGAATATTTCTATATGTGCTCCCTCATGTGAAATTTTCATTATTCCAATATACTCAAGTTTTTTAGAAATTCACATCTCTAGAATCACTTAGTTGAGAAATATAAATTAGTTTCTTCTCAATTATTCGTATTTTTGGATCGTGGTATAGTCAAGAGATAAGATCACATCGTTTTTCAAGCTCTCTTTCAATATATATATTCTAATCAATGTCTTTCTGAAATTTCAAGTTACCTTAAAGTGTAAACTTGTTTGAATAGTGAGGTGCCCCATTATTTTTCTTATAATGTGTCATTGTGTGAATGTTTTTAATATGATTTATGCATCTTTGTGAAACACAAGTTTTTAATATATATTTAGTGTGATTGACTCTTTAATGACGCTTTAAAACAATCAAACTACTGAAGCATTTTTATTCAACATTTTTAAATTCAGTCGATCATATGTTTGTATTTGTATGTTTGTTATGTAATTTAGTATTTGTTGTCAATTACTATGGCTACTCTAAACCACATTTTCATTTTGAATTTACATGTACACTTGGGAGCATGTTTGGAATTTGGGGAAAACTTGATCTTTGCCTAAATCAGATTTATCTTCAATGATATATCTTCTCTACTTGATTTTTCCCACTTTAGAGTTGGACAATAGTATGTGCCCATATTATTTAATTACATGCAATTTATTTAAAAAAAGGAAAAGTTATCTTTGTATTTCTGCTCAATAAAAGAGATGACCTATTTCAAGGATTGTGGCATGTTTCTGTTATTTCTGATTTCCACTAATAATTGATCGAGGATAATTTGTTTATAATGCAGGTCAGGTAGAGGAAAGTATTTATAAGGAAACAAAGTCTGATAACATCAACTTCATCTTCATTTTTTCAATTATTGGTTAAGGATGGATTAAGATGCATCACTGTCAAGAAAAAAGTGGGTTCACTTTAACCAGTATAATGATTGATTCAAGTAATCAACACAGATTTGTCATAGCAAGTTGAAGCATAGGAGAAACACAATTGTCTTCATGTTTTGTTTAAAATGTAAAAGATGTCCCCATTTATACCAACTGAAATTTTGTCATGATATTTCCTTAGCAGTTGCAATAATAATGATCTATAATAGTGGTGTAACACCTTGAAAATCCAAGACGTGTCGTAAAGCCTAAAAAGGGTGTCATGAGGTCTAAAAACTATCTTTCATTCCATTTTAATGAATTTTGGTCATTTAGGAAGTTAAAGAACTAAAACGTCGAAGAACGTTCATGACGTCCGGAAGTTGGTTCAAGGAGGTACTACCATGCATTAGCCTATTTGACTAACTTTTAGGTTTCGGAAATGTATAAAAATTGGTAAAAGAGGTAGATAATAGGTGTTTGAATTGTTTCATGGTTCAAATGTCCGGGTAAGAATCCCTAAGGACCAACCAAGGTCCCTTGAGGAGGACCGCTGTAGGTTGAGGCAACACTGCCTGAAGCTGTGTGCATCGACGAGGAAGTCAACGGCCTGTGTGTGGACCAACGGGGCATCAATTCCACCATTGTGCCATACTTAGCCAAGTTGAGGAAGCCCCTCGCCTGCACAGAGGCTGAACTAATCAACGGAGTGCAGGACGAGATGGGGGCAGGTCCATAAACTCACAGACGGCCCGTCGGCGGGGTTCCGTCTGTGAGTGGGTGATTTTCCTGCACGTTTTAGTGTTAAGTCATTTAATTGAATAAGTGGTTTAGGGTTTAGTTAGGGATTAAGTGGATACTAATTAACTAACTTAAACTACCATATAAAGGCCCCAACACCAATTAATCTAATTAAAACTCTCAATACAAACTCTTTTCCTTTTCTCTTCTTTCTCTCTCTACTTGCACTCACCATTGAATACTAGCAAGGATAAGGGTTTTGGGGGCTGGAAAGGGAAGAATACACCATCAAGTTGTCATCAAACATTAAGGTATGGGATCTAATTCACCTTTGAGATTCTTTCCTGAAAGGGTTCATTCACAATGGCTTTCAAAAGTTGAGTTTTCTTATGGGTTTCATCCAATTACGAAAATGAGGTTGTGAATTGAGTTGTTAATGGTTTAATTGTGAGTATATTAACATGTATTTTAACTTTACTTTATTGTAATTGTTTATGGTTTGGTATTACATGAAGAACATGATCCTCAACCCCTAACCCTAGGTTGTAATCTTGACATCTATTGTATTGTGATCATTCAATTGACTTGGTTATTGATTAGATTACTTTTCTATGATGTTATTATGAATACATTAAGATGAATTATAGGACTATTATTCTAGTTCTTGAGATGTGATTTAGGTTATGAAGTATGTTGTGAACTTAGTCTATGTATCTTGTCTTAAGCTATGATCTAGTGTTGAATTGTGTTAGAGAGATGGAACTGGCCTTGTTATCTAATTGGTTATCATTCTGTGATGATTTTACTCCCCTAGTGGCTTGAGTTATGGGTTGACGGTAAGACCTTGATGATGAACTATAAGAAAGACTTTGTAAGTCTTAGAATCTCTATCTTTACATCCAAATGTGATTAACTGTGGTTAAGTCATGATGTTACATTAGAGTATGCCTTATGTTAGGATGATAGGGTTGTATGATGTTTAATTTAAATGTCTTGACTATGTTGTGAGGTTTATTAAGGTGTATGTGATATATCAATGTGCCTTGATATGCTATGAATTGCTAATGTGTTAACCTCACCTATATGAATTGTGATGAAAGGACTTATACTCATACAATTCTTGTTGAGCTATTGATGATGATTATTATACAAGTGGTAGTAGACCCTATTACCTAAAGTAAGCTATGATTGATAATTAAAGGCTTAAAGATATTTCAAAAAAGGACTCTAGCTTAGCACTGAGTGAACTAGATTAAGGAGTGTCCCTTATCACATCGAGAAGGTAGGAACATGAAATTACTCTTGTGATTGGAGACTATAATGCATGGCGCATAAAGAAGGTCCCAACTATATCTCCTAGTTGTTGAACTATGTTGCCCCCATAGGAATACTAACTAGTGGATCCACGTAGTTTCTATGTTTCATGTTTTAGTACTACTTGTGCAAGTAGTCCTCCTTCTTTCACTTTAGGGCTTTATGATGCCGGATTCCGCACTAGCTCATGTGGTATATCAGTTAGGGAAAGATGTTCCCAAAAGGTAATATGAATTAAAGGACTTGTACTCTAACTTGGATAACCTAACAGGTCTAGCTTAGTCTAGGTAGGGGTATGAGACTGTACCTATACATTGCACTACTTAGCCTTGAGGGGAGTCTTAGGAAGATGTTCTTATATAAATGTTTATTTTATGAAGATATATGATATGTACATGATAAACTTGGCACATTGTTGACACTATATATTAATTAGTTCACTTATGAGTATGCATTGGGTTATAATGTTAACATAAGATGAAATTTAAATCTAAATGTCATGTTATGTGAAGTTGGAAGTTGGTTATGGTTTCTTGTTGAGGCTACTTGATTAAGTAAGGTTATAGGGCTTTGCTTGGTCATTGCACTTGATGACTTGATAAAGATTCATGAGTAGTTGTCTTGTTATTATGATATGATTGACTCTTATTCATTCTTGTGATGTTATTCCTTGATGATAGGGTTGTAGCAAATCATGGTTTCAAGTGTGTTGGAATACGTATTACTTGTTAAGTTAGTAAGCATGTTTGGTTGGTTGATATGACTTGCTTGTCTTTGCATTAGGTTCCTATAAGGGTAAAATGGCATGTTTTAACTAAAAGTCCCTTTTTAGCATGTGTTGCTTGTATATGTTCATAAGGTCTCGCACTTAGTACATGTGGAGTACTAACCCCATTTTCTTCCCTTTTCCCAAACATTTTAGGTTCGGGTCGTTGAAGAGTTCGGAAGGCGACATTGTTGAAGGCTTGGATTCTTCATATTATTCAAGTAGGGTAGGTCCTCAACTTCCGAGGGCAATGACACTATCTAGCTTACAGACTTGTTAAGAGCTTAAAGACTCTGTAAATTCTTTCCTTTTCAATTGAGTACTATTCTTTTGTATGACCTATATGTGGTATTTTGAATTGATGTAAGGGTTATGCCTAAATTTGATACACTTCGAATAGATGGTTATGAGATGAGATGACTTTTATGACTATGGTATTTTCTATATAATAATGTGCAATAAAAGCAGAAGACTATGTAACCTTCCTATACAAAGGGTCTATGTATACACGATATAACTATATATTATGTGTATGTAGAGGTCTATGTAAACCTCCAAGTAGTTGTAATGAAAGTTTAATATTTTTCCGCGTTTTTCAACCTACGAGTATAATGACATGAGACTAAGAGGCTAGTCTTAGTCCTTGAAAAGGACGATAATGCCGGTTACACTCTAGGGGGTAAACCTAGATGTGACAAACTTTATATTAGAGCATGAGATAGAATATCGTTGAGTAATGTCTCTTTCTCTACCACGTCTATGTAGGTTTGTATTCATAATTGTGAAGTGCGCCACACTTATTAGTAGGAACCTATATGATTCTTAGGAATTGCTCTCTCTCATGGAAATCTTATATCGTATCGATAGAGTACACTTACGGTGTGCTTTTTCATATAATCCTATTGTTGTTCTATAAGACGCATGAACACTCGAAGGAATGCGGCTCGAAGACGTGAAGAGGAAATTGCCAATGGGGGAGCTCCTCCCTGTGGTGATCAAGTTCCTCCACATAAAGAAGATGCTAATGTTGACCAAGCTCCGGTCAATCCTCCACCCTTGACAGATGGAGATATAAGGTCTGCCCTCATTCAATTGGCTCAAGCCGCCACCGTCGAAGCCCAAGCTATGACGGCCGGAGCAAACCGGGAGGTTGTGCCTAATCATCATACACAAGTCACTACTATGGCTTCCCGTATAAGGGACTTCACTTGAATGAACCCTCCTACTTTCTATGGGTCTAAGGTTGATGAAGACCACCAAGCGTTCATCGATGAAGTCTCTAAAATACTTTTGGCTATTGGGGTTGTCCACAAGTGAGAAGTCCGAGTTGGCCACTTATCAACTCAAGGACGTGGAGCAAGCATAGTATGTGCAATGGAGGGATAATAAGCCATTAAGGGGTGGTCCAATGACTTGGGATATCTTTAAGACAACTTTTCTATATTGGTTCTTTCTTGGGAAGATAAAGGAGGAAAAAGTGGTGGAGTTCATCAATCTTCGCCACGGAGGAAGGAGTGTCCATGAGTACTCATTGGAATTCATTAAGTTCTCCAATAATGCTCCTTCTTCGGTCTGAGATCCTAGATACCAAATGAGTCGTTTTGTGACGGGGGTGTCAAAGGGCTTATAAGAGGAGTTCCATTCGGCCATGATACATGACAAAATGAACATTTCCCATCTTATGGTTCATGCAAGAAGGGTTGAGGAGGCAAGATCTAAGATAAAGAGTAGATATGCTAAGAGAGAAAAATCATTTGATGGAAGTTCTTCAAAGAAAAGGCTTGACATAAAAGACAAGCCTAGATTTATGAAGCGGGTTTCAAATCAAGTCCCTTCCAAGTTCCAAAAATCTAGTGGTGATAGGGTGTCTAATCCTAAATTCAAGAGGGGAAAAGTTACTAATTCACCAACCGACAAGCCAACTTGTGGAAAGTGTGATAAAAAGCACTATGGTCATTGCCTTAACAGAACGGACAATTACTTAAGTTGTGGCAAGAGTGGTCACAAGATGAGAGATTTTTCAAACTTGAAGATTTAAGACAAGGGTAGTGGCCAAGGTCAAGCAAGTTGTTATAGCGATGCTCCAAAAAAGAACCGCTTCTGTTCTCTCCACTCTAGGGGTGAGCAAGAGACTTCTCCCGACGCGGTCACCAGAATGTTGAATGTTTTCTCTATTGATGTATATGCCTTACTTAATCCGATGCTACTTTATCATTTGTTACCCCTCTAGTAGCAAAAAAGTTTGATATTTTACCTGATATTTTACATGAACCATTTATAGTGTCTACTCAAATGGGTGAGTCGGTTGTTGCGAAAAGGATGTATTGAAATTTTCCAATAATGTTGCCTAATAGAGTTTCTTATGTTTATCTAGTAGAACTAGATATGCTTAATTTTTTTTCATGTTATATTGGGTATGGATTGGTTCATGCTTGTTTTGCCTCTATTGATAGTAGGACAAGAGTGGTGAGGCTTAACTTCCCAAATGAACCCGTTGTTGAGTGGAAGGGGGGAAATTCTATTCGTAGGGGTCGTATTATCTCTTGTCTAAAAGCATGTGAGATGATCTCAAAGGGTTGTCTATACCACATTGTCAGAGTCCAATATCTAGATACCGAATTACCTCCTATTGAGTCGGTCCCCGTAGTGAGTTAATTTTTGAAGGTTTTACCTAATGACCTTCCCGGTATTCCTCCCGAATCAGAAATTTACTTTGGCATTGTTTTGATACCGGATACAAATCCAATATCAATTCTGTCACGATCGGAATCTAGACCCCAGATGAGACCGGCGTAGTTGACCTCTCAGAAGTCGCAGACAAGCCTACATACGTCATTCTTACTTCATCTAGAATAATTTTAGCGGAAAATTTGAAACTTTTTGTTTCCTAACATGCTTACTAAACATTCTATTACATGTATAATATTTCACAATAAATCATCTCACATTAAGATCATCAAATTAAAGAAATAGTTCATAGCAGCATAAAATGTGTACTTGCCAAAACGACACCAATACAATGTCTCAAAATAAAATGGGAAATGAAACACTAGTTGAACATTCTCCACTAGCTAAAGCCTACATCTAATCTAGATAATAACATTAGATAGCCTCGAAAGCATGAGGGCCTACAAAGTCCGGATGAAAGCTCCACGTACGGATAGCTGCAACGTCAACCTGTAAGCTCTAGCGTCCACCTGTGCCTGCACCTAAAAATATAGAGTTGTATGGAATTAGTACACACTCGTACTAAGTATTGGTATATTCAAGCACACACCAAGGACATGCATGAGAAAGAATGGCTCTTTCCTAACAACATGATTATGGAAAGTCTAGTCAAAGGACTTGCCAAATTGAGATTAGGAAAGTTAGTGAACTTTCAAAATTTGGATTAGGAAAGTCAGTGAGATTTCAAAATTTTGATTAGGAATATCATACCAAGAGAGTAAAATGCATCATCATACTTATCATATTGCACACAGCACATAACATCTTACACATAGGACATATCATATAACATATAGCACATAAAATCTTTAATAACACTCATTCATATGCCATTATACATTGGAGTCATGGACTTGACATTAAGACTTTCCAAAAATGAGGGCTCAACATATGGGACTTAAACTAGGGAGTCTTCATTAGCAAACACAGAGTCTGCTTCATTCATTCATACGTACTTCATTTCATTTCGTTCATAGGCTAGTGAGAAAACCAGCTATACCTAGGATGTAGTTTAAGACATTCATCGGGTTTGTTGTGCAATGATCAAGAATAATCTAGTGTCATTACTTGAGTCTAGCTCACCTCTTGATTATCCTATCCTAAAACCTTTGGTATCGTTCATTTCATTATGTGCGTCATTTGAGGCTGGCCTCATTCATTCTTTGGGAACTTTAACTTTAACCGACATAGATCATGTGAGCATCATGAAATCCAGTGTCTCCCCCATACCGAAAAGAGGTGGAATCACCGGGCAGAGTGACCCAAAACATGCTAGCGTACATGGGAATTTAACCTCGCCAGATCCCTATATTGGTAGTATAGGTTCGAAGACTAGGAGATATAAGGAGACCCATACCCGGCATGCTTGACAGTCTCATCTCATGAGAGTCACGTGAACCTCTGCCCTTCCTGAAAGAAGGAATCACCACTCATAGCTAGTCTATCGGTTCTCAGTATAAATTTCCATTACATTCAACTCATACGTCATGGAAGTTGGCTTCTAGTATGAGGACATCATAGATCAATAGATGATTTCTCATCTCATCATTAGTATTAAGTGTTTTAATATCAATACTTTCATTAGAGTGTTCATAGAGACTGGTCTCTTCATTAACTTTATACTCTCATAGGTGAATACATTTTGGTAACATTTACTTAGGCTCATTTGAGATTAGTCTCATCTTTTACATTAGACTCATATCATGTTTTCACCACATTCATTAACTTTAGCACATTTTCTCTTCATAATTACTCACTCCTTTTTTACGTGAATGTTCATTTCATCATATGTCAATGCACTTGGCCATTAAGTTTGTTTCACACTCTTACTTAACCCTTCTAGGGTTTCATCATTTCATTGTTCATTTCGTCATATGCCAATGCACTTGGCCATTTAGTGTATCTTTTACTCTTACTTAACCCTTCTAGGGTTTCATCATTTCATTACATACCTCTTAGGTTCACTTATTTTAAATCGTATGCTAGATTTATGGGTCTATACATACAAGCCATGAGGCTTCATTCATAGTTTGTTAAGTGACTCATATCTTCCTAAGATTAGGTAGTACAAGACTTATGTATCTTGTATGTATGCCAAGATCTCGATTTCGATCTAAGTAGGTGGCATTATTCTTTAACATTTAATTCAAGTATGATTTATGTATCAATACGAAAATTTGGGCAAGGGAACCCAAGTTCAAACCCCTTGGACTATACTTAAATTTTTTCTTGAATTTATTTTTAATATTCATAACATTGGGACCCTATATCGAGCTCTAACATCAACATTCTATCTTTATTTTTCTCCTTGGGTTTGCCTCTTATTTGGCCGAAGGGTTGTGGGATCTAACCCCAACCCCTTTTTATTTTTCATTTAAAATTTGTATTGTCCAATTCACCTAGATAAAGAGGTTGTGGGATCAAACCCCCACAGCATCTTTTTATTTTATTCATTATTTCGCTAGAAATTGGGAGGTTGTGGGTTCAAACCCCCATATCCTCCTTATTTTATTTTTAATTTCGCTAGGGATGTTAGGTTGTGGGTTCGAACCCCCACAACCTGATTATTTTTATTTTAATAAAAATTGGCTTAGCTAGGCGTTTGGCAGTGAGGTTTTGGGATCGAGCCC
This sequence comes from Solanum pennellii, assembly GCF_001406875.1. Taxonomy (NCBI): domain Eukaryota; kingdom Viridiplantae; phylum Streptophyta; class Magnoliopsida; order Solanales; family Solanaceae; genus Solanum; species Solanum pennellii. The sequence goes on from NC_028639.1 coordinate 19,526,014, forward strand.
ACACAACCTCACTTTATTTTCTAATTTATTTCGCCCTTCTCCTTTCCAGCCTTGGAGTCGTGGGTTCGATTCCCACGCCTCCCATTTTATTTATTTAGAGTTTTTTATTCTTCTTACTCGCCTGTACACCCCATTTCTAATCCCCCCAGCCCCATTTCTTTATTTCTTGCGAGATTAAGGTTCCACACAGGTGAGGTCACAGGTTCACATCTTTGTGGCCTAACCCCTTTAAATTAAATTAATTTTTCAGATTTCCCTTCTATATTTTAGCCTAACCTAAACTTATATTTTTGTCTGTACACTAAATCATTTTCTTAACTTATTTTCATCAATATTTCCACTTGAAAACTTGGGAAGATTCATGGATCGCTTAACACTTTTTCGGGTGTATTTCATGGATTCGTTTAGCTAAATTATTGGCGCTCAAATAAGCCCCACTTCAATTTTTATGAACATCACGATTTTCATAGGTTTATGTACGTAAAATGACAACCAAAACAATATTAGAATTGAAGCCTTAACTTGACCTCATTCACAGTAACCTTCACAGTTGACATTTTTGCACATACACACACTTGTACAATCTTTCGAGTACATGGTTGCATTTCATACGATTTAAAGTACACAAATGTAATCATAGTTATCGCGAAAACATCACATACACCTAAATCTACCACAAATCATACCCAACCTACGATTCATTGTGAGCTAGTGACAGGGGCATGCAAAAGGAGAAACAATCCTAGTTCTCGAATGACTAATACAAACCTTAAGGGTTCTCTTGAGAAAGGGACCAAGAGATATTAAACCCACACCTTATTTTGACGTTCAAAAATTGAAGTTGCTGCCCAAAAACTCAACTCAAGAACACGTCTAAGACTCCTCAATATTAACTCCACTCGAATGACAACCTCCCTTATCCTAGTGTGCGATTAAGGTTTGTTTTCTTGTGATTTCGTGTGAATTCTTCAAGTGTAAAGAACTTGGTTTATTTTTCTGATTTTAAATCATATTTTGGCAGAGAAATATCTTCTGAAAGAATGAGAGATTGAGCGTGAGAGTTGAGTGATAGACGTGAGAGAGAGTTGGATTTATAGGAGGTTTATGAGTCTAGTTTTAGGACTTAGTCAATAGGGTTTTATTTAGTAAATAAAAATATGATTTTTATTTTACTTCAAATCAGATAATGAATAATAATAATTAATTAATTATATTAATTTAATAGCATAAATAAAAATCACATTAATTCATTGCTTCCACCTAGGTTCGAACCCGGGTGAAGCAAGACTTCACATAAAGAGCTCAATTTCGGCTATCTCTCCCCAAATTGCCCCTCCGCCTTATTGATTAAATAATTAATTATATATTTAGGGTAATTATGATATTACCTTTTGCCTAAAAAAAGACCATTTTACCCCTAGACCCTCCAATCCTAAGATTTCCTCTTTTTAAGTCCGGTAAGGACTCCTTCGAGTAAATCTTCGTATTCGAGAGCCCTACATGGTTGGACCCAACCTTTCCTAGCTCAACTAACTCTCCAAGTTAGTTGGCTTGGATGTAGGAAGGGTTTCAAAGTCTGGTTTTACGTGCATCAATCTGTGTGAACCCTGGTCTAATCATAGACATTCTTGACACATTAAGTATCACATAGTAAATCCATTTTTAGGGTTTCTATCCCCCCCCTTAGGAAGATTCGTCCCCGAATGACAATACCACTATTTATCGTAATGCTATTCAGATCATAACATAATTACTATGCGCAGAGAAGCAATAGCAACAACATATGGAGAGATAAGGAAACTTAGACTCAAGAGTAGGAAGTCTAACCTCAAGAGCTGAAAAGATGAGGGTAAGGGTATCTCATGTCGGCCTCAGCCTCCCACGTAGCACCCTCAACAAGATGATTTCTCCCCAATACCTTCATTGTGGCAATCTCTTTGTTCCTCAGCCGCTTGACCTGTCTGTCTAAGATCTCAACAGGTACCTCCTCATAGGACAAGTCTTCATCGACCCCCAACATTCCAAAGATTGAATTGATGCAGGATCACCTAGGAACTTCTTTAACATGGATACATGAAAGATTGGATGGACAGAAGCTAGCTCCGCAGGCAATGCCAACTCATAGTCCACCTCACCAACAAGCTGTAGGATCTCGTAAGGCCCAACGTACCTCGGACTCAACTTCCCCTTTCTGCCAAACCTCATTACCCCCTTCATAGGTGATATCCTCAGATAGACCTGGTCACCAACATCAAACTCTAAGGGACGTTTTCTTTTATCTGCATATGACTTCTTTCTACTGTAAGCAGTTTTTAACCTGTCCCTAATAACTCTGACCTTCTCTAAGGCCTGATGAATGATGTCTGGACCCAAAATGGATTACTCTCCAACCTCAAACCACCCAACTCGAGATCTACACCTCCTACAATGAAGTACCTCAAACGGTGCCATCCAAATTCTGGAGTGATAGCTATTATTATACGAGAACTCTATCAAAGGCAAATGGCCATCCAAGCTACCCCTAAAGTCAATCACACACGCTCTAAACATGTCCTCCAATGTCTGAATGGTTTGCTCTGCCTGCCCATCAGTCTGAGGATGAAAGGAAATACTAAACTTACCTGCGTGCGAAAGCTTTTCTTGAAAGATCTCCAGAAATGTGAAGTAAATTGAGCTCCTCTATGTGAAATGATAGACAAGGGAATTCCATGCCATCTCACAATCTAATATATGCAGAGTCTCGCATAGTCCTCAGCCGTGTAAGTAGACTTCACAGGGATAAAGTGGGCAAATTTAGTCAGTCTGTCCATAATAACCCATATGGAGTCATGATGTCTCCTAGTCCTCGGAAGACCAACCACGAAGTCCATATTAATGGCCTCCCACTTCCAAGTCAGAACCTCAATAATCTGAGTGAGACCTCTAGGCTTAAGATGTTCTACCTTAACCTGCGGACAATTAGGACACTCGGCCACATATTCTGCCATGTCTTTCTTCATGCCATCCCACCAATAACTCCGCTTAAGATCATGATACAGCTTGGTGGAACCTGGATGTATGGACTATCTAGAACCATGGGCCTCTACAATATCCTGGTCCGTAAATCATCCACATCTGGTACACACAGTCTGTCTTAATACCTAAGTATGCCATAACCTCCCAAAGCGAAAGACTCATTCATCTTTACCAACACTGAGTCCTTCAGCTCCATCAACACAGGATCGAGATGCTGAACCTTCTTGACTTCAACTACCAAGGATGATTGAGAACTAGGATGAACTGAAACACCCGCACTAGTAGAGTAAACCAATCGCACACCTAGTCTAGCCAGTCTGTTTACATCTTTCATTAACTCCTTCTTTTTATCCTCAATGTGGGTTGTACTTCCCATGCTAATCTTGATCAAAGCATCGGCTACAATGTTAGCCTTACCTGGATGGTAGTGAAAATTCGTGTCATAATCCCTCAACAACTCCAACCATTTTCGGCTGACGTAGATTCAACTCCCTCTGTGTGAACACGTACTGGAGACTCTTGTAATATGTGAACACATCCACATCCACTCCATAAAAGTAGTGCCTCCACAGCTTCAGTGCAAACACCACAGTGTCTAACTCTACGTCATGAGTGGGATAATTATTCACATGAAACTTGAGTTTTCTGGATGCATAGGCTATCACCTTACCACCCTACATAAGAACACAACCCAAACCAACCCTTGATGCATCACAAATAAACAGTGTAATTCTCACCACACTTAGGCAAAGTAAGAACCAAGGATGAAGTGAGCCTGTCCTTGAGCTCCTGCAAACTCTTCTCACAAGCCTCCGTCTATTCAAACTTGGCCTTCTTCTTAGTCAGACTTGTCAGTAGGGCAGCAATGGAAAAAATTCTTCCACGAACCTTCTGTAGTAACAAGACAATCCAAAGAAGCTACGGATATCTGTGGGAGTAAGAGATTTTGTCCAGTTCATAACAGCCTCAGTCTTCCTGAGGTCCACCTCTACACCTTGATCGGACACAACATGACCCAGGAAAGTCACTGATCTAAGCAAAAATTCACACTTCCTAAATTTTGCGTACAACTGATGTTGTCTAAGTACCTACAAGGTTAGTCTCAAATGTTGTTCATGCTCTTCCTTGGTCCTAGAGTAGATGAGAATGGCATCAATGAATACTATGACGAAAGAGTCAAGGTATTCACGGAAGACCCTGTTTATGAGATCCATAAATGTAGTAGGTACATTCGTGAAACCAAATGACATAACCAAGAAATCATAATGACCATAATGGGTACGAAAGGCTGTCTTTGGGATATCTCCATCCCTAACCCTAAGATGATGATACCCTGAACGAAGATCAATTATAGAGAAGAAACTAGACCCTTGGAGCTAATCGAACAATCATGTATTCTGGGAAGTGGATACTTATTCTTTATACTGACCTTGTTGAGCTTCTTATAATCAATACACATTCTAAGGGTCCCATCGTTCTTTTTCACAAACAACACTCGAGCGCCCCAAGGAGATATGCCCGGCTGAATGAAACCCTTATCAGTGAGATCTTCTAAGTGCCATTCTGTAGGGAGGAATCAAAATTTGTTTAGTATCGGTTTATAAGTCGATACCAAAGTCAATCTCTCGTGGAGGAGGGACTCCATGAAAATCATCAGGAAATACATGTAGGAACTCATTCACAACAGGCACTGAGTCTATGGAAGGAATGTCATGATCTAAATCATTAACACTCACAATATGACATAATAACCCCCTGGACATCATTTTATTGGCCTTAAGGTTTGAAATCAAGGGATTAGGAGGACTCAAGCTGTACCCCTCCCAGACTAGTTCCTCTTCATTAGGGAAACAAAATCTCACCACTCTACTACGACAATCCAAACAACATAACAACTGTGAAGCCAGTCCATGCCAAGGTTAACATCAAAATCATGCATGGGTAACTCAACCAAGTCTGCAAACATAGTCTTACTACTTACAACTATTGGTCAATCCTTGTATACTCTATAAATTCTTACATTTTATCCTAAAGGTGTACTAACCACTATAGGATCATGAAGAACTTCAGGCAATATTTCAAAAGTGAAAGCATGCAAAGGAGTTACAAAGGAAAGCGTAGACCCTGGATCAACTAAAGCATAAACAGAAGTTTAGAATACTTGCAACATACCTGTGACCACATCACCGGACTTCTCCTGCTCCTCCCTGCCCTTTCGGGCATAGAATTTGTTCCTATGAGGAGGCTCGGCTGCTGTTGCACCCTGTGGATTAGGCCTAGGCTGAGCATTACCTCCAGCCTGACCTCTGTTCTGTGGGCAGTCTCTAACCATATGCCCACTCTTGCTGCAACAGAAACATGCATTAGTGCCCTGTCTGCACTCTCCACTGTGAGCACGGCCAGACTTAGCACAATTCTTTTAGGGACGCTGCATCTAACCTCCATTTCCCTTCTTGGGCTCAGGTCTGTCTCCTCTAAGTGTTGTACTCCTCTGGAAATTAGAATTTCCAGAACTCTTCTACCCCTTCTTGAACCTGGGCTGCTCACGGACGCCAAAATTATTTCTATGGCCTCCATGGCTGGGACCTGCCTCATCTTGAGGCTTCGACCTTCTATCATGACGAACGCCCATATTTTTGCGGCTGTCCTCTACTTTCTGAACATGCACCATCAACCTAGAGAGCTCCATGTTATCATAGAGCATCGCAACTGACACTCATCCTCCAGATCTCCGTTAATTCCTGTGGGGAACCTGCTCATCTCATCCCTGCTGTTAGATACAAGGGATGTAGCATACCTTGATAATTTAATAAACTTCAGTACTCGTATAATAGTTGTTGTTAGATACTAACTAAAATAGTATACCTGGATAGTTTGACAAACTTCAGGGAATACTCTCTGACTGTCATGGATCCCTGCTTAAGGTTGATAAACTCATCAACCTTCGCCTCACTCATCTCCCTAGGAAAGAATCTCCCCAGGAAGGCTATCTTAAACAGCTCCTAAGTGACAGGAACTCCGCTCAAAGCTCGGCTATCCTGGCACATCTTGCACCAAGTTTGTGCAACATCCATTAGCTGATAGGAAGCCAGCTCTGCTTTCTCAGTATATGTGCCCCCATATCCACAAAAATCTTATGCACCTCATCCGCTAACTCCTGGGGGTCCTCTGAAGTCTTAGACCCTGTGAAAATAGGAGGGTTCATCCTAGTGAAGTCTCTCTGACTCTCAGCCATGCTACGCATTGGTGGGTTCTCCCTCTCAAAATTCTGTCGGTTGACCTGGGCAGTCATGTCCTGGGCCTGCATAGTGATGGTTTGTGCCATCTGGGCCAGAGATGCCTGCACCTCCGCATCAGTCAACCCAGCTGGGTTAACCAGTATAACTACTCCATCAGCCATAGCCTGGGGTGGAACTTAATTGTCCCCAGCAGCTGCTACTCCTCTCCTCTGACCAATACTTCTCCTAGTATACCTTTTCTGAAAACAATACAAATTGATGTCAGACACGCTCATCACACCAAGAAATTGGACATTATCAAAGGCACGATAAGATCAGAAGAAGGGACATTTTCCTACGAATCATACAGTCTCTAATTCAGGATAGTGGTGCACTCAGTACCATGACTTAGAAACTACTCAATGTGGTTGATGTGAACTTATTATCCTTGGAATTTAACCTAGTGCTCTGATACCAACTTTTTCACGACCAGTATCTAGACCGCAAACGAGACCAGCGTCGTTGACCTCTCAAAGGTCGCAGACAAGCCTACATACGTTATTCTTACTTCATCTAGATTAATTTTAGCGGAAAATTTGAATTTGTTTCCTAACATGATTACTAAAAATTCTATTACATGTATAATTGTTCACCATCAACCATCTCACATTATAATCATTAAATGAAAGAAATAGTTCATAGGTGCATTAAATGTGTACTTGCCAAACGGCACCAATACAAAGTCTGAAATGAAATGGGAAATGAAACACTAGTGGAACATGATCCACTGCTAAAGCCTACATCTATGCTAGATAATAACAGTAGACAGCATCGAAAGCATAACGGCCTACCAAGTCCGGATGAAAGCCCACGTTCGGATAGCTGCAATGTAAACCTGTAAGCTCTAGCGTCCACCTGTGCCTGCACCTAAAAATCTAGTGTTGTATGGAATTAGTACGCACTTGTACTAAGTATGGGTATATGCAAGCACACACCAAGGACATGCATGAGAAAGAATGGCTCTTTCCTAACAACGTGATTATGGAAAGTCAAGTCAGTGGACTTGCCAAATTGAGATTAGGAAAGTTAGTGAACTTTCCAAATATGGATTAAGAAAGTCAGTGAGCTTTCCAAATTTTTATTAGGAAAGTTATACCATGAGAGTAACAACCATCATCATACTTATCATAGTGCACACAACACATAACATCCTACACATAGCACATATTATATAGCATATAGCACAAAACAACTTTTATAACACTCATTCATATGCCATGATACCTTGGAATCATGGAATTGACATTAAGACTTTCCAAAATTTAGGGCTCAACATATGGGACCTCTACTAGGGAGTCTTCATTAGCAAACACAGAGTCTACTTCATTCATTCATACGTACTTCATTTCATTTCGTTGAAAGGCTAGTGTGAACACCACCTATACCTAGAATGTATTTTAGGACATTCATCGGGTTTGTTATGCGATGATCAAGAATAACTTAGAGTCATTACTTGAGTCTAGCTCACCTCTTGATTATCTTATCCTAACACCTTTGGTATCGTTAATTTCATTATGTGCATCATTTGAGGCAGGACTCATTCATTCTTTGGGAACTTTAACTTTAACCGACATAGATCATGGGAGAATCATGAAATCCAGTGTCTCCCCCACACCGAAAAGAGGTGGAATCACCGGCCAAAGTGACCCAAAACATGCTAGCGTATATGGGAATTTAACTCCGCCAGATCCCTATATTGGTAGTATAGGTTCGAAGACTAGGAGATATAAGGAGACCCATACCCAGCATGCCGCATAGTCTCATCTCATGAGAGTTACGTGAACCTCTTCCCTTCCCAAAAGAAGGCATCACCGCTCACAGCTAGTCTATCGGTGCTCAGTATAAAGTTCCATTACATTCAACTCATACGTCATGGAAGATGGCTTCTAGTATGAGGACATCATAGCTCAATAGATGATTTCTCATCTCATCATTAGTTTTAAGTGTGTTAATATCAATAATTTCATTAGAGTGTTCATAGAGACTGGTCTCTTTATTAACTTTACACTCTCATAGGTGAGTACGTTTTGGTAATATGTACTTAAACTCATTTGAGATTGCTCTCATCTTTTACATTAGCCTCATATCATGTTGTCACTACATTCATTAACATTAGCACGTTTGCTCTTCATAATTACTCACCCCTTTTTTTACGTGAATGTTCATTTCATCATATGCCAATGTACTTGTCCATTTAGTGTGTTTCACATTCTTACTTAAACCTTCTAGGGTTTCATCATTTCATTGTTCATTTCATCATTTTATTGTTCATTTCGTCATATGCCAATGCACTTGGCCATTTACACTCGTATTTAACCCTTCTAGGGTTTCATCATTTCATTACATACATCTTAGGTTCACTTGTTTTTAATGGTATGCTAGACTAATGGGTATATATATATAAGCCATGAGGCTTTATCCATTGTTTTTTAAGTGACTCATATCTTCTTACGATTATGTAGTACAAGACTTATGTATCTTGTATGTATGCCAAGATCTCGATTTCAATCTAAGTAGGTGGCATTGTTCTTGAACATTTAATTCACATATGATTTATGTATCAATACGGAAATTTTGGTCAAGGGAACCCAAGTTCAAACCCCTTGGACAATACTTACATTTTTCCATGACTTTATTTTTAGTCTTCATGACATTGGGACCCCATATCAAGCCCTAACATCAACATTCTATCTTTATTTTTCTCCTTGAGTTAGCGTCTTATTTGGCCGAAGGGTTGTGGGATCGAATCCCCACAACCCTTTTTATTTTTCATTTAAAATTTGTATTGTCCAATTCACCTAGACCAAGAGGTTGTGGGATCAAACCCCTACAACCTCTTTTTATTTTGTTCATTATTTCGCTGGAAATTGGGAGGTTGTGCCATCGAACACCCACAACCTCCTTATTTTATTTTTAATTTCGCTAGGGCTGTGAGCTTATGTGTTCGAACCACCATAGCCTCCTTTTTTTATTTTAAATTAAAATTGGCTTAGCTAGGCGTTTCACAGTGAGGTTGTGGGATCGAGCGCCCACAACCTCACTTTATTTTCTAATTTATTTCTCTCTTCTCCATTACAGCCTTGAGGTCGTGGGTTCGATTCACACGCCTCCCATTTAATTTATTTAAAGTTTTTTATTCTCCGTACTCTTCTGTACACCCCATTTCGAATCCCCCCAGCCCCATTTCTTTCTTTCTTGGGAGATTAAGGTTCCACACAGGTGAGGTCACATGTTCGAATCCTGGTGGCCTCACCCCTTAAAATTAATTTAATTTTTTCTGATTTCCGTTCTATATTTTTGCCTAAACTAAACCTATATATTTGGATGTACACTCAATCATTTTCTTAACTTATTTTCATCAATATTTCCACTTGAAAACTTGGGAAGCTTCATGTATTGTTTAACACTTTTTTGCGTGTATTTCATGGATTCGTGTAGCTAAATTATTGGCGCTCAAATCAGCCCCACTTCCATTTTTATGAACATCACGATTTTCATAGGTTTATGTATGTAAAATGACAACCAAAACAATATTAGACTTGAAGCCTTAACTTTACCTCATTCACAGTAACCTTCACAGTGACATTTTTGCACATACACACACTTGTACAAACATTCGAGTACATGGTTGCATTTCATACGATTTGAAGTACACAAACGTAATCACAATCATCACGAAAACATCACATACACCTAAATCTACCCGAAATTATACCCAACCTATGATTCATTGGGAGCTAGTGACAGGGGCATCGGAAAGGGGAAACAATCCTAGTTCTGGAATGACTAATACGAACCATAAGAGGTCTCTTGGGAAAGGGACCAAGAGAGAAGAAAACACATAACTTACTTTGACGCTCAAACCTTGAACTTGCTGCCCAAAAGATCCACTCAAGAACACGTCTAAGCCTCCTCAATATTAAATCCACTCGAATGACAACCTCCTTTAGCCTAGTGTGCGATTAACGTTTGTTTTCTTGTGATATCGTGTGAGTTCTTCAAGTGATAAGAACTTGGTTTATTTTTCTGCTTCTGTATCTTATTTTGGAATAGAAATATAGTGTGAAAGAATGGGAGAGATTGAGCGTGAGAGTTGAGAGATAGACGTGAGAGAGAGTTGGAGTTATAGGAGTCTCGTTTTAGGACTTAGTCAATAGGGTTTTATTTATATAATAAAAATCTGATTTTTATATTATTTTAAATCAGAAAATGAATAAAAATCACTAATTAATTATATTAATTCAATATATTAAATAAAAATCACATTAATTCAATGCTTCCACCTAGGTTCGAATTCGGGTGAAGCAAGACTTTACTTCAAGAGCTCAATTTATGCTATATCTCCCCAAATTTCCCCTCCACCTTATTAATTAAATAATTAATTACATATTTAGGGTAATTAAAATATTACCCTAATCCTGGAAAAGACCATTTTACCCATAGACCCTCCAAACCTAAGATTTCCTTTTTTTAAGTCCTGTAAAGATTCTTCGAGTAAATCTTCGTATTCAAGAGCCCTACATGGTTGGAACCAACCTTTCCTAGATCAAATAACTCCCCAAGTTAGTTGGCTTGGATGTAGAAAGGGTTCCTAAGTCTAGTTCTATGTGCATCAGTCCGTGTGAACCCTGGTCTAATCATAGGCATTCTTGACACATTAAGTATCACATAGTATATCCATTTTCTAGGGTTGTTACAAATTCCTCCTTATCTAGGGCTCCGGCCGAATTGAAGGAGTTGAAGGCTCAACTCAAGGATTTACTAGAAAAGGTTTTATAAGGCCTAGTATTTCTCCGTGGGATGCTCCGGTTTTGTTTGTAAAGAAGAAATATGGGTCCTTAAGAATGTTTATTGATTACTGCCAACTCAACAAGGTCACTATTAAGAATAAGTACCCTCTCCCTCTGATTGACAACTTGTTTGATCAATTCCAAGGGCTGAGTTACTCTTTGAATTGACTTGAGATCGTGGTATCACCAACTTAGGGTGAGAGGTGAGGATGTACCAAAGACGGCCTTTCAGACTACGTATGTACACTAACAGATCTTCTTAATGTATTTCGGTATCAATAATGTTCCGGCAGCGTTCATGGACCTAATGAATAGAGTGTTTCGAAATTACCTAGATTCATTTGTCATTGTCTTCATTGACGATATCTTAGTATAGTCGAAGAATGAGGGTGATCCTATGGGTCAATTGAGGGCGGTATTGCAAACCCTTAAATAACATCAATTGTTTGCCACATATAGAATGTGTGAGATTTCGTTGAGGTCGGTGACATTTCATGGGCACATCATCTCTAGTGAGGGAGTTGAGCTAGACCCAAGGAAGACAGAGGGGGTGAAAAATTGGCCTAAACCTTTGACTCCAACCGACATTAGGAGTTTTTTTGGTCTAGCAGGTTATTATCGGAGGTTCGTGGATGGTTTTGCATCCATTGCATCTCCTTTCACTACTTTGACCCAAAAGAATAAGAAGTTTGAGTGGTCGAACGCATGTGAGAAAATTTTTCAATTTTTGAAAGATAGGCTCACTTCCGCTCAGATGTTGACTTTATCAAAGGGTACAAATGATTTTGTTGTGTATTATGACGCATCCCGAGTGGGTTTGGGGTGTGTGCTTATGCAACACGGGAAAGCGATAGCCTTTGATTCTAGGTAACTTAAGGTACATTAGAGAAACTATCCCACTCATGAACTTGAATTAGCGATCGTGGTGTTTGCTTTGAAAATTTGGGGGCGTTACTTTTAAGGGGTTCATGTTGATGTCTTTATCGACCATAAGAGTCTCCAGTATGTGTTTACCCAAAAAGATTTGAACCTCTGGCAAAGGAGGTGCTTAGAGTTGTTGAAATATTATGATATGAGTGTCCTTTATCACCTCGAAAAAGCTAATGTAGCTGTGGATTCCATAAGTCGTATGAGTATGGGTAGTGTATCCCACCTTGACGAAGACAAGAAGGACCTAGCAAGGGAAGTACATAGGTTGGCCAGGTTGGGGTGAGGTTGGAGAGTTCTCCAGATGGTGTTGTTATAGTCCATCATAACTCCGAGTCATCTCTAGTTGTTGAGGGCAAGTCCAAAACAACAATTTGATCTAGCATTAATGGAGTTGAAAGAATCGGTTCTCGGCAAGTTGAATGAATCATTCTCCTTAGGGGGGGATGGTATAGTAAGGTACCAAGGGAGATTGTCTGTTCCCGATGTAGATGGGTTGAGGGATCGGATACTAGAAGAATCCCATGGGTCCCGCTACTAAATTCATCTGGGTTCGACAAAAATATACCATGACCTAAGGGAGATATATTGGTGGGAAGGTTTAAAAAGGGACATAGCAGATTTTGTCGCTAAGTGTCGGAATTGCCATCAAGTAAAGGCCCAAAACCAAAAGTTGGGTGGCTTACTACAACACATCTAAATTCCTACTTATAAGTGGGAAGACATCAGTATGTACTTTGTAGTAGGTGTACCTCGGACTCAAAAGTCATATGATCCATATGGGTGGTTGTGGATCGATTGACTAAGTCCGCTCGCTTTATTCCCAGCAAGTCTACATATTCGGCGGAGGATTATTCAAGAATCTTCATTAAATGAGATTGTTTGTAACCATGGTATTCCGTTATCCATCATATCGGATCGCGCGCAACAATTCACATTTTTGGAGATCATTCCAAAAAGAGTTAGGTACTATGGTAAAGTTGAGCACCGCTTTTCATCCCCAAATGAATAGTCAAGCAGAGCGTACTATAAAAACCCTTGAAGATATGCTTACGGCATGCATTATTGATTTTAAAGGGAGTTGGGATAAACATTTGACTTTGGTGGAGTTTGCCTACCATTGTAGTTTTCATCCATCCATTTCCATGGCTCCCTATGAAGCCTTGTACGGTATGAGGTGTAGGTCTCCTATTTTATGGTTTGAAGTGGGTGAGCCATCGCTTCTTGGTCCTGATCAGGTTTATAAGACTTTGGAAAAATTTCATATCATAAGGAACCGTTGCAAACGGCCTATAGTTGTCAAAAGTCTTTTGCCGATCATAGGAGAATGGATTTGGAGTTTGAATAAGGTGATAAGGTTTATTTGAAAATTTCACCAATGAAAGGGGTGGTTAGATTTGGAAAGAAATGGATGTTGAGTCCTCGTTATGTTGTTCCCTCTGAAATCTTGCAAAGGGAAGTTGAGTCCTGTTGTGATGTTTCATCTGGTTTTCCATGTTCCTATGTTGAAAAAGTGTATCGATTATCCCGAGTCCATTCTTCCTATTGAGGTTCTGGGTGTCAAGAATATCCTCTCTTATGAGGAAGTTCTGGTTCAAATTCTTCATAGGCAAGTCAAGAAGTTAAGGAATGAAGAGGTGGTTTCCATAAAGGTGTTATGGAAGAATCATCTAGTTTGTGGTGCAACATGGGAGGCCGAAGCCGACATGAAGTCCCGTTATCCTCATATTTTTGATAATTAAGGTTATTCCTTCTTTTTAATAAAATAAATATGACTATGAATTTAATTTTCTTGATTTTTGGGTAATGTTTTTCAAAATGTGCATTTTTGAGTACTTAACAGTGAAGTTACCGTGAAATTGATGCTTTTGACTTGAAATTTTGCTTTTTTCTTGTTTTGAGTTATGTTGTGCATTTTGATATGGTGAGTCTTTATTTAATAGTATGTATCATGTTTTTAAGTTGAACTTTGTGGTAATTGACTCGTGTAATGTATGTCGATCTCATATGTGTTGTGAGAACGAAATACCTCATGATGAAGTGATTTGAGCCTTATGTGTGGTAATTGAAATTTTAGAAATTGCCTTGTTGAAATGACATGATTTATGTTTATTGGTTGGGCTGCTAGTCTTGAGTCTACTCCTTGCTTCAAAAGAGTTTTAGTGTCGTTCAGGGACAAATGTTCCTAAGGGGGGAATAATGTAACACATTGAAAATCCAAGACGTGTCGTAAAGCCTAACAAAGGTTTCATGAGGTATAAGTACTGTTTTTATGTCCATTTTATTGAATTTAGGTCATTTAGGAAGTGTAATAACCAAAACGTCAAAGAACATTCATGACGTCTGGAAGTTGGTTGAAGGAGGTAATAGCGCTCCTTAGCCCATTTGACTAACTTTTAGGAGTCGGAAATGTTTGAAAATTTGTAAAAAGGTAGCTAATAGGTGTTTTAATTGTATCATAGTCGAAAAGTCGGGTTACGACTCCACAAGGACCAACCAAGGGCCCTTGAGGAGGACCCCTCCAGGTTGAGGCAACACTGCCTGAAGCAGTATTCATAGACGAGGCAATCAACGGCCCGTGTGTCGACAAATGAGGCGTCGATGCCACCTTTGTCCCAAACTTAGCCAAGTTGAGAAAGCCCCTCGCCTGCACAGTCTCTGAACTCATCAATGGAGTGCAGGACGAGAGGGTGGTAGGTCCGTAGACTCACAGACGGCCCGTCGGTGGGGTTCCGTCTATGGGGGGGTGATTTTCCTGCACGTTGTAGTGTTAAGTCATTTAATTAATTAAGTGGTTTAGGAGTTAGTTAGGGATTAAGGGGACACTAATTAACTAACTTAAACTCCCATATAAAGGACCCAACCCCAATTAATCTAATTAAAACTCTTAATACAAACTTTCTTCCTTCTCTCTTCTTTTGCTCTCTACTAGAACTAACCATGAAGGGTTTGGGGGATGTAAAAGGACGAATCCAACATTAAATTTTCATCAAACATTAATGTATGGGATCTTATTCACCTTTGAGACTCTTTCCTCAAAGGGTTCCTTCAAAATAGATTTCAAAAGTTGAGTTTTTTTATGGGTTTCATCCAATTACAAAAATGAAGTCATGAATTGAGTTGTTGTTAATTGTTTATTTGGGTTATTATGAGTATATTAACGTGTATTTTAACTTTACTTCTATAATTGTTGACAGTTTGGTATTAATTGAAGAACATGATCCTCAACCCCTAACCTTAGGTTGTGATCTTGACCTATATTGTATTGTGATCTTTCAATTGACTTGTTATTCATTAGATTACTTTCCTATGATTTTATTATGAATAAATTAATATTAATTATAGGCCTATTATGCTAGTTTCTGTGATGTAATTTAGGTTATGAAGTATGCAGTGAAATTAGTCTATGTATCTTGTCTTAAGCTATGATCTAGTGTTGAATTGTGTTATAGAGATGCAATTGGCCTTGTTATCTTATTGGTTCTCATTATGTAATGATGTTACTCCCCTAGTTGGGTGAGTAATGGATTGATGGTAAGACCTTGATGATGAACTATAAGGAAGACTTGGCAAGTCTTAGAATATCTATCTTTTCTTCCAATCGTGATTAATTGTTGTTAAGTCATGATGTTACATTGGAGTATGCCTTATATAAGGATGATAGGGTGGTATGATGTTGAATTGAAATGTCTTGACTATGTTGTGAGGTTGATTAAGGTGTATGTGATATAAGGATGGTGAAAACTATCAATGTGCCTTGATATGCTATGAAATACTAATGTGTTAACTTCACTTATATGAATTGTGATGAAAGAACTTATACTCATACAATTCTTATTGAACTATTGATGATGATGATTATAAACTAAGCAATGATTCATAATTAAAGGCTTAAAGACATTTCAAAAAGGGACTCTAGCTTATCACCGAGTGAACTAGATTGAGGAGTTCCCTTCCCACTAGGGAAGGAAGGGACACTACATTACTCTTGAGATTGGAGACTATAATGCATGGCTCACAAAGAGGGTCCCAAGTATATCTTATACTTCTTGATCTATGTTTCCCTCATAGGAATACTAGCTAGTGGATCCACGTAGTTTCTATTTTTCATGTTTTGTTACTACCTTTCCAAGTAGTTTGCCCTGTTTTGGTGTAGGGTTTTGTGACACAAGATACAACACTAGCTCATGTGGTCTTTCTCGGTTAGGGCAAGATGTTCCTAAACGGTAAAATGAATTAAAGGACTTGAACTCTATCTTGGATAACCTAAGAGGACTAGTTTATTTTAGGTAGGGGTATGGGACTCTACCTATACATTGCACTAGTTAGTATTGAGGGGAGTCTTAGGAGGATATTCTTATATATATGTTTATGTTATGAAGATATATGATATGTACATGATAAACTTGGCACATTGTTGATACTATATGTTGATTAGTACAGTTATGAGTATACATTGGGTTATAATGTTAACATAAGATGAAATGTAAATCTAAATGTTGTGTTATGTGAAGTTGCACATATGTTATGGTTTCTTGTTGAGGCTACTTGATTTAGCGAATTATGGGGCTTTTCTTGGTCATTGCACTTGTTTACTTGATAAGGATTCATGAATAGTTGTCATGCTTATCATGATATGATTGACTCTTATTTATTAATGAGATTTTATTCCTTTATGATAGGGTTGTAGTAAATCATGGTTTCAAAAATGTTGGAATACGTATTACTTGTTGAGTTAGTAAGCATGTTTGGTTTGTTTATATGACTTGCTTGGCTTTGCATTAGGTTCCTAAAAGTGTAAAATGGCATGTTTTAACTAGAATTCCCTTTTTAGCATGTTTTGCTTGTATATGTGCATAAGGTCTCATACATAGCACATGTGGAGTACTAACTATCACGACCCGAAAGCACCCCTAGGAGTTAGTGAGGACCCTCGAATCGTGGCAAGGCGTACTTGACCCTATGGGGTTTGTACAAGCCCTTTAACTATCATTTAATACATAAGACATTAAAAGTAGTGCGGAATTAAAACTTTTCAAGACATTTTATATAAAAAGAAATCTTTTATAAATACTAAGAAAATCTCATCGTCATAAGACAAACTTAAAGACACGACCAAATAAACTTAGGGACACGACCCCTTTACATTGAAAGAGATACATGATAATTCTTTAACTAAGAAATTAAGAAACGGATTATGCCCTCGAATATGTGAGGACATACTTTCTCTAGAGAGGAACTTTCCCAAGCTTCACCTTCTAGACTTCAACCTTCAAAATGCTTCCAACCTATACTTATAGTATAGAAAAGTATGGGGTTAGTACAAATAATGTACTAAGTATGGCATATGCAAAAACATGATGTCATGCCAATTAAGTATAACATTCATGAATTAAGGAACAAAACATCATAAGAACAATCATTTAACACTTAGATAAGAGTTCCCATAATATTAAACCAATAGAGACCATTTACATTAAACTTCCAAAACTTTACAATAACTAAATGCCCATTTGAAGCAAACAGATTTAAGCCGTTACAGTGAAGCATTTCAAGCATTTATAATGAATTCAACTTGAGCAATTAAATGAACTATCCTATTTTATATGAGTGAACTTCCAAGGCCAAGCGAAAGAGAAAGTGAACTCATTTTCCGTAAGAGTTTCCCTACCTCAGGATTATGCTAAGACTAACTAAGGTAAGACATAAAGGAAGTATGCATATGCCTCCTTCAATACACACCAAAGCAATTCTCAAGAATACCCCTTTCGGCTTACTCAACTCAGGAGAAACAAGCCCCTCAATCAATGGAAAGACATCAAAAGACACCCAACAAACCACCAAAGTCTTCCCTTTAGGAATGCCTAATTAGTGTAATGAGTAGATAGCGTCCCATACCACCAGCTACCCTAAGTAGTACATTCTTATCGAAGGTTTGGGACCAAGTCTTCCCTTTCAGAAGGTCCTACCTAGTGCAATGAGTACATAGCGTCCCACACCACCACCTACGCTAAGTAGTACATTCTTTTAGAAGACATAGTTCAATTAATTCTTTTGTCGGGAGTTAGCTTAACCGACATAGACCATGAGAGCTAGACACGGAATCCCGATAATAACCCCTATCGGATGAGGGTTCCTCACATTCCTAGAGTAAGGTCATACTTCATAGCTTTTACATGGCTTTCGCAATAGCTACACCTATGTGGACACATAGTTAAGGGATAAGGAGATTGCTACTAAGTAACTCATTCTCTACTAACGAGGAGTACTCATCTCAATAGGTACTTTATAATTACAGCATCTCAACTCACGAAGTGTAATCCACCTCTCCTTCATATACTCTCGGTGCTAGGCATAACTCCCCATGGATTCTCAACATTATAATCAATAGTTTAAGGATATCTATTGAATACCACATCTCAACTGACGAAGGGAATTCATCCTCCAACCTATCTTAGAAAGCTCATTAGGAATACTGAGGTTGATACTAGACACTTCATCTCAACTCATGAAGAGTGTCCACCCAAAGAATCCCCTTTTTACTCAACTTAGCTTCATACACTCTTTTAAGTGTGAGTGTGTGTACATGTGAGCACACCTTGCATATAAGCATCATTTCATTTACATTTAATTCTATACATGCTTAACCTCATTTCATCACATCACACACTTTAACATGCTTTACATAATCATATAAGTCATCTTAGAGATAATCCTTAACATACTTCTCATAACAAGCTTCATAAAACTTAACAAGAATAACTTCATCTAAGCATACTCTCTAGCCTATTTCACATAATAGCTTCATAAGGCACATTTAACAAGAATAGCATCATTTTCATCTTACTTCAGATAAAAAGCATTCATAGCCTCATTCACAATAAACAAGTAACTTCACATTCATAAAATTCAAATCAACACTGCCACCAAGAAGGTGGACCATACCACTCAAGAGCATTTCGAAATTGAATGTAAACAACATGAACAACTTACCCTTTAATCCAAGATTTGATCACCTATAACCTTTTTCTCAATATTTCACCATAATAAATCCCTTTGGGCAGTATCTAAACAACAATAACAACAATAAGAAACCAAAGGTCAAAGACTAGCAATTGATGCTCATTTAACCCATTTGTTAAGCCAACATTAGATGAAAAGATTTAACATGATTTCATTGAATTTTAAACCTTAAAATCATCAAATAACATTAGAAACTTCATTATTAATTAATTCAAAACGTTTTCATGCAAGGCCCATATTTGGAGTTGAAGATATCAGAAACTAGGATTGAAAACCCATTTTGAATATTCATTAGAAGGGATTCCTTGAATTGAAGAGAGTTCAAGTATGGATACCATACCTCTCATTGAATAAATACCAATGATTTTGGATGAATAAACAACCATCAACAGCCCTCCTAACATTTCTTGACTTCTAGCTTCCATGGAGACTTCAGAGAGAATTCTAAGAGAGAGAGGTTTTGGGTTTTAGGAAAAGCGGTCTAAAATGAGGTCTTATGGTTTAGAAAAATTTAATATACGTAACAACCCTAGAATAAACATCATAAGGTAACAAAATACTTGGGGTGAATTTACAAACACCCCAAGCCTTGGAAGAAAACTTACAGTGTTTGAACCCCTCAAAGACGAGACCTAAACAACTGACGGTCTGTGCATGAACAGACCGTTGGTGGGGTCTCAAGGGTTGAAACTTAGATCCACATGGAGCCTGACTAACCATACTTGCAGTTCCAACCGACAGAGCTAGACGACGGGCCGTTTGTTGGACCACTGGCCGTCGTTCCCCTCGTTAGTGGACACTGCCAAGGCAGTTTTGGTCCAAGACTTGGGCCCTTTCTCTAGGTCCCCTTGTGGGTCCTAGGTGGGGTCGTGCCCAAACGTTAAACCCCTAAAATAAGTCATCTAGGTTTTCGAAACATCTCATGAAAGTTTCAAGCAAAACGAACACATAAAACTCACTCAAACACCTCATGACACACAAGCGCTATCTAAGGCACACCTTCCGAACTTCATAGACGTTCTTGGACGTTTCACCTCCAAACTTAACCAAACTTCACACACTTCCTGAGAACACTAAAGTAACTCATTTTAACTTCAAATTAACTCAATTAACACTCATGAGGCTCTACTTAACCTTAGTTCATTTTGGGTCATTACACTAACCCCACTTTCTTCCCTTTTCCCAAACATTTTAGTTTTCGGTCGTTGAAGAATTTGGAAGGCGACATTATTGAAGGCTTGGATTCTTCATTTAATCCAAGTAAGGTAGGTCCTCAAATTCCAAGAGCAATGCCACTATCTAGATTATGGACTTGTTATGAGCTTAAAGACTCCTTCATTTCTTTAATTTTAAATTGAGTACTATTCTTTTGTATGACCTATATGTGGTCTTGTTGAATTGATGTAAAGGCTATGCCCATATTGTGATAATCGTTTAGATGGTATGATATGAGACAATCATTGAGACTATTTTTCTATCTTACACATGTGTACGCGCAATAAAAGTAGAAGGCTATGTAACCTTCCTATACGAAGGGTCTATGTATACTCGATACGACTATATATTATGTGTATGTAGAGGTCTATGTAAACCTCCAAGTAGTTGTAATGAATGTTTTAAATTTTTTTTCATTTTCAACCTATGAATGTAATGACATGGACTAAAAGGCAATTCTTAGTCCTTGAAAAGGATGACGACGCCAGTTATGTCTAGGGGGTAAACCCGGATGTGACAACTGGATGGTTGCATTTTTATTTAATGTGATTCTTTTGGTTCTGTAGATTTTATTATGAAATTTTAAATAAATATTGATTGTTTTATATATCATATTCGATATGTTTAAATTTTGTGTATACATGGATGGTTACGAAGAATAATTAGTATTTAGTTTTACAATATATGCTAGAACTTTTAGTTGTTTGAATTTAATAAGACAACTATTTACAAAGGTAGACAAGTTTGTAAGATAACCTATAACAATCAAATTTGTAGGCATAATAAAGGTTTAAACAACCGGAAATTACTCTTAACAAAAGAAAATATTCGTTGTTTAAAAGGATGTATATTGGTCGGTTTTTATCCATCGCTAAAGGTATTTTTGTGATGGATATTTAATCTGGTCGTTTCACCTTTAACGACGTATATTTAATAGACCGATGACAACCAGATTATGTTTGGTCGTCATAGGTTAATAACAATCAGATCAAGACCTTTAGTGACCAAATTCCCTCTAGCTAAAGACCTATTTTCTTGTAGTGAAAATCAATTAAAAGCTTCGATGGGACGATAGAGGGTCATAGCAAACTGTTTCACATTGTATGAAGTAGAAGTGGCAATCAAAAGGAACCAATGCATGGGAGAGCGTGGAGAACTTCATTACCAAATTGAAGATCTTTAAGCACAGGAAGAGCATTTGAACGACGTGGTTGTTACTAATCAAGAATGGTTGCAGAATTATCACGAGAATATGGAGGAGGCCAAAGGAAAATTGCTTCAATTGACGAAGAGCATGATTGATGTTTATGGTGGTTATATCCATCGGATGATGAGCGCCTGGGTCGAGAGGCGCGTACATTAGCCCCACATCTGCCAAAAGCCTTGTTCAAGGCCTACTTTAGCCTACGGGGCAAATAATGATAATGAAATGTCGGAGAAGGATTTTTCTAAATTATATTTTTATTTTTATTAAATTTCATTTCGTCGAAATTTGTTTCAATCTTTAAGTACTTTGATTATTTTAGTTTGGTCATTCTGATTTTAATGATATTTTCATTTTAAGTTAAATAAATGTCGTAATTTCTTTTCAAAGAACTTGTCTACATGAATTACATAATGATACGATTCATATTCAAACATGATACATAGGAAACCTTCAATAGGTTCAATAAAAATGCATTCAAAATATTCAAATTAGTAAAGTAAGGGACCAAAAAATGTATGTATATCTTCTGAAGCCGGGATGAAACATAAAATTCTTCCAGAACTCAATTTACACATAGGAATAATTTTGGTGCATAACATACATCGTGTGTTTAATATCCGCAAAGTGTCGAATCATAACACATTTTGTTTTTATATGTAAGAAACATAATGATTTTAAAGGTTGTTGGTTTGTGAGGAGAGCTGGCATCTCATCAATAGCATATGATCAAAAGGGAAAGAAAAACTGACACGTAAAGATGGAACAAATTCAAAAAAGGACGAAACCAAAAATCAAATGGTTGCACAAGTATCGGTACCTATAGAAGAGAAGAAAATGTTGAGACAATAGATGACCGAAATGTAGGAAGCTTGAATGAAAAGGCAAGCTCCTCCACCTTCAATTCAAGAATACCTAAATTTTATGTCATTACCTATCCAAGTATCAACAAACGACCCAGTTTATCCACCTAGTTTTGGACCTTACGTTAACACGTCTACTACTCCTGGAAAAGTCTTGGTAAACCTTTTGAAACCATCAATGATGAATAATACATTCTTCATGCCAACTATGCAAACTAATGCAATTCCTCAACCAACACTAGTTGAAAATCCTACGATGATATTATTCCTAAAGATCAATATGGCTAAGGTCAGGCCCCTAAATTGACTTTCAAAGTTCCTAACTCTTACCACCACCAATACAGTTCCCCCTCGAGGTTGAGAAAAACACTACGGATGAGGAACATGATAAACTTGCAAGGAAAATGAGGAGTTTGGAATAAAACATAAGGAATATTCAAGGTTTGGGAGGACAAAGAAGTTTCTAATATCAATATTTATGCATGTTTACAGATGTCAACTTTCCTATAGGGTTCAAAACTCCAAATATTGATAAGTATAATGGTCATGGTGATCCAGTGGCTCATTTTAAACTCAATTAAGAGGAGCCAGAATAAAAGAAAAACTTCTTATGAATTACTGTTGAGAGAGTCTAACGGGTGTAGCCTAAGGATTGTTTATCGTTCAAGAGATCTCTCATTGACATTTATGGGATGACATGGCGCAAGATTTTGTCCAACAATTCCAATACAATATCGATATTGTTACAAATCGCAATTCCCTGGTTAATATGAAAAAAAAGTCATCTGAAAGTTTTAGGGAATATGACATAAGATGGAGGGAGTAAGCGGCTAGAGGCAAACCGCTGATGAAAGACTATAAATTAATTGATGTTTTTCTACAGGCTCAACATCTTGACTACTTTCATTACCTTCTCGCCGCATGGGAAAACCTTTCTCCGAAGCGATTCTGATCGGAGAAATGGCAGAGAATTGCATAAAGTAAAGAAAGATTGTAAGTAAGGTATCCATTAGAGATACCACACAAGAAATACAGAGCAGATCCGGTAATTTTGTTAATCAAAAAAGAAGGATGAAGGGTCCATGATGGAATCTAGCTCGACAGGTGTTCAAATGAGCATGAACCACCCTTATAAAAAGTCCAAGAACAACAATCTAATTCTAGTCAACATTATTACCCATATCAATTTTCAATCCTCAACACTCAGGCATCTGTTCGACTTCCTTTGCAGCAACAATGGCAGGTGCCTTCTCCACAAGCTTCTCACCACTAACAAAAAAAAATTCCAAGAGCCAAATAATGTACGTCCCCGGACGTATTATACGAGAGAACAATGTCGAAAACAAAATTTTACCCCAATTGGGGAATCGTGTAGGAGTTTGTTGCGAAAATTAATGCAATTGAGAGTAGTTGAACATGTCAATCCCTATGTTGTCAATTCAAATGCAAGAGGATTTTATATAAATGTTTTATGTGAGTATCGCACTAACACTCCATGTCATTGCACAGAGAATTTTCGTACTCTAAAAAGATTCATTGTGAAGTTAATAGAAGATAAGGTATCAAAATACGCAATGAGAAAGCACCAAATGTCTTTAATAACCAACTCAATGCTCACAACAATGAGCGTGTTATGTGGATGGTGGGCATTTATGATGATTGTGAGCAAACAAGTACCACAAAATTTGAAAGCAAGGTTTCACAAAAAGAGTCTAGTATGGATTTAGAACCCATAGGAAGCGCACCTATAATTAAGAAGGGTGCAAGTTAAAATTTTGGAGACTGGAGGAAACTAGTGTTATATGTCCCTAGAGCTATAAAACGAAGAGATATACCGTTGAATGGATCATAATTTTTACATTCATGGTAGCTTTCAACATTTGATCAAAATAAAGAGAGTGTGAAAGAGCTAGTTGTGATACAAATTGCAACACAACTTCTGATCAAAAACACCAAGGTCATTCCCTGGACCAGTAACAGTTATTGTTTCTCACAAGGGAAAGCAGATTATTGAGAAAACTAATGAAAAAAGAGGCTTAACGCGTTCCGAAAGGTTTTATGCTCCTGAAGAATTAAAAAGGGATAAACAAATCGTTACTGATTTAAAAAACTCGCCACTGAGGAATACACTGAACAGTTTTTGAAAAATATGAAAGCTCAAGATTATTTTGTTCTTGACCCATTGAGGAAAATGCCTTCTAAAATCTCTTTGTTGTTATTACTCATAAATTCTAAAGAACATTGTGAAGTTTTGAGCAGAATCTTGAATGAGACACATATCTCAGAAAATATCACGGTGGGTCACTTGGAAAAGATGGCCAACTGAATATTTGAGGTAAATAGAATCATATTCACTGATGATGAATTCCCTTTGGAAGGATATAGTCAAAACAAGGCTCTATATTTTACCATGAAATGTGAAGAATACTATGTAAATAGGGTCATGGTTGATGGAGGATCGGGTGTAGAAATATACCCTCTTTCCACTCTACAAAGAATGAAAATCAGGACTGATAGGATTCGTGCTAGTAATGTCTGTGTACGGGCATTTCATGTTACGAAATGGGACACTCTTGGTGTAATTTATTTAATTGTTACAATTGGACAAGTGGAGTTTGGAATCACTTTCCAAGTTATTGACATTGAAACTTTTTACAACCTACTTTAGGGTAGGCTATGGATCCACCTGGCTAGAGGTGTGTATTCTATTCTACACCAACTAGTCAAGTTTGAACATGAAAAACATGAAATCATTGTTCATGGTGAAGATGATCTCCAAATAACGCGATATCCTTCAATACCACGCATTGAGGCCAAAAGAGGTTTTGTCAACTATCAGCTTTTTGAGATAATAATAGTCAATTATTTCTTATAAGGAAATCCTATCCTCCAACCTCATTATCTATAATTTCAGTCGTGGTGGTGGCTCATATGGTACAGAATGGCTATGAACTTTAAGGGATTAGGGTTGTCATTGCAAGGAATTGTGAATTTTATAGATACATTTGTTTTGGGTTTTAATCCAACTAGATTTTATAGAAAATGGACAAAAGATCATAAAAGAAGTGATTGGATTCTGTCGAAGCCGATCACTCATAATGCTCAATCTTTCATTAAACCTTGAGGTGAATCAAGTTCACAACTACCTATACAAAATGATGTGGATGAAACGTGTCAAGGTATGAAGGAAATTTTTTTATGAGATAAACATTACTTAGATAGGTGAGGACAGTAATCATATGGATGTGCATCTTATCGGCCCGAATGTTCAACTCAAAAACATGAAAGCAACTCCTCTCCATGCAAGGAAGGTTTCCTCGTAATTTTATTTTGCTATTTTTTATATGTTATTCGAATTATTCTCAGAGTTGTAATTCAAAAATCTTGTTGTTCCGCTTTGTTGTTAACCGTTCTATCCTTTTACATTCAATGTTATGAATTTTTTTTCATCTTTTCTATTATTACTATTTCTAAGATTTGTCATCTTATTTTCATTTCAGTTAGGTAAACTTCAATAATATTACATGCATGTGGAGGTTACAGTTATATTCTGAAGAATTGTATGATCTGAAAACAATGAATCTTAAGTCTAAGGAATATGATTAAGACGAAGATGACAAAGAAATAAAAAGGGGATTGGATCAATTTGAAAATAAGCCTAAACCTAATTTATGTGAAACTGAGGCGTTTCGTTTAGGAACTCCTCAACAATTGAGCAAAATAAAGATAAGTATCCATGTCGATCAAAATATTCGAGACGATATTATAAGAGTTTTATTTGAATAAAAGATGTATTTGCATGGTCATAAGATGACATGCCGGGTTAAGTGTTGATATGGTTGTTCACAAACTTCCCATACATTTTGATTTCCCACCTGTCCAGCAGAAGTAGAGAAAATTTAGGACAGATATAAGCGATAAAGTTAAAAGGAAATCATGAAGCAATTGAGTGTAAATATGATCAGGATCGTCCAATACACTACCTGGTTGTGTAACGTTGTGCCAGTGCCAAAGAAGTATGGAAAGATTAAAGTTTGTGTTGATTACAAAGATTTAAACAAAGGAAGTCCAAAAGACTATTTTCCATTACCAGACCTTCACATCCTGGTTGATAATTCTGCCAAAAACGATATTCAATCTTTTGTCGACTGTTACCCAAGATATGACCAAATTCTCATGGATAAAAAGATGCAGAAAAAACTTTCACAACCCCATGAGCAATATTATAATAGAGTCATGCCATTTTTTTTAAAAAATGCGGGAGCAACGTACATGAAAGATATGACTACCACATTCCATGACATGATGCATAAAGAAGTTGAGGTATATGTCGATGATGTCATTATTAAGTCCGCAAATTGACCATGTGTGTGATCTAAATAATTTCTTCGAACTAATGAGAAAGTACTACCTCAAGCATAATCTAGTTAAATGTGCATTTGAAGTTCCATCTGGAAAACATTTGGGTTTCATAATTAGCCTTAGAGACATTGAATTGGACCCCTCCAAGATATTGTCTATTCGAAAATTGCCACCTCCAAAAACCAAAATTGAAGTCATGAGTTTTCTAGGAAGTGATGTACTGTGGTTTAACGGTACATTCAATGTTTTTTCCTTAAGTTTAATGTGTTTCTAAGGCCTTTTTGTAGTAGTTTCAGTGTATTTTTCTTTTTGTTTGCAGGAAAACACTCGGAAGAACTGTGCTGAAATTGTAGAAGTGATGACCTACGGAGCCATCGACGGTTCGTCGACCCCTGGACGGTTCGTAGGTTGCAACCGTCGTCTAAAAAATGCTGCTAAAGGAAGGTCGAGGAACTATGACCAAGTGTGGGGCTACAGAAGCTATGGATGGACCGTCATCTCCACGACGTACCATCCTGCATATCCGTCATTGCTAATAGAAAGTAGCCCCAGTACCCGTCTGGAAAACATTTTAAGTGTGGAGAAACGGAAGCCATCGACGGACCGTCACACACTCAATCCTGTCATCCTGGTCCGTCGATGGTAATAGTGAGTTGGAGAAGAAAGCAGCTGAAAAAGATTCTATGTGTGGAACGATGGGAGGCCTCGACGGTCCGTCGTGTCCTCGAGTGTCCGTCAGTCCGGTCGTCGACTCAGACGCGTTTTTGGGTAGATTTTCCTTCAATAGATTTCCTTTATATGTTAGGACTTCTTTATTATAAATACTTATAAAAATCTCGTTTTTGGGGTTAGAATCCTGATTATTTTTTTGATTTGTAATATTGGTTATAGAATATTGGGTTGTGGAAAATACTTCATTTTTTTGGGATCGTATATTGCATTACTTTCTCGAATTCAAGTCATTTTCTGTATTTTCTTCAATCCCATAAAATTAAGTACATGAATTCTTGTTTAATCAATATGAATTGTGTAATTATGAACATGGGTAACTAATCTTTAACTAGGGTTGTGGGAACCATTGTTAAATAACTAGGTAAAAATTAGCTAAAAATAACAATTCTAAAATAGTGTCATGCACGTATTGTTAATTCTTTTGTTTAGAAGTCTTTTTAACAAGTGCACATGTTAGACCTAGCCTTGTTGCTACTTTACGGACCAAGGAGGTAGATAATAAGAAAAGAATTATCAACGTAGATTTAGTATACACTATCTAATAGGCTAGTGTCGATTGGTGCAAAGTAACAATTAAGCCATACAGCGATTATGATGCTTAATATGAGGTAAAGATAAGTTTTATTAAGGCATACACACGTAGCCGGACGAAGTTGCGGAGTGAAATTTCCTGGTTGCCGGACCATGGAACTAGGGATACATAACTTACCACTTTGCATACAAGCTACTAGGAAAGGATTGTTATACCTAGAATTACAACTTTATAAACCTGTGGGGAACACTTATTCCCTAGTTACTCTCATCACTTGATAAATATAAAATATTCCTATTTGCTACTTGTTTACTTAGAAATATTTAATTCCTTTTGTTAATTAAGACCCCCT
Source organism: Solanum pennellii (assembly GCF_001406875.1). Taxonomy (NCBI): domain Eukaryota; kingdom Viridiplantae; phylum Streptophyta; class Magnoliopsida; order Solanales; family Solanaceae; genus Solanum; species Solanum pennellii. The sequence continues at coordinate 19,554,307 of NC_028639.1, forward strand.
TTTATTACCTATTTTCGGAAAGGATTTGATTAAATAGAAGTAAATGTAGGTTAAAGTTAAGTCTAAATCATTTTCCTCGTGGGATCGACCCCAACCTCATAGTTGGGTTCTTTACTTGATACGACCTCCTATACTTCTTTTCGAGAAGTAAATTTGAGCGTATCAAATTTTGGCGCCGCTGCCGGGGAAAGTGTCTTTTAGATTAACTTTAACCACATTACAAATGTTTAGTCAACAATTTCCTAATTTTACTTTTTCTCTTTGTTTTTATCTCTGGTAGGTCTAGCTTTAGTGTATGTCAAGTACACGGAGTCGAGGAGAACCAATACTTCCACTTGATCTAGAACTAAACCTCACACTTCACAGAATGAACATTCAAAACAATCCTACTTATATCGATTATTAGATCAACCCCACGCCCTCAAGAGTATTATAGGGGAAATGTTAACATCAGTTACTCTGATGGGCCACTTGTCCTACCTCCTGTACCACAGGGTCATACTTTTATGGTAACTAGTACTCTGAAGCAAATGCTCACAGCTAGAGGTTTGATTTTGGGACTATCTTATAAGGACCCACATGTTCACATCGCCAAAGTGAGGTCGGTGTGTAAGAGCTGTGCGGGGAGGCCTGATTTAAAAATGGATCTCATTGGGTTAAAAGTGTTCCCTCTCTCACTGATGGGAGAGGCTGGTTTATGGTTTACCGAGCTCCGTTATAACTCAATCTATTCTTGGAATCAATTGAGGGATGTGTTCTTAGCATGTTACTACTCAGTTTCTAAGAAGCTAAACCACAAAGATGGGGTGAAAAACTTTGTGGCACTACCGGGAGAATCAGTCAGTAGTTCTTGCGAAGTGTCCCCAATCACCGCATTGATGATAAGTAACTGAAAGAGTATTTCTATTGAGGACAATATGATAATAATAAAGAAGTAATGGATACGATAGCGGATGATTCTTATGGGGAGTGTCCTTATGCTGAGATCGCTCAGAAGTTAGAGAAAATCTTTCTAAATAGTAAAGCTTAGAGCACTAGCAAGTCAGATACTAGGAAAACACTTTTGCAGTGCAATCTGCACACAACCTAGCATCAGATGAGATTCATGAAGAAATGTCTCAAATGAGAACTGAGCTTCGGTTGGAGTTGAAACACGTCACTCGGGTGCACAAAAGGTAAATGCACAGAACTGCTTCTCTAAACCACCACCGCCAACTAATGAGTATTACTATGAGGAGGACTCTTATGCGGTAAATAACCAGATGGGGGGTTTCCGACCAAATGCCCAAGGATCCAATAAGAAGAATTAGCACCAAGGTCAAGGAAATCAAGGTCGGAACTATGGTAATTACAACCTAGAGGGTCATTATGCCCAAGATGAGAATTACAATCGCGACAACACCTTCAACCGGGGTAACTATCGCAACAAAAATGATAGGAATAGGCCCTATGTTCCACCTCAAATTCGGGAAGCTGCTCCCAGGGCTGGTGGAGGCAGTATGGAGCGAGTTGAGGATATTTGCATAAAATGATGAGGAGGTTTGATGCTAGTGATGAGCTCACTAAAGAGTTGAGGAGTGACTTAGTGAGTATTGAGCAAAAAGTTGATGCACATGCAATCTCGATCAAGCATCTTGAGTTGCAAATGGTCCAATTGTCTTTGACTATGAACCCAAGCCAACCGGACACTCTTCCTAGGAATATTGTCCAAAATTGAATAAATTATGGAAATTGTATGGCTGTCACAACTCGAGGTGGTAAGCAAACATTGACCCACCGATGTCGTCTGGTGTAGAAAATGTTATAAGAGGTGATGATGAGGTAGTGGAGGTTAATGGTGAGTTAGGAGACAAAATGGGGAAAGAAGCTGAGGTACCCCAAAAGGTGACCCCCATGCCTAGACCAACACCTCTATTCCCACAGAGGTTAGTGAAAAAGACAAAGGATGGTAAATAACGGCGTTTTATCACTATGGTGAAACAGCTTTCCGTCAATGTCCCTTTGATAGAAGTTCTTGATCAAATGCCTGGTTATGTCAAGTTAATGAAAGATATGGTCACTAAGAAAAGATTGGTCAGTTTTTAGGATGATGATAGAATGCAGCATTGTAGTGCTATCGCTACAAGGTCTCTAGTGCAAAAGAAAGAAGATCCGTGTGCCTTCATTATTCCATGTACAATCGGGTTATTACACTTTGTGAAAGCATTATGTGATCTTGGGGCAAGCATAAATATCGTGCCTCTCTCTATTTACAAGAAGTTAGGTTTAGGTGACCCAAAAATCACTGCGATGTGGCTACTAATGGCCGATAGAACAGTGAAGAGGCCGATTGGTATACTCTAAGATGTTTTAGTGTGGAGTCTTTCATATTTCCGGTTGATTTTGTGATTCTGGATTGTCAAGTTCATTTTGAGGTGCCTATTATTCTTGGGAGGCCATTCCTTGCTACGGGTAGAGACTTTGTTGTTATGGAGAAAGGACAAATAAAATTTCGGTTGAATAATGAAGAATTGACTTTCAACATTTATAGGTCCATGAGGCAGAGTGGTGAGATCCAATCGGTATCTGCCATATCTTACAGGCTTGAAAAGTCATCTAAGAAACAAATCGTAGAGTGTTTGCGTGTAGAAGCAATAGAGGCAGTAATCATGAATTTTGATTGTAATTGCATTGAAGAGTATGGGTCATTGGTCACGGCACTTGAACGAGGTGATGTTCGGTTTAAACCAAAGAAGTTGGAGTTAGATATGAAGCATCACGATCATCCATCCACGAAACCATCTATAGAGGAGGCTCCAAAAGTAGAACTTAAGGCATACCACCTCATCTGAGGTATGTATTCTTTGGAAAAGGTTACACTTTGCCGATAATTATTGCATCAGATTTGATTGTGCATCAAGTTAGGAGTTTGGTGAAGGTGTTGAAAAGGTTCAAAAGAGCTATTGGGTGGACTATTATGAATATTATTGGGATCCCTCCCGGGATTTGTTCACATAAAATCCAACTCATGACCGATCATAAACCAAGTATAGAGCACCAGAGATGTTTAAATTCACCTATGCAATAGGTGGTGAAGAAGGAAATTATTAAGTGGTTGGATGATGGAGTGATATATCCAATCGCCGATAGTACTTGGGTATGCCCTGTTCAGTGTTTACGTAAGAAAGGGAGAATGATTGCGGTCCCCAATGAGAAAATGATCTTGTCCCTATGAGACCTATGACTGGATGGAAGGTGTGTATGGATTATCGGAAATTAAATGCATGGACAGAGAAAGACCATTTTGCTATGCCCTTCATGGATCAGATGTTTGATAGACTTGCAGGAAAGGGGTGGTACCATTTTTTTAATGGTTATTCAGGTTATAATCAGATTTCTATTGCACCTGAAGATCAAGAGAAAACCACTTTTACTTGTCCTTATGGATCCTTCGCATTCAACAAAAAGTCGTTTGTGTTATGTAATTCATCGGCCACGTTTCAGAGATGTATGATGTTGATATTCTCCGATATGGTGGAGGACACTACTTAGATGTTTATGGATGATTTTTCAGTGGTTGGTGACTCCTTTGAGGGGTGTTTGAGTCAGTTGTCTGATGTTCTTAAGAGGTGTGAAGATTGCAACCTTGTGCTAAATTGGGAAAAATGTCACTTCATGGTGAAAGAAGATATTGTATTGGGTCATCTCTTTTTAGAGAAGGGAATAGAGATTGACCTATCTAAAGTTTAGGTGATAGAGTGGCTTCCTCCACCCATCTGTGTAAAAGGTGTGAGATGTTTTCTTGGGCATGCATGCTTTTACCGGAGGTTCATCAATGATTTTTCAAAGATTGCACACCTTTGTGCAAGTATCTTGAGAAACTGTATATGTTTTATTTTGAAGAATCCTGTCTTAAGACATTTGATGAGTTAAAGGAAAGTTGGTGTCTGCACCTATTATCATTTCTTTGGATTGGAAAAAGCAATTTGAGGTGATGTTTGATGCGAGTGGGGTTGCTCTTGGTGTGGTATTGGGACGAAAAAGGGACAAAATCCTTCATCCCATTTACTATGCTAGTAAAGCCCTTAATGAAGCCCAAAAGAACAACACCGTGACTGAACAAGAGCTCCTTGCAATAGTCTTTTCTTTTGAGAAATTTTCCTCCTATTTGTTTGGCACGAGGGATATAGTGCATACTGATCATTCTTCTTTTAGAAACTTGATGGCAAAGAATTATGCGAACAAAGGTTCACTTGTTGGGTATTACTATTGCAAGAATTTGATTTTGAGGTGAAATATAGAAAAGGGACAAAAAATGAAGTTGCTGATCACTTGTACCGATAAGAAGATGAAGCAGCGAGGGAGTTAGGTGAAAAGGATGAAATTGATGATACTTTTCCTGATGAGCATGTACTGTCTGCCTCCCAAGACTTGATTCCATGGTTCGCAGATTTTGCGAATTATCAAGCTAGTGATATCGTCCCACCGAAGTTGTCCTTTCATCAAATGAAAATGTTCATGCATGATATGAAAAAGTTCGTTTGGGATGAGCCATACTTATATAGGAGTTGTGCCGATGGGCTTATTCTGCGTTGTGTGTCAGAAGTTGAGATGTTGAGTGTTTTAGAGGAATGCCATTCTTCGCATGTAGGTGGGCATGATAGTGGTATCTGGACTGCTCACAAGATCTTGCACTGTGGCTACTATTGGCCAACCATCCACCTAGATTCTCATGAGTTCGCCAAGGCATGTGATATATGCAAAAGAGATGGTGGCATTTCGAGAAAGCAAGAGCTCCCTTTAAATCCCATTCTTGTGATTGAATTGTTTGATGTGTGGGGCATTGACTTTATGGGACCTTTTGTGAGTTCTCATGGGATGAAGTACATTCTTGTGGCAGTCGAAAATGTGTCAAAATGGGTAGAAGTTATCGCACTTGCGAATAATGAAGGGAAGAGTGTCACCGCATTCTTGAAAAAGAACATATTTTCTAGATTTGGCAACCCAAGGGCTATTATCAGTGATAGGGGATCCCACTTTTGCAACAAGATGTTTAAGGGATTATTGGAAAAATATGGGGTTCGCCATAATGTGGCCACTCGTTACCATCCACAAACTAGTGGGCAAGTTGAGGTATCAAATAGGGAGATTAAGAAGATTTTGGCAAAAATGGTTAATGCTAGTAGAACGGATTGGTCAAGGAGGCTTGATGATGCTCTTTGGGCCTACCAGACAGCATACAAGACTCCCATACGTATATCCCCATACCAACTTGTATATGGAAAGACTTGTCACTTACAGGTTGAATCAGCGCATAAGGCCATGTGGGCAATGCAGAAGTTGAAAATTGATTGGAATGAGGCTGCAAATCAGAGGTTAAACGGGTTTAATGATCTTGATGAATTTCGCTTGAAGGCATATGAAAGTTCAGCCCTCTACAAAGAAAATATGAAGAAGTACCATGACCAAATTTTTTGGTTGGGGATTCTAGGTTGCGCTTGTTTCCGGGCAAACTCAAGTCCAAATGGAGTGGTACCTATTTGATCACCCAACTATTCCCTCATGGTGCGGTTGAGTTGGAGAACAAGGAGGATGTAAGGTTCAAGGTGAACGGGAAGCGAATAAAAATCTATATAGGACATGCTGAACGGCGAATGAAGTGATCGGAGCATACCATCTTGATGAAGTCTGAGTAATCAAGAGTCCGTCCTCATGCCACGACATTAAATCCAGTTCTAATTGGGAGACAACCCAATATGTATCCTCTAGTCAACTATAGGTTTTTCATGAATTTCTATGTATAATTGCATTATTTTTGCTTTTATTAGTTATGTCACGTCTGAATGTTCCTTCATTTTTCTTTAGAAGTTTTGGCTAGCGCATAGAGTAGGGTCCGTGTCCAAATAAGTGTCCAGAAAACACAAAATATTAGCTTAATGGGTGTTAAATGTGCAGGGACCAAATCACCAGAAATCTGCAGAAAATTGGTCTGGTGCACCCATCGACGGACGCATCGACGGACCGTCATCCCTTCGACGGACCATTAGTAGGATTCGTCATGCCCAGGTATCTTCTTTAATTTTTTCAAAGTAAGGGCACTGTCGAAGGATGTGTCGACGGACCGTCAACTGACTTACGGTCCGTCAACGGGGAATCGTCGATCTCTCACCCACCAACCCGACTCGACTCTTCCGGCTACATATTAAAAGTTTTTAAACTTTTCAGTTACCCACCTCTTCACATAACTTCCATAATCGTTTCCCTCCCTATTTTCTCTCATTTTCCCCCACTTCCTCACTTATTAACTCCCCTTCCATCAACAGATTCCCACACTTCCCCACTTCCACAAAATCCATTCTCTCCCCAAATCTTCCATCTTCTTCAGTCTCCTTGCCGGTCGGTGTTGTGGTTGGTGTTACTGCTGTTCAACTACAAGTTTGCATACTCTTTTTTCCTCAACTACAGTTTCCAGGTATTTTCTTTTGATTTGCTAGAATAACTATCATTAAATTTTCATGTTAACTTGATGTCTTACCTTGTGGGTCTTAGATATGGGACCCCTTTGCATGCTAAGAACATACACCTGAAGACCTAAGTCCCTTAAAACAGTGAAATTTAAAGAGATGTGGGTTTCTTGTTAAAAAATGTGTTGTGTTTGCATGTTGTGTTTCAGACCTAAGGTTTTGATAGGCTCTAGAATCAAATATTCAAACTATGATATTCATGCCCTAGGAATGATAAAATGCTGGGTTAAATGTTAGGTAAACTTAAGGTCTCTAAGGATACTCTGAATAAGTACGTTGGGGAAACAAAATGTATGTAAAATTCTATCCCCGAATGCCAGAACGAGACCCCATAGATAGATCGTTGGTCCCTAGGAGGACCGTTTTTGGGGTCTGTCAACCCCAACATCCCTTGCTTAGTATAAGTGTCCATCGATATACCCTACTGACGAACCGTCAGCCCTTCGACGATCCATTATGCATAACTGTTGACGTTGTCAGAACCTTTTTTATGATTTTTTTAAAAAAATATTCTAAGTATCCGCCGGCGGACCACACTGATAAACCATCGTCCCTACGACGGTCCAATATGCACATCTGTCAACGCAATCAGAAGTTTTGTTTCTTATTTTTTAAAAAAATATTCTAAGTGTCTGTCGACGCAGCCCACTGACGGACCATCGTCCCTTCGACGGTCCATCCTGCACAACCATCGACGCTGTCAGAACCTTTGTTTCTGATTTTCTTAAAAAATTCTTCTAGGTGTCCCTCAATTGACCCCCATGACAGACCGTCGTCCCTTCGATGGACCGTCGACGGGTCCGTCAGGCAGTTCTTCACTTCTGCACTTCCATTCCATTTTGTGTTTTACTCTTGTGTTAGATGCTTTTGAATATCTTACAGGCTTCTAATTATACTAATAACTTCTCTTTGCAGGTATATATGGAACCAAAGAAAGACCGTGTCTACTCGAGTGGGAGTTCTAAGTTTGTCGCCCCGTCATACCATATGGTCATAGGCTCAGACGATGAGCATGACCCCGAGTACGTGCCACCTGGCACCCTCACTCCTACCCGTGCTTCCCGCACCACCAAAGCCACGCCCACGAAGGTGGCGCCTAGCGGAGTCACTACCTCCCAGTCTGAAGAGGAGCCCATACTGACCGGCACACCTTCTGGGTCGGCTGCACATTCTGAGGGAGCGTCTGGCTCTGAGGAGGCTTCCGGTTTTGAGGAAGCATCCGGCTCTGTGGAGGCATCCTGGTATGAGGAGGCTTCTGCTTCTCCTAATGACAATGCTCCAACTACTTCGGTCTAGTATGCCTCGTCTTATGAGGCTGACAGTGCTGATTCTACTCTAGAACCACAGACTGACGTCCCCTCTCCGGTTGCTGATCAGCCCAACTGGTGGTGTGTAGAGGGTCAATATCAAGTATATGTTGATTCCAAGGTGCCCAACGACAAGGGTGTCATGAACCGAACCCTAACACTCGAGCGGCGGGTTCTCACTGGGAGTCTTCCCACTATGCTGGCCATCCATGCTATATTCACCAGACATCGGCTGGAGTAGACGGCTCAGAATATGGGCCGCTATAGAGAAGAAATGGTGCAATAGTTCTATGCCTCCTATGTGGAGACTCTTCGGCCTCAGTTGGATAGGCGGGCCACCCCAACCAAACATGCACCTCTAGCATACGTCTGAGTCCGTGGCAAGCGGGTTGATATTTGTTTGCTGGCCATTCGCAGGGTTTCTTTATGCCGCGGACGTTGATGCCACCAGGACTCCCCTCTCTGCCGATTTTGACTATCGGTGGAAGTTGATCAAGGACAGCCAGTTCCAGCGTGAGCCGGATGTGAGAGAGACTACCAAGAGGTGGATAGCACAGCACCTCTCCGTGGATGGTGAGGCTGTTGATTGGGTGCCGGAGCCCAAGGGGAGCATCAAGAAGTCAAACCTCACCTTCACATCCAAATTCATATGGCTATTGGTCAGACACATCCATTCCCCCACTACTGCTGATAACATTGTCACTTCGAATCATGCAGTGATGATTGCTGCAATGGTTGCGGGGTTCGAGGTGGACTTCGCGTGGTTGTTGAAGGAGGTGATGCATGAGAGGTCCTTTAAGGCCACTACTACTTACCCCTTCCCATGCATGGTCTTTTAGTTGTGCAAGTCTGAACGAGTGCCCGTGTGTCACATTGATGTGATGAAGACCCCTCCCGGCACAGTGGATATTGGCCTCATTTGGTATGAGGAAATTTAGTTGTCTCCCCACAGAGTGCCCCTTCTAGAGGTGCAGCCGCTCGGTGAGAACTTGCTGGCCACGGTAGAGAATGCCCAAGCGGCTAATCTAGCTACATCCGAGCCTACCGACACCACTCGGATTGAGTCTATCCCGTGTACTAGCACCACTTCGAGCTCCCCCTGCTCGACAGCATCTGCTACACTGGTCCCTCTTGCTAGGTTCCAGAAATTAGAGGCCCAAATGGTCACACTTTTGCATCACTTCCAGCCTTTGATATAGAGGTCCATTGCTGAGGTGGAGGAGCGAATAGAGAGGAAGATGGCCCAGCATACTGAGCGGTAGATCATGGAGGTCCACCAACACTTGGATGCATTTGAGTTGCGGGTTCTCGTCCAGCCAACCACTACAATGGATTTTGACGAATCTCCAGGCTGCTGTGTAGAGTCTTAGAGCAGACTTTGATACCATACTGGAGGCTCGTCTGCCTTAGTCTGAGGCTTCTTCTGCAGAGCCTGCTGAGGACATGGTGTATGCTGCCCAGTTCTCCGCCACTGATGTGCCTCTACCCCCCCATGAGATCGTTCCAAGAGGCACCAAGTTAGAGATGAGAATGAGTCTCGGGCACGGAAGAAAGAGCACAATGAGTTGGAGGCCGCGAGAAGAGACTCACAGAATGATGAGGCGGCCTGCCAGTTGAGGGTTCTAGAAGTAGTTGTTGTGGCGTCTAGATCCGAAATTGTTGAGGATGAGAGGATCACTATTGATGGTGTTGTTATTGTTGAGGACACCACTGATGGTGTCCCTAGTAAAGAGGGAGTGGGTTCCGGGAAACAAGACCCCTAGTTGAGGGTGGCTAGTTGAGGAATGCTCCAGAAAGTGGGGTTGAAAGATAAAGAAAGAGAAAGAAGAAAAAAAAAGTGACTCAAGAAAAGTTGAAAGCAAAGTGAAAAAAAAAATCACTTAAACAAAATGAGAAAGAAAGGAGAAAAGTAAGGCAAAAGAATATAACAATAATAAGAAATAGGGCGGAATAAAACGATGAAAAGGTAGGACTCTTAGCCGTTATGTCAAGGAGGGAAATAAGTCACTAAAATACATCCAAATGTACCCTACCTGACCTTGAGCCTGAGTTACAAGCTAAAAAAGTCCTATAGTGATCCTAAGAGTCTATTATGGTGCACTTAAAGCAGTGAAAATAAGGGCAAGCCTATAAAAACTAGTATAAATGAGGTGTGAAGTTGTTCTCAGAGCGAGTGTTGAAAAAAATAATCCTTATACTCAAACTGAAATCATTTTCTGAAAAATGAGGATGTTGTTTTGAAGTGAGGACACTAGTTGCAATACTGAAAAATTTCTACCTTTGTGAGAGATCAATGAGGATAGGATTCGGTGTGTGGTGAGTCAGTGTCATGGTCTGATCCACATGAGTGAGCCTAAAAGTAATAGCATGCATAAACATAATGAAAATAATCGAGATTTATAGCTAGATGATTACGAAAGCTAAAATAAGGATTCTCTTGTACAAAGGTTTTGTGGTGAGTCATAATGCGTGGATTAAGGACAAACAATGAATTTAAGTTGAGGGTGTTGATGTACCGTCATTTCATGGTACTTTCAAAAAAATTTTCTTATGTTTAGTGTGTGTCTAAGGACTTTTTGTAGTAGTTTTAATGTATTTTTATATTTGTTTGAAGGAAAACTACCAAGAATGAAAACGCGGAAGAACTATGCTGAAATTGCAGAAGTGATGACCTACGGAGCCATCGAAGGTTCGTCAACCCCTCGACGGTCCGTAGGTGGCAACCGTCGTCTGAAGAAATATACTGCTTAAGGAAGATCGGGGAATTCTGACCTGTGTGGGCCTACGTAAGCTATCGATGGACGGTCATATCCACGACGGACCGTCCTGCACATCCGTTTTTGCTAACAGAATGTATCCCCAGTACCCATCTTGAAAAGATTCTAACTGTGGACAAACGGAAGCCATCGATAGACCATCGCGCACTCAACGGACTTTCATCCTGGTATGTCAATGGAAACAGTGAGTTTGAGAATAAAGTACCTAAAAAATATTGTAATTGTTGAAAAACAGGAGGCCTTGACGGTCATCGTGGCCTCGACGGTCCGTTGGTCCGGTCGTTGATTTAGACACTTTTTTGGGCTAATTTTCCTTAAATAGATTTCCTTTTTATGTTAGGACTTCTTTATATAAATACTTGTAAAAACCTCGTTTTTGGTGTTAGACTCTTGGTTATTTTTCTGATTTGTAATATTGGTTGTTGAATATTGGGTTTTGGAAATACATTGTTTTTCTGGAGTCGTTTATTGCATTATTTTCTAGAATTCAAAAGATTTTCTGGATTTTCTTCAATATCATCAAAGTAAGTACATGAATTCTTGTCTAATCAATATGAATTGTGTAATTATAATCATGGGTAACTAAATCCATAACTAGGGTTGTGGGAACCATGGTAAAATAATAAGGTAAAAATTAGCTAAAATAACAGTTCTAGAATAGTGTCTTGCATGTATTGTTAATTCTTTCGTTTAGAAGTCTTTTTAACAAGTGCACGCGTTAGAACTATCCTTGTTGCTACTTGCCGGACCAAGGAGGTAGATAATAAGAAAAAAATTATCAATGTAGATTTAGTATACACTATATAATAGACTAGTGTCGATTGGTGCAAAGTAACAACTAAGCTATATATTGATTATGATGCTTAATATGATGTAAAGGTAAGGTTTACCAAAGCATACACACGTAGCCGGAACAAGGTGCGGAGTGAAATTTCCTAGTTGTCGGATCAAGGAATTTGGGATAAATAACTTACCACTTTGAATGCAAGATACTAGGAAAGGATTGTTATAGCTAGAATTACCGCGATTATGAACCAATGTGGAACACCTATGCCCTAGTTACTCTCATCACTTGATAAATATGAAATATTCATCCTTACTATTTATTTACTCAGAAATACTTAATTTCTTTTGTTACTTAAAACCCCCTTTTATTACCTGTTTTCGTAAAGGACTTGATTAAATAGAAGTAATTGTAGGTTAAAGTAAAGTATAAATCATTTTCCTCGTGGGATCGACCCCAACCTCATAGTTGGGTTTTTTACTTGATACGACCGCTTAAGCTTCTTTTCGAGGAGTAAATTTGAGCGTATCAGGAAGGTCAAACTATATCAGCCGATTCATCTCTCAACTCACTACCACACATGAGCCGATATTCAAGTTGTACAAAAAGGATGCTGCTATTAAATAGGCAAGTGAGTGTCAAAAGGCTTTTGATATAATTAAGGAATGTCTAGAAAATCCTCCAGTACTGGTCCCCCCATAGCCTGGTAGACATTTGTTTTTATACCTCTTGATGACGGATAATTCCTTTGGTTGCATTCTAGGAAAACATGACATCGCCAGAAAAAAGGAACAAGCTATTGATCACTAGAGCAAGAAGTTCACAAGATATGAGGCAAAGTACACTCAATTAGAAAAGACATGTTGTGCATTAACTTGGGTCGCCCAAAAATTGAAGAACTATTTTTTGTCTTACACCACCTACCTCATATCTCAAAAAGATCCTTTGAAATATATTTTTCAAAAAGCCATGTCAACATGTAGGTTGGAAAAATGGCTTATTTTGCCTACATAATTTGACTTTGTAAATTTCACTCACACGACCATGAAAGCACAATCATTGGTCGATCATCTGGAACAAAATACGATCGATCATGAATACGAGAGCCTAAAGACATACTTCCCCGATGAAGAGATAAACTATTTTGAGGAAGAAGTTCCTGAAGATGGTCCTATGTGGAAATTATATTTTGATGGGTCTGTCAACAAAAACGGAGTAGGAATTGGGGTAGATATTATCTCTCTAAATAAATGACATTATCATGCCACAACAATACTTCAATACTTTTATACCAACAACATAAAATAATATGAATCTTGCATGATGGGTTTTAATAAGGCAATAAATCTAGATGTGCATGAGCTATTAGTTTTGGGGGATTCCGACTTGTCATTCAACAAGCTCATGGCAAATGGGATAACTGATACATTAAGTCATTCCGTACAAACAATGTTTACAAAACCTCAACAAAAGGTATTCATCGCTCAGCTCACTACCAAATGTGAGCCGATATTAAAGTTGTAGAAAAAGGATGCTGATATGAAATGGTCAAGTAAGTGTCAAAAGGCTTTTAATAAAATTAAGGAATATCTAGCAAATCCTCCAGTACTCTTCCCCCCACAGCCTGGTAGAAATTTGTTTTTATACCTCTTGGTGACATATAATTCCTTTGGTTGCATTCTAGGACAACACGACATAACTGGAAAAAAGGATCAAGCTATTTATCACTTGAGCAAGAAGTTCACAAACTATGAGGCAAAGTACACTCTATTAGAAAAGACATGTTGTGCATTAACTTGGGTCACCCAAAAATTGAAGAACTATTTTTTGTCCAGCACCACCTACCTCATATCTCGAAAATATTTTGAAATATATTTTTTAAAAAGCCTTGCCAACAGCTAGGTTAGAAAAATGGCTTATTTGCTTACATAATTTGACTTTGTAAATGTCACTCGCACCCTCACGAAAGCACAATCATTGGTCGATCATCTGTCATAAAATACTATCAATCATGAATATGAGCCCCTAAAGACATACATCCCTGATGAAGAGATCAACTCTTTTGAGGAATAAGTTCTTGAAGATGGTCCTATGTGGAAATTATATTTTGATGGGGCTATCAACAAAAACGGAGTAGGAATTGGGATAGTTCTTATATTACCAATTGAAAGTAATTATCAAGGCACAACACGACTTTGATACTTTTATACCAACAACAAAAAAGAATATGAAGCTTGCATGATGGGTTTTATTATGACAATAAATCTGGATGTGCATGAGCTATTAGTTTTGGGGGATTCTTACTTGGTCATTAAACAAGCTCAAGGCGAATGGGAAAACTTAGACAGTAAGCTCATTCCGTACAAACAGTATTTACAAATCCTCAACAAAAGGTATTCATCGCTAAACTAACTACCACATGTGAGCCGATATTAAAGTTGTAGAAAACGGATGCTTCTATTTAATGGACAAGTTAGTGTCAAAAGGCTTTTGATAAAATCAAGGAATATATAGCAAATCCTACAGTACTGGTCCCCCCAAAGACTGGTAGACATTTGGTTTTATACCTCTTGGTGACGGATAATTCCTTTGGTTGCATTCTAGGAAAACACAACCTCACCGGAAAAAAGGAAAAAGCTATTTATCATTTGAGGAAGAAGTTCACAAGATATGAGGAAAAGTACACTCTATTAGAAAAGACATGTTGTGCATTAACTTTGGTCGCCCAAAAATTGAAGAACTATTTTTTGTCCTACACCACCTACCTCATATCTCAAAAAGATCCTTTGAAATATATTTTTCAAAAAGCCATGTCAATAGGTAAGTTTGGAAAATGGCTTATTTTGCTTACATAATTTGACTTTGTAAATGTCACTCGCACGCCCATGAAAGAACAAGCATTGGTAGATCATCTGGAACAGAATACGATCGATCATTAATACAAGCCCCTGCAGACATACTTCCCAGATGAAGAGATCAACTCTTTTGAGGAAGAAGTTCCTACAGATGGTCCTATGTTGAAATTATATTTTGATGGGGTTGTCAACAAAAACGGAGTACGAATTGGGGTAGTTCCTATCTCCGCAAATGAATGTCATTATCATGCCACAACACGACTTCGATACTTTTATACCAAAAACACAAAAGAATATGAAGCTTGAATGATGGGTTTTAATATGGCAATAAATCTTGATATGCATGAGCTATTAGTTTTGGGGGATTCCGACTTGGTCATTTGACAAGCTCGAGTTGAATAGGAAAACTGAGACATTAAGCTCATTCCGTACAAACAATGTTTGCAAAAACTCAAAAAAAGGTTCAAGCCCATTGAATTTAGATATATTCCTAGGTTTCACAATGAAATTGGTGATCTTTTTTCCACCTTAGCCTTGATACTTTAATACCCATGCAATACCCACAGTGACCCGTTGGAAATCCAAGTTAGGGATCAACATTGTTATTGCAATATAATTGTAGTAGAGGCAGATGGTGAGCCTTGTTATCACGACATCAAGGAGTTTATAAAAGCTAGAGAATATCAAATACACGCTAATATAGATCAAAAAAGAACTATTAGGCGACACACTAATGAGCTCTTCTTGGCGAGATCGTATATAAAAGGACTCTAGATTTAAATTTATTACGATGTGTGAATACTGAAGAGGCAGAAACAATTATGAATGAGGTGCATTCAAGGATATGTGGAAAACACATGAATGTCTACGTTCTATCCAAAATGATTATCCGGGAAGGATACTATTGGTTGACCATGGAACGAGATTGCTTTTGATTTGTTCGCAAGTGCCATAAGTGCAAGATTCACAACGACTTGATTCACTCACCCTATATAGAGTTACACTTTATGTTTGCTCTGTAACCTTTTATTTCTTTGAGAATGGACGTTGTTGGACCGATTGAACTAAAAGCATCTAACGGGCATCAATTTATTTTACTTGCAATCGATTAATTTACCAAATGGGTCCGTTAATTAAGAAAGCAGTGGTGGACTTTGTTCATTCCAACATCATATGTCCTTTTGGCATACCAAAAATCATTATTACAGACAATGCAATGAATATCAACAGCCACCTGATGAAGGAAGTTTGTGAGCTATTTAAAATTGTTCATCGTCATTCAACCCCTTATCGACCGAAAGAAAATGGGGATGTTAAAGCGACAAAAAAAACATCAAGAAGATTATTAGGATAATGGTGCAAGGATCTATACATTGGCATGAAAAACTACCCTTTGGCTCTCATGGGATACCCAACGACTATCCGTATGTAAGTCAGTGCAACTCCTTCCTTATTGGCTTACGGAACTGAGGTTGTCATACCCACTGAAATTGTAATCCCTTCTCTTCGAACCATTATTGAAGGAGATATTGATGATACAAAATGGGTTAAATAAAAGGTTAGAACAATGAGCACTGATAGATGAAAAACGGTTGACATCAATTTGTTTTGGTCAATTATATGAATAGAGGATGGCTCAAGCTTATAATTAGGTAGTATGCCCATGAAATTTTGAAGTCATTCAACTTGTTGTGAAACGCATCCTTCCCCATCAAGATGAGGCCATTGGAATGTTTGCCCCAAATTGGAAAGGCCCTTATGTTATTAAGAAAGTGTTATCCAAAGTAGCTTTGCAACTGGAAAATATAGAGGGAAAGGTTATCTACGCAATTGTCTATGCAAATTCAATCAGAAAATACTACGTTTATCACTCCTTGTCATTATTTACATTCTCAAGATGAAAGGATACAAATGTATCCTCGTTTATCTCAAACACCACTTCCCTGGTGCTTTAAAAAAATAAAAAAAACACCAAAAAAAATGTTATTGAACTATGTTTGACCTTATTCCTAATAGGATACGTAGGAATCCCTTCATTGGGGTTAGGTCTAATCACCAAATAAAATGATAATCATGTTGTTCAGTTCTCTAAAGGTTGAGTGTTACACCCTCGAAAATGGAAAAGGTTTAAATAGATCCTAAAACTTATTTCATGATGTTCTAAAGTCCTAAAATGGGTAATAATAATGTTTATAGGCAGTATATAAAGTTTGGAAGTGATTGGAGGTCAAACGTCCAAGCCATTTGGAAACTAGTCGAAGTTAAACTAGTGTGGCGTAGTGTTTTGTACTTAAGTTTTTGGGGATGGTTTGAATATAAAACTGAAGTTTGACGGTTCCTACACGTATCCTGACATGTAAAGGATCAAAACTGAGAAAGATGCCCTGGGGATCAGCCTAAGGGTCCCCAAAGAGGACCCAAACATGGGACTACCAAGCTGCCGCGCCAGCCAAGATTTGGTAGTGGCTAGCGTCGCACAGCTGACACGGGGTGGGAGAAAATCTTTCCCTATGAGGCGGGGATGTCACGAACCATTCTGTCATTAAATTTTCCAGAAACAAGATTTGAAAATGCCTCCACAACATGCAGTAAACTCCCACATTTGGTTGCGTCATTTTAAGCCAAATTTGAGTTTGTTCAAAATGTCTAATAAGTTCAGGGGTATATTGGGTAATTAGAGGATGTTTATTGTCTTTTATTTAGTCTTTTTATACCCCTAAATTCACCAATCAAAGCTAAACCCTCAACTCAAAACAAAGTTCTCCGTTCTTCTCTCCAAAAACCTCAAGTGATAAAAATTTGAAGGTCCAAGGAAGAAGAAATATTTTCTAAAGTTTTCTCCATCGATTTTTTTGGATTTTCGTCACAATTAAGGTATGGTTCTTCATCCTTGAAATATCTTTCTTCAAGGAGTCAATTCCAATGATTTTCAAAAATGATAAAAATCATGAATTATCCAATTTTGTGATCTATCCATGAGTTCTTGCTTTAATGGTTTCAAAACATTGTATTATTATTTAGTTGATGTTAATTTTATGATGTTAACCTAAAAACTCTTTCAACCCATTAAACCATGCACTTCTAGTTTTGACTACATTATGGTGAATTTAATATGTCTTAATGCTACTGAATTATTGTGTAGTTTGATTAGGGATATTGAATTATGATAGAATCATGCTAGAATTGTTAGTATGATGCCCTAATTTCATAAATCTATTTTGAATTATCTTTGATTTATTATGTATTCTAATTATTGGGTTTGATTGATGATCATGGACATGGGTAAGGGCTTTAAAGTATTGTGTTGGATGACTTCACTATGGATTGAAGTTGTGAGGTTGGATCAATGGTATGTTGACCTAACTTACTCTTAATTGTGTAGTATAAGATTTAGATAGTGATGATGGTTGGTATGGTCCACTTATGGTGGGGGTTATTATGTGCTATACTTGTGATTAATGTGGCCTTGTCGGCATTACTTTATGAATTGTGAATTATGTGGCCTCGTCGGCATACTTTATGTATTATGGCTTTATCATGTTATAACTTTATTATGTGGATATTGTGAATGTCAAGGTGACTTATGTGTTTATTTGGAGTCAAAGAATGACTTGTTCTAGTTGATGATGTGTGTCCCTAAGTAGACTATAGTATAGTCATTATGAGGATTACTTGATGTTGATGTATGATGTTTCTTTATAGATTATATGATATGTGTGATGACTTATGTGATGATTCTATAGAAGTGTGTAGGATGACTAGTAAGTATGCTTAGTTGAGTCTATGTTCTTCTAGATTGATGTGCTATATGTGAAGTATGTGTGTGTCTTGTTTCGGTAGACTTTTGTCCCTTTCTTGATACATGTATAATGTGAATATGAGTGCTTTACTTAGTATGCTAGATATTCTTAGTCTTGTATGTGTGATTGACATGTGGCCTTGAACCTTGTTAAGAGGCTCCTTTATGTGGGACCTTCAACCTAGTTGGAAGGTTATGATATCCTTAAAGTTGGAAGCCATAATGGTATCCTTCTTGTGTGAATGGTTGAATAAGGGTTGATTGGATGGAAAGACATGAAATCATCCTTAGGAAAGTCATTGAGCTATTATCTTGACCATTGTAGGTAGCCTTAGTGGACCCTGATTTGTAAGGTGAATGTGATGAACTAGATATGGAACCTCTTCATGTGATCTTTTAATTTGAATTACTGTATGAGAACAATGGCTACTACTGAGCGAATATGGTAAGGGAAGTATCTCTAGTTAAAGGATGAGGCTAGAGTGTAAAGAAACCCTCCATCGGAGTAAGTTACAACTCTAGATTCCATGCTTTGCTACCATAATCTATGTCGGTTATTGCCTATTCTCGTCATATGATATACCTACTAATATTGGAGAAGTTCTATGATGTTCAGGTTGTGGTATGGGAAGATATTTAACATTACACAATAGGCTTAGAAAATGTTAGTGATAGTCCCCAGGTCATTTGCAAGACCATTACTTGAATGTCTTTATGTGACTAATGTCTCTTAAATTAACTAATGACTGTAATGACTTAATTTAGAAAGCATGTTAAATGAACAAGTACTTACCTAGAGTAGTTAAGGGATGTCTAGTTAAGGTGTGAAGGAGGCATAGGAATTCTCAATTCGTATCTTACCTAGATAAGTCTTAACAATTACTCTAGTTAGGGAATTTGGTTGATTTAGTAGACATGATCCAAAACTTACACATTCATAAGGATTATATAGGTAATCTTGGAGAGGTCACGCATGTGCGTTATCTTCTTGATCTACTTAAGTAAGTGTTATGATAACCTTTGGAAGGAAAATGTCATATTATGTATGTTGTTGTATTAGGGTGAGAGTGATTCTATCTTAGGTAGACTAAAGGATCTCTTAAGTGTGTGTGAATGGATTGTATGGGCCGTCGCTTCACAACTCACTCAAGTTAACCTTAGAATCATCTTTGGTAGGACGATCTCATGTTTATGTGTTTGATGTATTGTAAGTGTATGTATATCATTATAGGTGGTCTTAAGGATAATTTTTGTGTGCCTAGAGAGGGTGTATGAGAGGTCTCTCTTTGTCTTACTTAAGGGAGTCTTAGGATAGCTTTTAGTGGGGGAAGTACTTGCTAGAAAGTGTCCAATGTAAATTAGCGGAAATTCACTTTATCAATAAACAAATTCACTGTAAAGTGAATTGGGTTACTGTAATGTTTCTCCAAAAATGTGATAAATTTCTTAAATAACATCTTATGTGTTCCTAAGGTGTTAAATATTGATCTTATACTTATATTATGATATTGAAATCAAAAGAGAATATTTCCATTAAATGTCTGTGTTCATGATTTTATGCATTATGCCATAATTCGTACAAGTGTTTGTACGAATTCCATACATTTTGTTATATCTACAGGTGTAGGTGGAAGGTGAGAAGGATCGTGAAAGAAAGCTTGGATTCTAGAATCGTTCAAGCAAAGTTGAAGTATGTCCTCACTTGACTCGAGGGCAGATATATGTCTTTTATTTCAAGTATTGTAATAGACTAAGTATACCTATATTCATATGGAACGGGCCGTGTCCCCAGTATTCTCGAGTATAAGAAAGACATATGTTGACACTTAGCGTTTCTATAATTTTAATATGAAAGATATTTAATGATATTCGTGTGAAAAGTTTTAATTCCGCACTACTCTTCATACTTGCATATGCTAAGAATGATATAGTAGGGCTTGTATAAGACCTCCGAGAGATCAAGTACGCAGTTGCACACCAAGAGTGCTATAGCTTCTAGTGTGTTCTTTCGGGATGTGACATTTGTTCTCATAGATTATTTTTCATAAAGGATCACATGAAGAGATCCATATCTAGTTCACAACACAATCACATTTCACCTTACATAGAGGGTCCACTAAGTCTACCTACAATGGTCAAGAGGATAGCTAAATGACTTTCCAAAGGATGATTTCATACCAATCCAACCAATCAACCCTAAGTCTACCATTCACACAAAAAGGATATCATTGTGTCTTTCAACTTCAAGGATAAATTGATCTTCCATCTAGGATGAAGGTTCCACATACAGAATCTTCTTAATAATGTTCAAGGTCACATGTTAATCACACATATAAGACAAAGATTCTTTAGAATACTATGTCAAGCACTCATATTCACAATATACATTTATCAAGTAAGGGACACAAGTCTACAAAAACAAGACGCACACATACTTCACCTATTACATATCATTCTAGAAGCACATAGGCATAACCCACATCATCTATAGGTAACCCTATTCACTACTATAATATCATTAATATAATAATCATGAGACTCATATAACCAAGTAGGAAGAATCATACATCAATGCTTTGACCACACACATAAGGACATAGTCATAGTCTAACTTGATCACCTAATGGCAATAGAAGAACACATACTTTCACCTTACACTCAAGTAGATAGATATGATCATACTTCACATAAATCACTACAAAAATCATCATAATATATCAAGTAATGCCGACAAGGAGATGATCATCATAGTTTATAAGTAACGCCGACGAGGCCACATAATTCACAAGTAAATCACATAGCACCACTATCATATGTGGATCATACCAATTATAGCATAATTCAAGACCTAATTCACATAAGATAAAGACAATGATGGAAACGTACCACCAAATCCACTCTCACCACTTCAATCTATCGCGAAATCATCCAACATAATAATCAAAGGCCCTTACCCATGGCCATGATCACCAACTCAATTCAATACTTACAATAGACAATAAATAAAATATAGTTAAACATATATTTTTAAAATTAGGGCAGCATACTAACAATTGTAGCATGATTCTTTCATAATTCATCATTCCTAATAAATCTACAAAATAATTCAATATCATTAACACATAATAAATTCACCCATAAAGTAAGCAAAACTAGAAGTGCATGCGGGTTCATAGACTTTTTTGGCTAAAATCATCAAATTAACATCAATTCAATCATAATGCAATGTTTCAAAATATTTAATGCAATAACCCATGGATAGATTACAAAATTGGACAATTCATGTTTTTGATCATCTTTGAAAATCATCGGAATTGACTCCTTGAAGAAAGATATTTCAAGGATGAAGAACCATACCTTAATTGTGATGAAAATACCACAAAATTGATGGAGAAAACTTGAGAAAATCAGTCTTCTTCCTTGGAGCTCCTAAGCTTCAACAATGGAGGTTTTTGGAGAAAAGAATGGGGAGGTATTTGTTTTGAGTTGAAGGTTTAGCTTTGATTTGTGAGTTTAGGGTATAAAAAGACTCAATGACTGTCAATATGTCATGTCCATTTTACTCAAAAGATCCCTGCACTTATTATACATTTCAACATACTCAAATTTGACTTAAAAACGACGCAATCAATCTAGAAGTTTACTGCGTATTGCGGAGGCATTTCCAAATCTAGTTTCTGGAAAATTTCAAGACAGAATGGTTCATGAAAGCCCCACATCGCAGGCAAGATTTTCCCCCACTCAGTGCTAGCTGCGATATGTACCGTGGCTTCACGGTATTTTTGATGCTTTTTCCTTATGTTTAGTGTGTGTCCAAAAGCCCTTTTGTATTATTTTTATGTAAGTTTCTCCTTATTTGCAGGAAATCTGTCCAAAGATGAACGCACAAGTTTTTGAGCGATAAATGCAAAAGAGACCACCTATGGAGCTTATGACAGTCCGTTGAGTCTGTGACAGTCCGTAGGTTGCATCGTAGTGAGGAGAGAAGCTGCTGAAGGATGATGGGTAAGTCTGACCTAGTGTAATATTACGGAAGTCCATGACGGACCGTCATAGCCACGACAGTCCGTCCTGCTGGTTCGTCGTAATGATCAGAGAGTAGTCCCAGTACCCAAATTCCAAAAAGATAAAGTATTATGGAACGGAGACCCTCGATGGACCGTCGTTCTTGGAACGGTCCGTCATACCTGTTTGTTTAGGGTAATGAAGAAAGCAGTAGAAGAATTTATGAAGTATGGGACGACGGGGGCCATGATGGCCCATCGTGACCACTACAGTCCGTCACGAGGTCTGTCGACTCAGACGCGTTTGGACATATTTTCAGTAATTAGAATCCTTCTTTTATTAGTTTTTGTTTTTATTATAAATAGTTCAAAAAAAACCTCATTTTTGGGGCAGCCTTTTCGATAATTTTTAGATCTCTTGTTCAAGTATTGAAGAATTAATTTCAGTAATTGATAAAAAAATTTCTGGAATTGATTGTTTGTGTTTTTGTTGATTAATCAAGTGAATTACTGGATTTTATTCTTTCTCATTAAAGTAAGTGCATGAATTTTTATATTAAATATATGAATAGTGTGATTATTACCATGGTTAACTAAACTCCATAACTAGGGTTGTGGGAACCATGGGTGAATAATGAGGTAAAATCTAACTAAAATGGCAATTCTAGAATAGTGTCTTGCATGTATTGATAATTCTTTCGTTTAGAAGTCTTTTTAACGGATGGCCAACGTTAGAACTTGCCTTAATGCTACTTGTTGGACCAAGGAGGTAGTAATAGGAAAAGAATTATCAACATAGATTTAGTGTACACCATCTAATAGGCTAGTGTCGGTTGGTACGAGGTAATAACTTAGTCAAATATCGAATACAATGCTTAATATGAGATAAAGGTAAGGGTTAGTATAGCAACACATGTATCCGGACCAAGTTGCGGAGTGAAATTTATTTTATATGCCGGACCAAGGATTTAGAGATACATAACTTATCACTTTACATGCAAGATACTAGGAAAGAATTGTTATAGTTAGAATTATCAAGTTAGCAACCTTTGGGGAACACTTAAGCCCTAATTACTTTTATTAATTGATTAAGCTCCGAGATTTGAATCTGTAGTTTACTTTTTTATTTAGTTAATTATTTTAATTAATTTAGAAATAAAAACCCCCTATTTTGTCTTTTGTTTTCTAGGGAAATAGTTGACTAAATAATAGTAATAATAGAATAAAGTTAAGTCTGAACTATTTTCCTTGTGGGATCGATCCCAACCGCATTAGTTGGGTTCTTTACTTGGTACGACCTCTTTAATTCTTATTTGAGAAGTAAGTTTGAGGCGTATCAAATTTTGGCTCCGCTGCAACGGAAAGTAGCTTTTAGATTAACTTAAACTTATTACTAAAGTTTAGTCAATATTTTCTTAATTTTACTTTCTCTTCGGGCCTACCGGACAGCGTATAAGACTCCCATAGGTGTGTACCTATACGAATTTGTATATGGGAAAGCTTGTCATCTTGCGGTTGAATTAGAGCATAAAGCCATGTGGACTATGAAGAAGTTCAAAATTGATTGGAACAAAGCTGCAGAACAACGGTTAACTGGGTTGAATGAACGCAATGAATTACACCTGAAAGCTTATGAAAGCTCAGCCCTCTACAAAGAAAAGATGAAGAAGTACCATGACCTAAAAATTGAAAAATGAGAGTTTATGGTTAGGGATTTGATGCTTTTATACAATTCTAGGTTGCCTTTGTTTCCGGGCAAGCTCAAGTCCAAATGGACTGGCCCTTACTTGATTACCCAACTATTCCCTCATAAAGCAGTTGAGTTGGAAACCAAGGAGGTGTGCGGTTTAAGGTGAATGGACAACGAATAAAAATCTATTCCGGGCATGCTGAATCGGCGAATGAAGTTATCGAGGCATACCATCTTGATGAAGTCTGAGTAATCAAGTGTCTATAGTCGTGCCGCGACGTTAAATAAGGCTGGTTGGGAGGCAATCCAATACGTATCCTCTAACCCAACTATAGTTTTTCTTTATAGTAATGGTAGCATTTTCTACTAATGGTTTTAAATTTGTAGGTAGCACAACATCAGGAAATTCTGCAATAAATCACTCCGCAACATTCACTAACGGATACATCGACGGACCGTAACGCTTGCGACGGACCGTCGGATGAATCCGTCGTGCCAGGTACGTTTTTCAGTTATTTTCAAAATTTGGGCATCAGCAACAGAACCCATGACGGACAGTCGCATCTGCGATGGACCATCGTCGGGGAATCGTTGTGTCATTAACTAGCCACCCCACCCGACCCGGCTGGGGAATTTTAAAAATTTTCAACCTTTTAAACTCCCTACCCCTTCATTTAAACCGTTTCTTTCCCTCTTTCCTCCATTTCCAACATCCTGCCTTTCTCATCATCTTCTCTATCAACTGATACACATCACTTACCCAAATTCCCAAATCCCAAAATCTCCTTTCTACTGGTCGGAATCTGTTGCTGTGTTTCTGCTCTTGATAGCTGACTGCCTCACTTGCTTGTTTTTCTCCTCTTATCAGGTATGTGTCTCTGATCTCTACCCATTTACACTGCATTTTTGTTTTCCAATTACTATTGGCCTAATTCTTTTTAGTGGGTCTTTGCTCTTTGATCCAATTTTGTCTGACCTAGGTTGAGAGTCCCTCGAATTGCCTTGTTAAAACTCGAGAAATTGGTGTTGAAGAATTGCTAGTTTTCTAGGTAATTAGGTTAGACACATGTAGGTTAATATCAAGTATTCCGTTTTGAGTTATAGGGGATGATTGTGGCATCCTCAGTTCTGCACTGAATGACAGAATGAGACCCTGACGACGGACTGTAGTACCGACGATGGACTGTCGTACGGTCTGTCCCAACACCCCACTATTCGTTTTATGTAAGTGTCAACCAACGGACATATGCGATGGACCGTCGTTCCCACGACGGTCCGTCCTGCACAACCGTTATGGTTGTCAAAGACCCTATTCCTAAGGATCTCCAAATTTCTCTAAGTGTCCTCTAACGGACATCTACAACGGACCGTCGTACCCACAACTGTCCGTCCTACACAACAGTCATGGTTGTCAAAGACCCTTGTCCTAAGGGTCTCCATTTTTTTCTAAGTGTCCACTAACGGACATCTACGACGGACCGTCAGACCCTCGACGGTCCGTCCTGCACAATCCTCATGACGGTTAGAGACCCCTCTCCTAAGGGTCTCCATACTTTTTCTAAGTGCCCCACGACGGACATCGACGATGGACCATCATTATCACGATGATCCGTCCTTCTTATCCGTCATAACTGTCAGAGGCTTTCCTTCTGAGGGTCTCCAAATAAACATTGTTAAAGTAAGACATGACGGACCCCTTGACGGTCCGTCATACTCACAACGGGCCGTCACCTGGTCCGTCGTGTTTCACTGCTACTACATAGATGTCATTACAGCTTTGCGCTTGTGTGTATCTTGTCTCGTTTTTGCTTGTCTTATTTGCTCCTTCTAGTACTAATAATTATTCTTTACATGTACTATCTCTAATGGCACAGAAACAAGATCGAGTTTACGCAGGTGTGCGTTCAAAGTCTGTCACCCCGTCTGCCCGACTGGTTATAGGCTATGATGATGAGCATGATCCCGAGTATATGCCCTCAGGCACTGCCACTCCAACACGAGCTGCACGTACAACCAGAGCTACGCCCAAAAAGGTGGTGTCCAGCGTAGTCACTAACTCCAAGTCTTATGAGGAGCGCACACTGGCCGGCACACCTTCTGGGTCAGCTACACAAGAAGAAGGAGTGTCTGGTTCCGTAAGAGTTCCATAAGATGGAGGCTGCGAGGAGAGCCTCGATTGCTGATGAGGAGGCACGTAAGATTAGGGTTGTAGAGTCAACTGCCGGGGCATCTAGCTCCAGAGATGTGGAGACAACGGGAGGAACTATTGATAGTGTTGTTGCTGATGAGGACACTACTGAGGTTGTCCAGACTACAGAGGTAGTGGGTTCCGAGGAACCAGACCCACCAGCTTACTGATCGTCGGCGCTTTGCGCCTCAGGTTTGCTTCACCTACCACTCTCATATTTCAGTTTTTTTTATGCATTGGGGACAATTGCATATCTTTTTGTTGGGGTGGGGTAAATGGAAAGTGAGTGCTGGGGTGAAGTCTGAGTAGCCCAATTCATGATCCTCTTTTGGGGTTTTCTTGCCTGTGTTGTTTTTTTCCCCAAAAGACTAATTACTTTTATTGTTGAACGGGCATGTTATATCTTGTGTAGATAGTATAACTCTGAAACATGATGGCTAAAACATATATGACATCCCGATATGAAAATGATGCATGACTAGGCATAGTAATTGATAATTGTGTGGCTCTAAACATGACATAGAGATACACAATTGCATGACCTTGAATCTAAAACTCGAACTAGGTGTCTAATAATCTAGAAATGTAATGAATGTCAAGTGAGTGTGAGGAAAATTCGAAGGATCAACCATTGAGACTAAGCTAGAACTTGCCTGGTTTGTCTTGATAAAAGTAAGACAAAATGAACAATTAGGAAAGGATCATAGGCCTTTGTTAGAAATAGTCAATCTTGGTAAAAAAAACAAATGAAGTTAATCCCGTATTGATCCAAATGATTTGAGCCTTAAAACAGAGCTTTCTTTTTCACCCCAACTGATCTTCTCGGGGAACAATGTGTTGGCCCTAGTCCCTCCTTGGACATGTGCATCTCAGTTTCTGCCAAAAGCACAAGTTGAGGGTGCCTAATGCACAAAACAGCCTTGTCGTGGCCCTGACTCAACCGTGAGTATTGTGAACCTTGACTCATGCCAAAGTCATGAGTAGAGGGTGGCTGTTAAAACGAATACTCCGGAAAGTGGGGTTGAAAGAATGAAGAGAAAGAAAGAACAAAACAGAAGTGACTAAAAAAAAAGAAAAGAAAAGTCACTTACATATAAGGATAAGAAAGAGAAAACAGCAAGATAAAAAGAAAATAAAGAAATTGGGCGAAATAAAACGATAAAAAGGTGGTACGTTTAGCAATGTTAAGGAGGGAAACAATTCACTAAAGTATACCTAAATATACCCTACCTGACCCTGAGCCTATGTTACAAGCTAAGAAAGTCCTATCGTGATCCTAAGAGTTGTATGGCGAACTTAAAGCAGTAAAAATAAGCGCAAGCTTATGGCAATATGTTTGAATGAGTTGTGAATTTGTTCTGAGAGTGAGTGTTGAAAAGTAATCCTTATACTCAAACTGAAATCATTGTGTGAAAAATGAGGATGTTGTTTTGAAGTGAGGACACTAGTTGCAATACCGGAAATATTAGCACCTCGGTGAGAAATTGAAGAGGATAGGTGTCAGTGCGTGGTGAGTCTGTGTCATGGTCTGGTTCCACATAATTCAAGCCTAATAGTGATTACATTCATAAACATGATGAGAATGATTGGGATTGATAGCCAAATGATTGCGAAGCTAAAATATGGATAATCTTGTACAAAGATTTTGTAGTGAGTCAGAGTGCGTCGCTTGAGGATAAACAACAAATTTAAGTTGAGCGTGTTGATGTACCGTGGTTTCACGGTATTTTTAATGCTTTTTCCTTAAGTTTATTGTGTGTCCAAAAGCCTTTTTGTATTGATGTTTATGTAAGTTTCTCCTTATTTGCAGAAAATCTGTCCAAAGATGAACGTGGAAGTTTTTTATCGAGAAATACAAAAGAGACCACCTACGGATCTTATGACGGTCCGTCGTGTCTGCAACGGTCCATAGGTGGCATCGTAGTGAGGAGAAAAGCTGCTGAAGGAAGATGGGGAAGTCTGACCTAGTGTGGGATTACAGAAGTCCATGACGGACCGTCATAGCAACGACGGTCCGTCCTGCTGGTTCGTTGTAATGATCAGAGAGTAGTCCCAGTTCCCAAATTCCAAGAAGTTAAAGTATTATGGAAGGGAGACCCACGACAGACCGTCGTACTTGGAACGGTACGTCATACCTGTTCGTTGAGGGTAATGAAGAAAGCAGCAGAAGAATTTGTGAATTATGGGACGACGGGGGCCATGACGGCCAGTCGTGACCACTACAGTCCGTCACGAGGTCCATCGACTCAGACGTATTTGGACAGAATTTTCAGTAATTAGAATCCTTCTTTTATTAGGTTTTTGTTTTTATTATAAATAGTTCGAAAAAACCTCTTTTTTGGGGCAGACTTTTCGATAATTTTTAGTTCTCTTGTTCAAGTATTGAAGATAT
This sequence comes from Solanum pennellii, assembly GCF_001406875.1. Classification (NCBI taxonomy): domain Eukaryota; kingdom Viridiplantae; phylum Streptophyta; class Magnoliopsida; order Solanales; family Solanaceae; genus Solanum; species Solanum pennellii. Next base: position 19,582,606 of record NC_028639.1, read on the forward strand.
AATTTCAGTAATTGATACACTTTTTCTGGAATTGATTGTTGGTGTCTTTGTTTATTAATCAAGTGAATTACTGGATTTTATTCTTTCTCATTAAACTAACTGCATGAATTTTTATTTTAAATATATGAATAGAGTGATTATGACCATGGGTAACTAAACTCCATAACTAGGGTTGTGAGAACCATTGGTGAATAATGAGGTAAAATCTAACTAAAATAGCAACTCTAGAATAGTGTCTTGCATGTATTGATAATTCTTTCGTTTAGAAGTCTTTTTAACAGATGGACAACGTTAGAACTCGCCTTAATGCTACTTGCCGGACCAAGGAGGTAGATAATAGGAAAAGAATTATAAACATAGATACAGTGTATACTATCTAATACGCTAGTGTCGGTTGGTACGAGGTAATAACTTAGTCAAATATCGAATACAATGCTTAATATGAGGTAAAGGTAAGGGTTAGTATAGCAACACACGTAGCCGGACCAAAGTGCGGAGTGAAATTTTCTAGATGTTGTACCAAGGATTTAGAGATACATAACTTATCACTTTACATGCAATATACTAGGAAAGAATTGTTATAGTTGGAATTATCAAGTTAGGAACCTGTGGGGAACACTTAAGCCCTAGTTACTTTTATTAATTGATTAAGCTCTGAGATTTGAATCTGTTAGTTTTTTACTTTAATTAAGTTAATTATTTTCATTAATTTAGACATAAAAACCCCCTTTTTTTTTCTTTTGTTTTCTAGGGAAATAGTTGACTAAATATTAGTAATAATAGAATAAAGTTAAGTCTCAACTATTATCCTCGTGGGATCGATCCAAACCTCATTAGTTGGGTTCTTTACTTGATACGACCGCTTTACTTCTTATTGGAGAAGCATGTTTGAGCGTATCACTACGCGACGCGCAGCCACTGCCAAATCTTGGCTAGCGCGACAACGTGGCAGTCCCATGTTTGGGTCCTCTATAGGGACCCTTAGGATGGTTCTCTAGGGGTCGTTCTCGGATGTTTTGTCCCCTTTGCATGTCAAGCTATGAGTAGGAACAATAGATACTCAATTTCACCTTGAAACCATCCCCGAAAACTCCACTACAAAACACTACGACACACTAGTGTCAAGCTCTAGGTCAACCTTGCTTATTTTCGAGAATGTAACACTTTTTTAATGAAGTAATGTTAATAAAGGCTTTTCAAAATGGGAACTTAGCTTAGAATAGAGTGAAATGGAAAATTAGGGTGCCCCTTCTCAAAGGGAAGGCATGTTCACCAAATATCCTCATGAGGTGTAAACTATATTACCAATTTGCATAAATAGGGTTTAAATCTACATCTCCTAGTTCCTTAACTATGCTGACCCCATAGTACATAGCAAGTGAATCAACCTAGATGCTAGCATGATGTTCATGTTCTACCTTGGCAAGTAGAGCACCTCCATTCGGTGTAGGTTTCCATGACACCAGATTCCATGTTTAGCTCACATGGTCTAATGTCGGTTGAGGCAAGGTTTACCTTAAGTAAAATAAATGATCAAAGTAAAGTAAGGAACCCTAACTACGACTACCTAAGGGACGTTGATTAGTGTAAGTGAGGGTATGGGACTTTTCCTATGCATTACACAAGTATATCTTGAAGGGAGTTCTATTTGTATATGTATATGTATATGTATGTATGCCTCTTATGCATGACACAATGGCATTGATCTACTTGTATGATAATATGTATTATGTTGGTCTTATTGTGTCTTTATGATGAAGGTTTTACTTTATATGCATAATGTTGGTCTTAATTGTCATATGATTGTCTTACTTGATATTCATGTAGTGGACTAAAGTTTTCATGGTTATGTCTGAAGTAAATGGTATGCTTATGGTCTCTTAATGAGTTCACTTAGTATGTGTGAGGTTGGGGCTTCACATGTACATTGCACTATTAGGCTTTAGATTGGGATTATGACTAAGGTTTTATGATGTCTAATGAAACGAAGTGAAAATATATTATTATTGACTAGTGTCTCCTTGTGATGATATTGGAAGTCTTGACTTATATGTTTTATTTGAATGAGCCTTCTATGTGTTCTATGAAGTATATTTGGTAATATTTAAAGTATATGTCTCATGATATCCACATTTCTATGAATGTGTATGTTTGAGTCAATGAAAGTTTTATGAATGTTTAGCTTGGTGACCTTAAAGTGATGCTTGAGTGTGGATGGTGGAGCGGGACACTATTCTTACATTGCACCAGGTGTTACTAGAGGGTTACTTGGGGGTAAAGGACTAAGATAAAAGAAGGATAATTTTATGAAAATAATAAAATGCCTTAAATGTAAATGTGGCTTTGTGTGATGTTTTTACCATTGTACGTGTCGGTATGATGTATGTTAATTATATGATGCTTATTATGTCAATGATTATTAGGTTTTAACTAAAATACATGATGAATGGTTTCTAACTAAATATCCTTTTGAAATGCATGTTTTTGCATGATTGTCATACTTAGTGCATTCTTGTACTAATAGCATTCTTCTTCAAAGGTTTGATAGATGTTTCCCAATCTCACAAAAGGGACTCTTATGATTCAAGGATTTCTTATGTCAAGTTATTCTTCAAGTTTATGTCACACCTAGATTATCATTTTATTTTGGTAAGGGTCATGTCCCTGCTTTACTCAATTGATGTTGAGTCTAAGATTGCAAAAGATACTCAGAGTCTAACTATGAATTACGATATATAAAATATATATATACATATATATATATATATATATATATATATAAAGTGATCCTAACATATTATTTACTATGAAAAGTATTAGTTTTTCCGCTAAATTTTCTATGACAATGGCGATGAATGATGACTATAGGCTTGTATAAGACCTACAAGAGGTCAAGTATACCATGTTGCTTTTAGGGGGTGCTCCCCGGTCATGACAATTAAGGTCCATAGTCCTACCTATGCTAAGTAAACTTCTAAAGGATCTTTAATTAGAGTTGATTGTCACATCCCAAGACCACATCGTACAAGTTAGGGTACAATCTCGGATTGTAACCGGCGTACTCGACCTCTCGGAGATCTTATTCAAGCCCTTTCATATCATTCATCGCATAAACATAGTTAAAAGTAGTGCAGAATTAAAAATTTTCACAAAACATACTATAGTCTTTAGAATATCTTTCATTTAAAAGTAATAGGAAATTCTATATCTCAATCTCATCATCTTAAGAAACAAGAATACTTGGGACACGACCCATACTTTAAAATATAAAAGTACTTAGTCTATTACAATACTTTGAATGAAAAACATATAAGACATATATGCCCTCGAGTCAAGTGAGGACATACTTCAACTTCTCTTGAACGATTTTCTAAGTCCATGTCTTCACTACTCAAAGCTCCTCACCTACCAAGAACTATATAGATAGATAAAAGCATGGAGTTAGGACAACCACATGTACTAAGTAGGGCTTTATGCATAAAAATCATGAAAATGGACATATATTTTAAATATGCATCTTGTCATTTTTGAAATCATGTTTTAATCATAAGAACAACATTTAACAACTTAAGAACACATAAGGAAACAATTAAACAACAAATCATAATTTTTGACCCACTTAACAGTGAGGTGCATTCATTGTAAAGTGAGTAAATTTATTGTTACTGTGAATCTCTTAAACTTCACTTAAGACACCTTTTAGAATGTAATCTTCCCACTCAAAGCTATACTAAGACTCACTTAAGCAACACAAAGAGAGACCGCCTATACACCCTCTCTAGGCATGGTCTAATTGATCCTCAAGACTAATTATAATGAGTCACATACACACTTCACGATATCAAACATATCAACATATAAATAATATGACATTCTCCTTCCAAAGGCTTTCAAAAGACCTACTTAAGTAAATCAAGAAGATAACCTCCATAGTGACCTCTTCACGATTACTTAAATAGTCCTTAAGACTATCTAAGGCTTAGATCATGCCCACAAAATCAACCAACTTCCCTAACTAGAGTCATCCTCAAGACTTCCAAAGATAAGACATGAAGAGATCATCCTTTATACCCTCTTCGCACTTTAGCTAAGGAATGCGTAAATCAAGTTAGATTAGGTACTCATTCATTTACATACTCTTTAACATAAGTCATTAGTTCATTAGTTCATTAAGACTCATACATCACATAAAGGACATTCAAATAATGGTATTAGGCAAGACCTAGGAACTCCACATAACACCTTCAAATCTTATTGTGCAATGTCTAGATAGCGTCCTATACAACCTCCTAAACCTCATGGACTTCTCCAATTCTAATAGGTATTCCACATGATGAGAATATGAAATAACCGACATAGACAATGGTAGCAAGATATGGAATCCGTAGTTCTATCCTACTCCGATGAGGTTGTTCTACTTGCCAAGGGTAGAACTTAGACACATCCCATCTAGGCACATGGTTAAGGAATATAAGGGGATTCTTTGTATTCTAGTCTCATACTTAACTAGAACTACTTTACCTTACCATACTCACTCAGTTCTAGCCTTCTTTCTCATAGAGTAATTCATACATTAGGTTCACATAAAAGGATTCCATAACAAGTTCATAACCCAATCACATTTACCCTACCAAAGAAAGTCCACTAAGTCTACCTCAAAATGGCGACAAGAAGCTCATGATGACTTTCCTAAGGATTAATATGATGATGTTAAATCAAACTAACCTTAAGTCAATCATTCCTTTACTTTGAAGGATACCATTACGACTTACACTTCAACAATCTTAACCTTACCCATTAGTCAAGGCTTTCACATAAAAGACTCTCATAACATCAATTAAGGTCACATGTCATTAATAAATTAAAGATTAAGAGTTCTAAAACCCTAAATCAGAACATCACGTATTCATAATCATATATATATCAAGCAAGGGACATAAGTCAACCAAGACAAGATACCACATACTTCACTTTTAACTCATAATGCAAGTATTCTAGAATCACATAGGAAACAACCTAACATCTTCAAGTCATCCTATATTTATCATTACATCATCAATATACTCCACATAGACTAATATAGCCAAGTAGGAATAACAAAGACTCAACCCTAACACTATACTTTTAATGTCAAAGTTATAGTCTAACATGATCACCTAAGACATCATGAATAGACGAATACATATATGACTTCACATGTAGATAGATATTTCCATGCTTCACATAATAAAACTACAAAATTAGTCATATTACTTCAAGTAGTTTGCAATAGGCCAAGATAATCATATTGCATAAAGTAACGTCGACAAGGTCATATCAATTCACATAGCACCGCCACAAAAGGCGAACCAAACCAATAACAGTAGAATTCACGTATAAATAGCACCAAAATAAGTGAAATAGGGCAGCATACCCCCAAATAATCCTCAACATTTCAATTCAAAGTCAACTTACTCAATTCGTTAACACAAGACCCTTACCTAAGGCCATAACAAACAATTCAACATAAAAACTACAATAATCAATGGAATAGGTTAATTCAATGTGAATTGATCAATCTAACACAACCTAGATATCAGTTTACTACAATTATTACATCATTAGAAAGCACATAAGAAACTACATAAGAATTTATCAACATTGGATCAATATTGCGTAACCCAAAACATAGTCAAAATCTAGGGTTCATCCAATTCATGGGTTGATAGGTAATTTAGATTGAAATCATCAATACAATATCAATTAGATCATAATTCAGTGTTTAGAAATCATTTATGCAAGAACCCATGGTAGAATCATGATATTCGACAATTCAACTTTAGAAAACATCATAGGAATTGGGCTCCTTGATGAAACAAGTTTTCAAGGATCAAAAGCCATACCTCAAGGTTGATAATTCTTCACTTTGATGAAAAATTTCCACTCAAAACGTCACCTCCAAGCTGTTCTTTGATTTGGACTTCAATGGAGACTTTGAGAGAATTCTAAGGGATTTCGGGGGTTCTTTTTTTGGGTGAACAAAATATTCTAAGTGATAAACACTTAAATAGTTGTTAAAAATACCCAATATAACCTTAATAAACCGCCAATACATCCATTTAGAAGTGGGGTAAATCTACAAACCATACTCCCCCACTCAGAAGGAACTCATATCACAACAAGAGAAAATGAACATACCAACATCATCATCATTCTCCTTCTTATCCGGCTTCTCCACTCCAGAAAGGAGTGCATAGAAACACCTCTTTGTTGGAGCATCATCCTTTGGAACACTAGGAGCAACTTGCTTACCCTCTCTTCCTCTAGAAGCAATCATAGGACAATCTCTCACCTTGTGTCCTTCCTTACAAGAACCAAAGCAATTCTCGATACCTAAAAGACACTCAGCATAATGTTTCTTCCACAATTTGCACAAGTAGGTTTGCCATCCTTGGAACCACCTCCTTTCTCAACCTTGAACTTAGCACTCCCAGATTCTCCTTGAGTTTGAACCTTTTCTTAAATTTAGTTTTCTCTTGATCATTAGGACCCTTGGATGGTCCATGGGGAAAATTTCCCGGACGTATCCAACTCAAATATGATTGTCTATGATTTTATAACCTTTCACATAAATTTCATTAAAAAAACACGTAAAACTCGATGTAACACACCTAGACACACAAGGTCACTTCAAGGCACATCTTTCGAACGTCATGGACGTTCTTGGACTTTTGATCTCCAAACTTCTATAAACTCAACACACTACTTATACATGCTATAATAACTAATTTAAGGACCTTAAAACCTCATGAAACACACATAAACACATAGAATCACATATGAGGAACATAGGTGACTTAGTCGTCGAACGTCTTAGTCGTCCCTTGACGTTTGACTTCCAACACACCTAATACTTTAGATACTGACTCTATACCATATATTACACATATTTAGAACCTTATACAATCAATACCAACATCTTAGGATCTATTTAAACTAGGTCAATATTGGGGTCTTATATTGATATTCTTATCTTAATTCATTTCATAAATGTTGGGAGACATTTCCATAACCGACATAGACCATGTGAGCTACATGTAATTTGGTGTTCTAATCCCACACCGAAAATCGAGGGTACTACTAGCAAAGGTAGGACCTTCATACATAATAGCTATATAGTGGATCAACTAAGCTAAGAACTATGGTGGCACGTACTTATGGAACAAGGTAATTGATACTAGAAACCATGACTTGCTACACATGGAGGTTTACATCTCATTATACAACATCTATGTTGGGAACATGGACTTTTTAAATGTGAAGGTTCTCTTGTGGGAAGACATACATGCTAGACGTGAAGCCCCCACTCTCATTTTTCATGTTCATTCGGTGGTAAGCTCAAATTCCCTTTTTAAAACATCTTTAAGCCTTTATTTAGCATTACTTCATAAATAGGTTTTAGGGACTTAATTACTTTTCATCATAGAACCTACATTCTCTGAGAAACTCCTTTCACATAATAATATAATATTCAAAATATAGTCTAGTTTAGAGTAGAATTCAGTAAAACCTTTCAACAGACTCACTGTCACTAGGTTATCATTAACCTCGTTCATTCATATATTTATGCGTGTGTTATATATGTGAGAAAGCCTTTCACATAAACACCTTTGGAAAACACCTGTTCATACTTCACTAATCATATACTTTTCATGCATAATAAGACATAAAGGTGATTATGAGAATTATCCATTCAATTAACTCCATAAACATATCATACTCACAGTTATACAAGGATTGTGTGTCTGTTCATATTAGTCATCATGATCACACAATAGCAAAAAACTTAGTTGCATAGGGAACCACCCTTCAAAGGATTACAACACATATACAATGTATCCCTCAAGTCGTGAACAACTCATATATAGAACATTTAGGGAATCTATACCACACACCTACATTACATCATAGGGGCCAACAACATATTCAACATTAGAATATAAGACTCCTAACATGCATAAGATCACTTATTCACATACCGTTCTTATAGTTAGCGGACATTCTACAATGGTTCTCATCAAAACCAATCATTTATACAATACCTTACCCTAACATCAACATGCACATTCTACTTCACATCATCTATACACCTAGATCATGATACTACAATTGAGGACTACACATATAACCTTTATAATAATGATAATAATCATATCAATTCTATCAACATCTATTATTTCCCTCAAGGAAATAACCAAAACATGTAAATATAGACAAGGAATAAACACCAATAGCATAAAAGGACCATATCACACAATATCAATCCTCATACTATAGACTAAAAGTTAGCTCACATACCAATTCTCCAAGCCATGATCAATCATAGATAAATAATCATAAATTCATAATAAATATCTAAATATAGGAATAACATTCAACAATATATCATAATCAAAGCACGATTCCATTAATACCCTATTAAGATCACAAGACCCACTTTAAAGGCCAATTTTGGAAAATAGGAGGGTCATGGGTTCTTTCATAAATTCCATAGGAAATAGTAATAAAAAAAGTAAATCAACATTTATTCATCGTTTGAATGACTTAGAAAATCATTTCACAAGGAACCCATGCTTCAATTGAAAATTTAGAATTTTGGCCTTCGATTCCTTTTGAAAATATATGATATAGCTTCTTGAATGAAAGGCTATTCAAGTATGAAGGATTACCACACCTTATTTATTGAATACCCGTGAAAATAGAGAATAAATTACTTGTAAATCCATATTATAGTGAGCTTGAGTTTTGCCTCCAATGGAGGTTTGAGAGAAATTTTGAAGAGAAGAGGGTTTTGGATTTTGATTTCTCATTAGGTATATGTGTTTTCACTTAGGAATGGGGGTAAATATAACTAACAATCCGCTTATAACCAACACCCAAATTACCCAAAATACACCCACATTAATTGGTCCTTTTTAAATTAGTCAAAATTAACTTTCATATTCGAAATTATCGTCATGGAACAAGTCCGCATCGCGGAGCTATTCCCATAATATTTCTGGCATTAATTTTTGTTGGAAGTAGAGTCCACGACGTGGAATTAGAAATTGGCCTTGGGAGGAACAAGTACGCGACGCGGACATCTTCATTTCATGTACAAATTGTGCTGCCGTGGGCAGCTTATTGACCAATGGTTGGTCCTGCTCAAGGACCCCTATAATAGTCGTTGGGGAGTCTTAACCGAACGTTTTGACCCTAAACGTGTCCCTCAAGGTTTTAAGGTTATCACCACCGACATTACATCGAAAACAACACATAAAAAAATCCACAACATACTAGGACACACTAGCACACAAACGACTAGTTTCTAGACGTCTTGGTAATCCTTTGACGTTTTACCACAAACCTATTTAAACCAAATATTAAATGCTATTTCATACCTTATTATAAAGTTATTATCACATAAAACTCATGTGAGGCTCTATTTTATCTTATTTCATTATTTGGTGGGTCGTACATGATACAACCCTCAAAATGAATTAATTTAAAATAGAGCCTATCATGTCTGTAGAGTTTCAAATTAAAACTTCAAAGAATGACCAAGACGTTTGGAAATAGTCCTTCTGTGTTCTAGTGTGCCTTTGCATGTTGTATCTGTTGTAAGGTATGTAAAATGATAGGAGGAATCTAATACAAAGATGATGATGTTTGGGGTGAAAAATTCCGGGTTTGACTCCCCATAGACCACCCTACCGGTTATTGTGGAGGAACCAAACCTTGGCTAGGAAGCATCCAAAAGTGTCCAAAAACGACCTTCAAATGATGCCTGGTCCTTAAGCCGACTCCCCATAGATATGGGGCGTGGATACGCACTTATTTGGGGAAGTTTAGCACCCTAAAGTTAGTCTCTCACCAAAATAACGCCCCATAAGTATGCCCCATCGAACAAATGACGGCCTGTGGTTTCGCAACCATCGTTTGAAACTGCATTTTTTCTACAGGTCTCGATCAAGGAGAGGGCTAGTAGAGAAATTCACCCAAGGTCATGATTAAGTCCTAGACAATTGTTTTGGTTCATTTTTCTGAAGTTATTTTAGACTCTGAAACATAGAATTAGACCTCATTATTCAAAATCAACCCCAAGATCAAAAGAAGTTTTCTGCAAAACCTCCATGGGAGCTTAAAGTCAAGTTGAATCTAGGTTTGGAGTTTTTCGTTAATTTCTCCATCAGTTTTACTGTATTTTTCCAATAAAGGTATGGTGATTTCATCCTTGATTCTTCTCTTTTTGAAGGAGCTAATTCAAAGGCTTTTCCAAGATATTCAAAAACATAAAAATCGTATTTGAATTCTATGAATGGGTTCTTGAATGAAAAGTTTTAAATCTATGTTTTATTAATTGATAAATGTTAATTGACGGTTTCAAGATAAAAACATTCATGAACGCATGTTTTCCATGAATTTCTAATTTTGGCTCTAAAGTGGGTGAATTGATCATGGTTAATCGTATTGAATTTCTGTGTAGATTGTATTGGGTTTATAAAATTATTTATTTATCCATGTTAGAAATGTTCATAGCTTGCCAGATAATGTTTATATCTATACTTAGTGTTATTGGATCGTTGATATGGATGAATTGTTGGCCTAGCCTTGGGTATATTGTTATTGTAAAGCTCTCAAGTTATGTGAATTTGTTGGAAAGGCTAAGGAATTGTGATTATTACTATTGGAAGGTGGTGACTTGACCTAATTCCTTTGTGTAGCATAGAATTGATATTGAATTGTTATTTATTGGTATGGTCCACTTATGTTGGCGGTGTTTAATTGTTTTATATGTTATGAACATCGCTTTGTCGGCATTATTATGTGAATTATGGAATGATAATGATATGGTATATTTGAAGGTATAAAGTGAATGTTCTCATGTGACGTCTATATGATCTTTTATGGGTTCTATAATCACATGATTGAATGTGCTTCTTCTCTAGTTGATAATATATGTTGATGAAGGACTAGGGAGAGCCTTTATAGAATGATGGTGTTTCTTGTATTTTTAGACTAGTTGTCCCTATTTGTATTGTATTGAATGTGTGTATGAACGAGACTCTAGGATCGATAGACCTAGAATAGGTTCGCATCCTTGAATGACTAAATGAGGTATTCTAGATATGTCTTCAACCGCTAGACCTAAGCATGGTGCCCAATTTTGATGAATCTAGCACCCTTAGTGAATGTAAAACCTTTAATAATGAAAAAAGGTTAAGAATGTAAAACCTTGAATATGAAAAGAATGTTAAGAATGTGAAACCTTAGATAATGTAATAAAGGTTTATATGAATCCTTAATGGAATAGACGTATATGGAACCTTTTTGTTTAGTGGATTGATGGACTTAGAGATAGGTTGCTAGTAACAGAGTGCGATCATCTTTAAGAAAGTCATACGAGTTATCCTAATAAGCCTTGGTTTGCAGCCCTACTGAACCCATCGTTCGTAGAAAAAGTATTCTGAGTTAGACTGATTTACTCTATAAGAACAAAGGCAAAGCACCGAGTTGATATACTTGTGGTAGTAGCTCTACTGTAGATAAGACTAGAGTACAAAGAAGTCCTTGATATTCCTTTACCATGTGCAAACATGGGATGATTAATAGTTCTACCTTTGGCAAGTAGAACACCTTCCACGGTGTGGGTATTATGACACAAGATTCCATACCTAGCTAGTGTGGTCTATTTCGGTTAATGCCTATTCTCATTATATGGGATGTGTACTCTAGTTATTGTATAGGTTCTACAACGTGAGTAGTGTATGGGTCGCTACTTGTACATTCCACGAGTAGAATTTGAAGATTTTAAGTGAGTTCCACAGGTCTTCCAAGACAATTATGTGAAGTCCTCTAATTGTTTACTTGTTTCTTAAATTGTTTCAATGAATAGTCTTCACTAAGTTAAAGGTTTTTTTTATTGAAAATCTCTTATCTAGGATCTCTTTGAGGATCACATAGGTGTGCTTGGCGATGGTGTATCGGAGGTCTCTTTATGTCTTACTCAAGTGATTCTTGCAAATTCCTCATACTTAGTGCATTCAATGTTCTAATTCCATATGTTTCTCTATTTCTACAGGTGTAGATGGAAAGTGAGGATTCTCTTAGAAGTTTAATCTTGGGAAATAACATTCTCTCAAGATTTGTATGTCCTCATTTGTTCGAGGACGTGACTTATATTTTATTTTCCTTTTCTAAAAGGCTTTGTAATAGACTATAGTTTCTTTTCAAATTGATGTAAGGGTTGTGACACTATGGTATTATATGTATCTAAGATGGCTATGACGAGAATTAGTTCTTTCTTATATTTCTCTAAAACAGTTTGACAATTATGTTGAAAACTTTTAATTCCGCACTCTTTTCATATATATGTGATGAAAGATGTCAAAGGGCTTGTATAAGACCTCCGAGAGGTTGAAAACGCCATATAAATTCTACTGTATAACCTTGGGTCGTTACAAACTTGGTATAAGAGCATAAGGTTATAAAGTAGTCTTTAGGATTTCAAAGTCTCATAAAAGCTACATCAAGTAGAGTCTTTCTCAATCGGTGTGAGTCGCGACACATCTATGAGAAACAAGATATAGGACATAAAAGTTACAGTTTCTTCATTTTTCTTGTGTCATACCATAGCGTTGAGGTTATAAGTGTCTTTTCCTAATCTCTTCTCTTCAGTTTATAGGATATGAATAAAAGAAGGATCTCCGCAAAGAGAGTTTATGAAGAAGTGATTAATAAGGGAGTTCCTCTCCAAGGTGGACAATCTCCACAAGATGTTCAAGTTCCTCAAGGTTAAGAAGTCCCTATATTTAATCAAAGGAATTAGGTTCCGTTGGTTCCCCTAAACATAAATAATGAGGAGGTTGGAGGATCTTTTGTTTCCCTAGTCTGTGCCATGACGGCCAAAGCAAATCGAGATGTAGGTCCTAGGATGAGTTATCTTGAGAGTAACATGACATCTAGGTTGAGAGACTTTGTGAGGATGAATCCTCCTACTTTTCTTGGCTCTAAGGAGGGAGAGGATCCCCAAGAGTTTAAAATGGTGTTTATAAGGTGTTGAGTGCTATAGGGATTAATTCTAGAAACAAATTAGAGTTGGCTTCATACCAATTGAGGGAAGTTTCTTAAGTGTGGTATACACAATGAAAAGACAATAAGCTGATTGAATCGGGTCCTATAGAATGGGAAGGGTATAAGGAAGCCTTCTTATGAAAGTACTTTCCTCGTGATAAGAAGGAGGTGAAGGTTAAGGAGTTTATAAGCTTTAGGCAAGGTAAAATTAGTGTGGAGGTGTATTCCTTGAAATTTACCTTATTGTCTACGTATGCTCCATCTTTTGTTTCTAACCCTAGAGATGAGGCAAGTAGGTTTGTGACCGGTGTTGCCGACCTTGTGATGAAAAAGTTTCATACATCATGCTTCATAGAGCGCATGAATCTATCTAGTCTCATGGTGTATGCTCAATCAATTGAGGAGTCTAAACTTGAAAGGAGGGGCAGAGGTTTCAAGATAGAAATAACCGATGGGCAAAACCAACCTACGTTTAAGTAGAGGGATCAAAATCAAGTTGTTTCTAGAGCTCCAAGTGCCGACTATGAGAGGGGTGGTTATTCTCATAATGTTAAGCCTTCTTGCACCACTTGTGGGAAGAAGCTCCTTAAGAAGTGTCTAGACGGAACTAGTGGGTGCTTTTGTTGTAGGAAGGATGATCAAAAGGTCAGAGATTGTCCTACTATTGTGGGTAAATTGAGAGGGTCAAAGAAAGCTCCTAGTGAAGGTATGGTTTCGATTCGTCCAAATCATGGTCATTTCTATCACCTCCATACTAAAGAAAATCTTGATGAAGGTACCGCAAAGTTATAATTTTCCCTTTGTGCTATTCTTGATAGAGTTGACGGGTTCCTTCTAAGTGGGGGAATATGGTGAATAGTTTGGTGATGAATTTTGTCTCTTCTCTTCTATTCCATTCAATCTTTAGAGTTAGAACTTCTAGCAATATGTTGCATGCGTTTTAGGAGTCTAAGTTAAAATGAAATTCATTGATCTCCTTACATCGTACATGTGCATATTTTCATGAGATTATTTTTATATGGTAAAATGACTTTACATGATTTTTCCATACATATTATTATGCCTCTATGATTAATTGTTTAGATGTTGCATGAGTAAATTGGTAAGCATGCTTAACCGTGAACTTTTTGAAAATGTTACAGAATTGTGTTTCATGAGAAATGGTTATAATGTTCTTAGAAGTAATATGATTAGCATGATAATATTTGATGAAGGAATTTCCTCCTATATGAAATGAGAAGGTAGAGTCTTATTGCATGATAAGTTGTAGATGTTGTACCCACTTTATTGTTGTGTTTTTGAGTCTCTTCATTATATGTAATTGATTTCCTCCTAGATATGTTAATTATGTATGATGTGGTATGGTTATGAGCTGCTAGTCTTGAGACTTTACGCTTGAAAATGTTGAAAGTGTTTAGGTGTCATTCGAGGAGGAATGTTTTCCAAATGGGGGAGATTGTTACAACCCTAAAAATAATTTAGATTAAACTATTGCCTATAATGTTAATTATGATGTAATAAGGTCTTATAATTATGAATATTAGCAATAGAAGTCAGTTCATTGAGTTCGGAATTCAAACATCCAAGAACGACCAAGTCGTTTGGAAACTAGTACTTGTGTGTGCTAGTGTGGCTTGCATGTTTTATGTGTTTTTAGGTGTCTAAAATGACAGGAGAGGACTCTAACACCTATATTATAATGTTTGGGGTTGAAATATCCGGTTACGACTCCCCATGGACCACCCTAAGGGTCCTTGGGGAGGACCTAAACCTTGGCAAGGAAGCTGCCAAAACTGTCCAAAAATTGATCATGATATGACACCCAGTCGTTCAGTCGATGCCCCGTCGATTGTGGGAGTGGATACGCACTTAGTTGTGGTATCTTATATCCCAAAAGTGAGTTTCTGACAAAAATGATGCCCCAGAAGGATGCTCCATTGATGAAACGACGACTTGTGGTTTGTCAACCGTCGTTTGGGCCTATAATTTTTCTGCAGGTCTCACCCATGGTGGAGGGCAAATTGGGAAACTCATCAAAGCTCTAATTAATTGCTAGACAGTTATTTTGGGTCATTTGTGGTATTTAAGTTAGTTCACACTCTAAAACCTGCTTAGATCTCATTATAAAAAATCAACCCCATGATCAAAAGAAGTTTTCTCGAAAACCTCCATGGGATCTTGAAGTCAAGTTGAAGCTAGGACTGAGGTTCTTCATTGATTTCTCAATCAATTTCGTTCCTTTTTTCAATTAAGGCATGGTGATTTCATCCTTCATTCTTCTCTCATTCAAGGAGCCAATTCCAAAGGCTTTTCAAATATCTTCAAAAATATAGAAATCCTATTTTAAATTCTAAGCATGGGCTATGCATGAAAATGTTTAAATCATTGTTTTATGAATTTATCAATGCTAATATATAGTTTTAAGATCAAAACATTCTTAATATATGCATTCGTTGAATTCCTAATTTTGTCTCTAAAGTGGGTGAATTAATCATGGCTTAATCTTATTAAATTCATGTGTAGATTGTAATTGCTATTGAATTATGTATTCATCCATGTTATTATTGTTCATAGCTTTCCTTATAACTTTTATGTCAATATTGAATATTGTTGGATGGTTGATATGGATGAATTGTTGGCGTAGTCTTAGGTATATTGTTATTGTAAAGCTCTCTTGTTATGTGAATATGTTGGAAAAGCTAGGAATTGTGATTGTGGCTACTGGAAGGTGGTGAGTTAATCTAATTCCTTTGTTTATCATTGATTTGATATTGAATTGTTATTGATTGGTATTGTCTACTTAAGGTGGTAGAGTTTAATTCTTATATATATTATGAGCATGGCGTTGTCTGCATTATTATGTTAATTATCGTATGATCATTATACGGTATATATGAAGGTATAAAGTTTATGTTCTCATATGACGTCTATATGATCTTGAATGGGTGCTATAATTCTATGATTTAATGTGCTTATTCTCTAGTTCATAATATATGATGATGAAGGACTATAGAAAGCCTTTAAAGATTGATGTTGTATCTTGTATTAGTAGACTAGTTGTCCTTACTTGGTACTTTTATTGTATTTAATGAGTGTATGAATGAGAGTCTAGGATCGATACACCTAGAATAGGTGCCCTTCATTGAATGACTAATTGAAGTATTCTAGAGTACGTCTTGAACCGGTAGACCTAACATTAGTACACCTCGGAAACCTAAGGACCTAGGCTACACTTTCACCTAGTGTGTAAGATTTAAAACAGTGTTTCTAGGCCTAAATAAAGGTAATTAAATTTGTAAGGAAGTGTAAAAGCATAAATGTCAAGGAATGACCACGACATCTGGAGATTAGTGAAACTGACCTAGGTATTGAATGAGTTTAAAGAGTCGTATAATGGTCAAACCTTGTAAAAAGTCTTAAGGTACACATTAATACATTTTTAGGGTCGAAATGTCCGGGAACGAATCCACATTGACCATCCTAAGGGCCCTTCAGAAGGATCCAACGTTTGACCCTACAACCAACAAATGTAAGGACGAGTCGTTGATGGGATGACGCCATGTTGATGGTTCTTGTCGGTTTGTACTCAGCCACATATCCCTTGAGCTTAAAAAACAAGGCTCTGTTCGAAACCACGCTTGAGAAGTACGGTCCTTTGATGGGACGACGGGGCGTGGATAGGGTCTCGCTGATGGACCCCTGTCACACTAACTCAAAATAGATTAAGGGGACGGGGATAGTAATTAGTTGATTTATTATTGATTAGGGGTGGTTATTATTAGCTATTTTTGTACAATGAAAGGGTCCTAGGTCATTAAAGTAACATAAAACCTCATAAACCTCAAAAACCAAATAACTCCCACTTCTCTCTACTTTCTCTCACTATACCAAAGACCACCATTGAAGAACAAGGTCAAGTTCATTCTAGGGCTCCAAGATGAATACTTTCCTTCATTATTCTTCAAGTATTCTCAATGTATGGAAGCTATTCACTCTTGGGATTCTTTTCCCAAAGAGGCTCTTCTAAGATTTGATTTCAATGTTCATCAAAAACCTTGTTTTCATCCGATTTCGTTTCTCTACTTTCTATATGGAATTGTTTAGTATTTATTAAATTATTGTTGATTATTTTATTCATGTTTATGTGAGGATTTATGTATCCAGTAAAGCTTTGATCTAAATCTCTACAAAGACACATGAATCTTGTTCTTCTCCTGACCCTAACTTGTAATTTAGGTTGGTTTATGATTAAGGGATAGGTAATTTAATGTAGTCTTGTATAGATTACTATTATATGATGATGGTGATTGATTATTAGTTAAGTATCATTGAATTGAGGGTAAGATCTTATATGAGATTCTTGGAAGTTATTGGTAAGACTTTAAAGATTAAGAATACTTTCCTTCAATATTGTGGGTCTATTCTTGTTGTTGTTGTTCAATTGAAGTATGAATATGTGATTATGACAGGAAGATGAAGAGATTATGAATACGATAGAGTGATATGAATGTGATGAATTGTGAGATGCTTATAGGTGTGTTATTTTGAGGGAATTGAAGGTGATCATGTATGCATCTTATTACTATGATTATGATGTAATCTTCTCACATAATGTTGGGTTGGGATGAAATGAATTTCTCATCCTAGAACCTAGGAGCTATGGTCATGTTATACAAGGGTTTACTCTCCTAAGACCTATGATATAAACTAATGTTAAGAAAGACTCTAAGATACTTCAAAAATGGAATATGTAGCTTGGCACCAAGTGAAATTTAAAATGAGATATGTCCCTTCCAATGAGGAAGGAAGGTTCACCAAGTGTCTTATGAGATGGAAACTACAATACAAATTAGCATAAAGAGAGTTTGTAGTAACAATCTCGTAGTTCCTAGCTAGTGTATCCACGTAGACGCTATTATGGTGTATATGTCATACCTTGGCAAGTAGGATGTCCTCCTTTCTGTGTGAGGGGTTTGAACTGAATGTCATGTTTAGCTCAAATGGTCTATTCTTGGTTATGGCAAAATTTCCCGAAAGGAAAATGAACGAATGAATGAATAAAGTTGCATAATATCAAAGATGACTTGCGAGGTACACTAGTGTAGGAAAGGGAATAGGAATTTACCTACATATTTTGCACATGTTGACCTTGAGGGAATAATTCCTAGGTTGGTTTCTTTGTATACATATGCTATGAGCGAAATGCTTAATGTTGATTCTACATAATGTTTATATCATATGATGTTGCGTTCACTTGAGATGCATGTTGTTGGTCTAGATTGTCATATATGAGATTGAATACAATTGTTATGAAGGTATATGATGTAAGGTAATGCTTAAGGTCCCTTTTCTAGTTTATTTACTTTATGTGGGGTTATGGGGCTTCACATAGGCTTTGCACCAGTTGGCTTGGATTGGTATTGTGAGTAAGGTATTATGAAGGGTTGATGAAATATGTTCTAATCATGAATTGTTGACTATGACTCCATTATAATATATTCTTGAAAATGAAGATAAATATGGTTAATCGTTGGAGTATGTGCATAAAGACTTATAAAGTGACTTAACATGCTTTTGTACAAAATGCCTTTTAGCATGTTTATAAATGTTTTAATTGCATATGTATTCATACTTAGTACATTTCATTTTTACTAACCCATATTCTCTCTATTTTTACAATAATGTAGGTTCGGGACAATGAAGAGTTTCAAAGCCAAATTTCAAAAAGCTTGGATAGATCCCCAAGTTGGTAAGTCGTCAAGGTTGAGGACGAAGCCTACCTCTATAGTTCTTACTTTTTGACTAGTCTAAAGACATTGTTCATTTTCTTATCTTTTAATACTATGATGTATTCTCTTATGAGACTTATTGTAATATTGTAAGCGCTATGTCCCTAATATTGTACTCCTATATTAGATGGTTTTGTGTAAGGCGATGTAGTCTATTTCCGATATGTGAGAAGTCTATGTAAACTTCAATGTAATGTTTTTGATTTTCCATATTTTTATTTGTATGTGAAATGCGATAATGTATGTTAAGGGCTTGTTTTAGGCCTCTAAGAGGATGAAGATGGCGGTTACGATTAGGGGGTACTCCCTGGTCGTGACAGACTTGGCATAAAAGTTTGTGGTTAAATAATTCTAGGAATGATGTCACACTAAAACACGTCGATGTAGAGTATTATTCATAATTGTGATGCGCGCCACACTTTTAAATGAGGGGCTATGTGATGCTTAGAAAATTCTCACTTTTTTTGGTTTTCCTAACTTGTGCCTCAAGAGTCTTAACTATATATGTCCTTTTCTTCTAATCCTTTTCTTGTAGTTATAGGCTATCACTACTAGAAAGATAGCCGTAAGAAGATTTTAAGAGGATATTGATAATCCGGTAGCTCCTTTTTAAGACAACAAAGTTCCTCCCCAATGCAATCAAGCTCCTCCAAATGAACAAGTTCCTCTAGGTTACAAAGCTCCAGACAATCCTCCGACCATGGTGGATTGAGTGATAAGGAAGACTTTTCTAAAATTGGATAAAGCAATGACTACTTAATCTCAAACTGTGACGACTCAACAAAACAAGGATGTTGCACCCCGTGGGAATCAAAATGCTAGTGTTATTGCTTATCGCTTGAGCGACTTCAGAAGGATTAAACCTTTCATGTTCTTTTGGTTTAAGGTGAATGAAAAGCCACAAGACTATCTTGATAAAGTTTATAAGATCTTGTATGCTATGGGGTGATTTCAAATGAGAAGGTCGAGCTAGCCACTTACTAACTAAACGATGTGTCTCAAACATGGTACACTCAATGGAAGGACAACAGGGAGAGTTCATCAACCTTCGTGAAAGAGGTATGAGTGTGCAAGAGTAGTCATTGAAATTCAATAAGTTGTTTATGTATTCTTTTTCTTTGGTGTCCAATCTTATAGACGAAATGTAACACTCCAAAAGTTAATGAGTTAGTTTGGAGCATCACATGATGAACTAAGCGTTAAAACAATGTTTCTAATGTCATATCCCGAAACCACACCCTAGAAGTTAGGGCAATCTCGGATTGCAACCGGCATACTTGACCTCTCGGAAGTCTTGTACAAGCCCTTACATATCTTCTTCACATAAACATAGTGAAAAGTGGTGCGGAATTGAAACTTTTCACTAAACATATCATAGTCTTTAAAAACTCTTCCATATAAAGCAATAGGAAATACTAAGTCTCAATCTCATAATTTTAAGACACAAAAATACTTGGGACACGGCCCATACTTCAAAATACTAATATAGAAATACTTAGTCTATTATAATACTTCGAATGGAAAACATAAAATACATATATGCCCTCGAGTTAAATGAGGACATACTTCAATTTCTCTTGAACGATGCTACGGTCCAAGTCTTCACTTCCCAAAATCTCCACATCTACCAAAAACTATATGGATAGATGAAAGCATGGAGTTAGTACAACCACATGTACTAAGTATGGCATTATTCATAAAAATCATTAAAATGGACTTTTATTGGAAATGTGCATCTTTACCTTTAGAAATAATTTTATCATCATAATAACAACATTTACAAACTTAGAAACACATAAGATAACATTCAAAAAAAAATCATATTTTAGAGATCACTTTACAGTGAACTCATTCAGTGTTACAATGAATTATTTCACTGTACAGTGAAGATGCTAATTCTTCACTTAAGACGCCCTTTTGCATGTAATCTTCTAACTTAAAGCTATCCTAATATTCACTTAAGTCACACAAAGAGAGACCGCCCATACACCCTCTCTAGATGTGCCTAAACGACCCTTAAGATTACTTATAATAAGTCACATACACACTTCAAGACATCAAACATATAAACACATAGACACTATAACATTTCCTCATCAAAGGCCATCAAAAGACTTACTCAAGTAGATCAAGAAGATTCAACACTACCTAAATAATCCTTAAGACTTCTTAAGTTCGTGTCATGCCCACATAATCGACATCTTCCCGTAACTAGAGTCATTCTTAAGACTCATCTAGGTAAGATACGAAGTGACCATTCCTATGCCCCCTTACAAATAGGTGCTTATTCCATTTACATACTTCATAACATAAGTATTTGTTAGTTCATTAAGACTCATACATCACATAAAGGACATTCAAGTAATGGTCTTAGTCAAGACCTAGGGACTTTAACTAACACCTTAAAAGCCTATTGTGCAATGTCTAGATAGCATCACATACCACCACCTACACTTCATATAACTTCTCTAGTGTTAGTAAGTATCTCAGAGGATGAAAATAGGCAATAACCGACATATACCATGATAGCGAGACATGGAATCCGGAGTTCTAACCTACTTCGATGAGGGTGTTCTACTTGTCAAGGGTAGAACTAGGACACATCCCATGTAGGCACATGGTTAAGGAGTATGAAGTGCTTTTATGCACTTTAGTCTCATTCTCATGTAGAGCTATATTATACTCTAGTCTCATTCTCAAGTAGAGCTACTTCCAATTACGTAATCACTCGGTGCTACCTTGGTTCTCATAGAGTAATTGACACTAAAGGGTCACATGAAGAGGTTCCTTATCTAGTTCATAACCTAATCACATTAACCCTACCAAAGAGGTCCACTAGGGTTACCTTCCAATGGCGACTAAGATAGCTCATTATGACTTTCCTAAGGATTAATATGACGTTGTTCCAGCAAATTAACCTTAAGTCCACCATTCCTTTACATAAAAGTTACCATTACGGCTCTCAACTTCAACATTCATAACATAACCTTTACCACGTACATGACCTTCTTAATATCCTCTAAGGTATTCATGTATCTTTCATTCATACATAACAACGGTTCACAAATGCTACCTAGTAAATGCATCTCATATTCACATATCATTCATACATATGTCAAGTAAGGGACACAAGTCTTCCAAACAAAACACAACATCATTTTCCCTTATCACATATAGCATATAACTCTTTTAAGCACTTCGGAATGACCCTTATCTTCTTAATGTCATCCTATACATTACCATATAATTATCAATATAACCATCATATATCATACACTCAAGTAGGAACAATCATGTATGAACATCTAGGACTACACATATAAGCACATAGTCATAGTCTAACATGATCACCTACATAATATCAATAGATTACCTATACTTTCACATTGCTTAACAAGTAGATAGATATCATCATACTTCACATAATCAACTATAAAAACATCAAAATTACTTCAAATAGTGCAAACAAGTCCATGATCATCATATTGCATAAAGTAATGCCGACAAGGCCATGTCAATTCACATAACATCCCCACCATAAGTGGACCATACCAATCAAAACATAATTAAAGTATAAATAACGTAAAAATAAAGGGATTATGGCAGCATACCCCCATTTCATCCTCAACATCTCAATTCGATGCTAAATCATCCAATTAACCACCATAAGGCCCTTACCAATGGCCATGAACAATAATTCAATGTAGAAACAATGATAATCAATGAATCTAGGTCAATTAATTAGATATTCATCAATATAATACAATCTATATATCAATTGAATTAAATTTTAGATCATTAGAAAGCCCATGGAAATATACACTAGAATTCAACAACATTAGGTTAATATCAAGTAACCCATAACTTAGTCAAAAATCTAGGGTTCATCCAATTCATGGGTTCAAAGGTAATTTAGGTTAAAATAATAAATAAATATCAATTAAATTATTATTCAATTTTTAGAAATCATTAATGCAAGAACCCATGTAGAATCATGAAATTGGACAATTCAACCTAAAAACTTTAGAAAACATCTTTAGAATTGGGGCTCGTTGATGAAGGGAGTTTCAAGGATCAATAAACATACCTTGATGAAGCTAATTCTTCACTTTGATGAAGAATTTCTACTTAAAACGTCACCTTAATCCCTTCCTTGATTTTTGACTTCAATGGAGTCTTTGGGAGAATTCTAAGGAATTTGGAAATTTGATTTTTAAGAATGAATTCTTCAATGTGTTAACCACTTATATACTCATGTAAAATTCCCAAAAGACCCTTAAAGATACAACAAAGTCTAATTTGAGAAGCGGGGTGAATTTGGGTGAATTTACAAATTCACCCCTAGCTCGGCAGTGATTGCACGCAGAAACACATTCCATAGACTACTGCACATCGATGGGGCATCAATCCACAAACGGACCGTGCTTCCCTCCGTCGATTGGGTCAGAGCTTGGATGTTGATCCTCATCCTTCCCCATCCTGAGTCTCAACCTAAAACACCAACGACGCCCCGTTCTTTGACCTACGGACCGTTCTTTGGTCCGTGGTCTAGGGACAAGGACATTCCATCGACGAACTGGCCATTGACGGGACGTAGGTCTACTTACGGGCCATCCTGTCAATTTTCGATGGGTTCAGAGACTTGGAACATGTATCTTAGACACCCAGGATAAGTAACTACCTACTCCCATCACCCACGAACCATCGACCAGGCCACTGGTCGTTGATTGACTTCTGTAGGTGAGACTGCCTTGGGCAGTCTTAGCCACCAACTTGGGTCCTTCCTCAAGGACCCTTGGATGGTCCTTGGGGATAATTTCCCAGACGTTTCCAACCCAAATATGATAATCTATGAGTTTAGAACCTCTCACAGGATTTTTATCCAAAACGAACACATAAAACTCGATGAAACATGCCAAGACACACAAGGTCATTTCAAAGAACATCTTTTGAACGTCATGGACGTTCTTGGAAGTTTGACCTCCAAACTTCACGAAACTAGAAACACTCCCTATACATTATATAAAACTCATTTAAGGACCTTACAACCTTATGAATCACACATACATATATATAACCACATATGGGGCACCTAAGTGACTTAGTCATCGAACGTCTTAGTCGTCCCTTGACGTTTGACTTCCAATGCACCTAATACTTTAGACACTTCCTCAATACCATATAATATACTTATCTAGGACCTTAGACAAACAAGACCAATATTTTAGGCTCTAGTTCACCTAAGTCATTTTCGGGGTCTTACGTTTAAGCCCAAACAAAAGTATTGAGACTAAGTAGGAAATATTAGTGCCTAAACATTAAGGTATGACCGTTACGTTCGGAAACTAGTGCCAATTGAACAAGTAAATGTCATTAATTCTTGGGAAGTTTTGGTTGTGTTGTATGAAGTCTAAAACCTGTAAAAAAAAACACTTTAAATAGGTAAAATCATGTATATAGGGTCAAAACGTCCAGGTCCGACCAACCAAGGGACCGCCCTAGGGGTCCTTGAATGGTTCCCCACCCTTGGCCAATCAAGTTGCCAAAGGCAGCAAGCGTTTGCACTATAGAGAAACTAGTCCACCTCACGGACATGGTGCACCATGGAAAAAAATTCTTGGTCCGCATCACGGATAAGTAGCGGACTCCACTGTCTCAAAAATTAATTTGGTAAATTTTGCGTGAACAGCTTCGCGACACGAACTTGTTTCCTGATGAAAATCTGAAAGTTAGAATTCAAGTTTGACTTCATTAAAAGGTCAACATAAGTGTGAGGTCTTTTGGATATTTTAGGGGAGGGATATATATCGATTTTAAATCAATTTTACATCACATTCAAACTTTCAAATCAAATCACCAAAATCAAAACCCAAAAGCCCTCACCTGTCACTACTTTCTTTCTCTATTCAACCTACATTGGATGGACCAAGAAGCTTGAAGAAGAAGACCAAATTCCCCAAGTTTGTGCTCAAATTTTGTGGATTAAGTATCTATATCATATAGATTCTTCACTCTTGGGCTTCCTTTTCCCAAGAGTTCCATGATTTCTAAATCAACCAATTCTTAGGGTTTCTCTGTACATATGAGTTTTCTTCAAAACTTGAAATTTATTATTAATTATGACGAATTGTAATTAACTATGACTAATTAAGTTTAGATTGTTGAGTAATTTATGTTGATTAATGGGACTTTCATGGGGTTCATGTCCTTTCCCCAATTTCCCCAAATCTTGGATCTTGCTTATCAATTGATGGGAATTGATGAATGTATTAATTGTGAGACATCTTTTAAGTATCGTATTTCATACATGGACTGTCTATGGCCATATATTGTTGGGATTGGATCTATTTCTTTATGAACTGTTGGTTGAACCCTTTTCCCTAACCCTAACTATGAATTGGAGTTGTAGATTATTAGAATTGTCGGAATTGATTATGTTATTGTTTGATTCACTATATTATGATGATGATAAGTGGATTGTTGAATAATTATGATGAATATAGGGTAAGATCTTGAAGAAGGTCTTGGAAGCTATTTGGTAAGACTTTTATGATTATGAGTTCTTTACTTCAATAACGATAGTTTATTCTAGATGATGATATTCAATTTAAGTATTATATGTGATTCGATTAAGAAGATGATGATATGATGAATTTTATGAAATGTCTTTCCTTTGTAAATTATGAGGTCATGTTAAGGGTATGATGATGCAAGGTTTAATGTATATCGCTTGTGTGCCTGACTATGATATGACTATGATAAGTTGATTTCACAAATTAAGGGTTGTTATGAAAGGAAATTCTCATCAATACCTAATGAGCTAATGATTATGATATACAAGGTGCTAGTTTCTATGGCCTATACTAACATATCATTATTAATAAAGGCTTAAAGACATTTCAGTAAGGAACTTTAGCTTAGCACCGAGTGAACTTGACAATGAGAGGGTGTTGACTCCCCTTGGAGGGAGATTCACCCTATAGTTCCACATGAGGTTTTGACTCCCCCTGGATGGAGATTCACCCTAAGGTTTTTCATGAGATTAGAACTCTAATGCTAATGGGCATATAGAGGGTTAAAGACATATCTCCTTGTTCCTTAACTGTGTTTCCCCCATAGGAAGACTAGCAAGTGATCAACTTAAAAAGCTACTTTCATGTATTAGTTCTACCTTGGCAAGTAGAGCACCTTCTTTTGGTGTAGGGTTTCATCACACCAAATTCCATGTTTAGTTCAAATTGTCTAGTGTCAGTTAAAGAGATTGATCCCGAAATTAAAATGAATGAATGAAGTAATGAAGATGAACACTTACTAGGGTGACTTAAGGGGTTCTACTCCGTGTAGGTAAGGGCACAAGACTTTACCTATACAATGAACAAGTTAGCCTTGAGGGGAGTCTTATGAGGTTGTTATTATGTTATTATGCTCTTATTACATCATGAAATGTATATATGATGGTCCTATGTGATATTGTTCTTATATGGTGTTGGTTACATTGTTGAACATGATATTTGTCCAAGTTGCTATCTATTATGAGGACTACAAGTGATTGTATATATATGAAGCAAGACATTAATTATGATCTCTTTTATTGTTTATTGATTATATGGGGTTATGGGTCTTCACATTAGCATTGCAGTTGTAGCTTGAGATGGAATTGTTTATAAGGGTGTTGTATGTTAATGATATGAACTAATGAACATGATATGACAATATGACTATATGATGATGTTGTTCTTATTTATGAATATGTCTTATGTTGTTGTGATCCTTGTCTTGTATATGCTCTTGTCTGTGCATAAAGGCTTTTCAAGTGACTTATCATGGTTCTAAAGAAATGGTCTTTTTTATGAATATCTTCATGTCACGACCCGAATTCTGGAATCTGAACCGCAACCGGCGTCGTTGACCTCTCGGAGGTCGCAGACAATCCTCTTCTTGCATTCATCACATTAATACGGCTAATTTTAGCAGAAAATTTTAAACTTTTTGTTTATAGTTGAAGTATACATAGACTTCATCTAAACGCATATCTTTAAGGAAGTATACATAGACTTCATCTAAACGCATATCTTTAAGGAAGTTCATTGCTCATACATCTACCATATAATTATTAGATCATACAACATGAAAGAAATTGAATCTCATGTCATAAATAATACTTGACAAAATGGAATCATCTCAAGCGTCTGAAAAAAATAGGAAAGAAACACTAGTGGAACCTACCCCACTACTTCAAACCTACTACTATGCAAAAAATATAAAGGCAGGCATCCTCGAATGCATGAGGACCTACCAAGTCCAGATGAAATCTCTGAATCGGAACAGCTGCAATGATACCCTCAACGTCCACTTGAGCCTGCACCTAAAATAGTAATATTGTATAGAATTAGTACACACTTGTACTAAGTATGGGTACATGACACAACACATAATGGTAGTGCATGAACAAGAATGGCTCTTCCTAATCAACATGCTTTCTAAGAAGGTCAAGTCTCTTGACTTTGACCATTTCATAATAGGAAGGTCATACCATGAATATGTCGCACATCATACACACATAAGTTCACATAATATACATTGCATGTTTCATATAGTATGAATTTCATATCCATGAGACCTTGGAATCATGGACGTAGCATTAATATATCTCAAGTGAGGGCCCAACATATGGGATCTCGACCCGAGGGTCTCTGTTAGCAAGCACAAAGACTGCTTCATTCATTCATTTGTACTTCACACTATTCTTTTCATTCATTCATAGGCTTATGTGAACACCAGCTATACCTAGCATGAAGTTTAAGACTCTAATCAGGATCATGAAGTGCAATGACCAAGAATGACCTAATGTCATTACTTGAATCCGGTTTCACCTCTTGATTGTCCTGCACAAACACCTTCGGTATCATTCATTTAATATTCTTTAATACATTGATGAACTTCAACCTCAACCGACATAGATCATGTGAGTATCATGAAATCCGGTGTCTCCCCACACCGAAAAAAAGTGGAATCACTGGCCAAAGTGAAACTAAAATATGCTAGCTTTATGGGTTCGAACCAAGCTAGTTCCCTATGTTGGTAACATAGTTCGAAGACTAGGAGATTTAGGAATACCCATACCCACCTTGGTGGACAGTGTCATCTCATGAGATTTATGTGAACCTCCGCCCTTCCCGAAAGAAGGCATCACCACTCATATCTAGCCTATCGGTGCTTAGTTTAAAGTTCCTATTTACATTCAACTCATACATCATCGAAGCTTGCTTCTTAGCATCAGGTAGTCATAGCTAATTAGATGATTTATCATCTCTTATTTACGTATTAAGTGTGAATTGTCCTTACAGTTACACATAGAATGTGATTGAGACTTGTCTCTTAATGTTCAACACTCTCTTAGGTAAGTACTTTTTGGTGATATTTACTTAGGCTTGGTTGAGACTTGTATCACCCTTCATCTTAGCCTCTTATCATGTTGTCTCTATTCTCGTTAGCACCATAGTATAACATAATTACTCACCTCATTATGTGAATGTTCTTTTATTAATCTTACCATTAACTCATGGTCTTGCCCATTTCGGGTTACTCATAATTGAACAAGTATTTCGTGACAATATGAGTATATGTTGTGGAAGAATTATGCATTTTACGCATTCAGCCAAGGGACCCAAGTTCGATCCCTAGTGGCTGCATTCCATTCATTTTAATGTATCTCATAATTTCAGTCAAGAGACCCATGTTCGAATCCCTTGGGTAGCACTTGATTTTTCTTTTTCATTACTTAGAGTGCTAGGTGACTTCACTTATTTCGTCCAAGAGAATCTGGCATCGAATCCCAGTGGTCTTAATTTTATTATTTTATTTTTCAATGAGATTTGTGTATCTCACAGCCTTGGCCAAGGAGCCGAGTTCGAATCCCCCCCTCC
Source organism: Solanum pennellii (assembly GCF_001406875.1). NCBI lineage: Eukaryota > Viridiplantae > Streptophyta > Magnoliopsida > Solanales > Solanaceae > Solanum > Solanum pennellii. The sequence goes on from NC_028639.1 coordinate 19,611,413, forward strand.
CTCACTATTTTCTTTTTCTTTTAATTTAAGGCTTCTTTCAACCTGCCCAAGTTCGAATCCCCTCTCTCACCATATTTTATTTTCTTTTATTTAAGGCCTAATCTCTTAGTATTAGGACCTTGAGGTTTTGAGATTCACTCAAAAAGGCAACAACTATTCCTCTTCATATATATTAGTGACTAGCCGAAACCATGTTCATTTAACATAAAGTTTTAATTCACTTTCTTACATTTAGTCTAGACATTTAACTCATAGTTTTACACATACTTTTGACCAATTCATCAAGAAATTTACCTTTACTTTCTAATTCAAGTACATCACGATTTCTTTTGCATGTTAAACACACAACATTGCATAACGCATGAATCACCATTTTGTCCAAGTTAACAGTAACAATACAATTACGGAAAACAGCATCTTTTGTGCACATAAGACATTCAACATTCGAATGTCCATAAAAAATCATAAACAGCTCGTAACATACATTGCACACAACCACAATCATTCCTAAAATCATCAACCAGAAGTCATACCAACGCATGCATCAATTCATTCATATGATCTAATGATAGGGGCATGCAACGGGGAACAACCTTAGTTTTTTATTGGATTTAAACTGAACCTTAGGGGACTCTTGGGAAAGGGACCAAGAGAGAAGAAAATCCATACCTTTTCAGCCTTTACAACCAGCCACAACCACATGTTTGTACCCACACACAAACCTTTCTTCCGAGCTTTGATTCTTATTCCCAAGTGAAGTTCTTTACTTAAAACACTTAGGCGTACGAATTCTTCCTTTTGTTTTTTATGGATGCAGCCAAGGATACTTTTATAACAATGAGTATACATTTATTTTCTGTTTTTGAATTGTGAGGTAAAGCTGAAAGTGTTTTTAGGATTAATATAAAGAATTAAGAGTGGGCATGAAGCATACTCCTAGTGGGAATCATGCGCCCCTTTTGTGGGAATTGTTGTTGACTTATTCAACACAATTAAAATGGTAAAATATTATTATAAAATATATATTATGTTATTATAATGACCCTCCTCATTTTCTCTAATTTTAATCTACTAATTCGTGCCATTACTGACTCCAACTCGGCTCGAACCCGAGTGTGAAGGTAGGGTCAATCTCGAGTTTGACCATAGAGATTTGACTTATTTTGACTAATTAAAAACTTTATTTAATTAAATAGATATCATCTTAGGGTAATTACTATACTATCCCTATCCCCAAAATGACCTTTATACCCTTAAAACCTAGGACTAACCCTCTAAGTTCGGTTAAGACTCATCCGGGTGAATCCTAGTGTTCGGATACCCAACATGACTGGAACCAACCCTGCCTAGCTCAACTAACTCACCAAGTTGGTTGGATTGGATGGTGCATAGGTTCTGAGGTCTGGTTGCACGCGCATCAATCCGTGTGAACCCGGTCTAACCTAGGCATTGTATGTACTTTTGGGCCTTACTTAGCATAGTAATTTTGGGGTTGTCATATCACCCCCCCCCCCTTAGGAACATTCCTCCCCGAATGACACTACGTATCCTTTAAACAAAGAGTGTGATTTTCGACATTTACTTCATCATACTTAAACTTTTCTCTTTGGGGAACATTTGATCCACACTTATTTGGGTGGTGCATATCATTCAAGCTTATCTAAGGCTTCATTCTTGAGATTGAGGAATTTCCTTCTCAATCAATTTAACTTATTGCAGAACACAACTCATACAACACAGAAAACTTGCCTATGCCTACACAAAAACAGCAACATATATTGCAAACTTAACTTCGTTTTAACTCATATAGTTTTTTTCAAAACATATGATTAGTGACCTCTTACACCAAGTTGAGTACAACACTTAGAACTTAGAGTTTCTTAAACATGAATCAGACTTTAGGAAAAGAATATCTAACCTTAAGAACTGAATAATTGAGGATAGCGAGATAGCATGTAAGCCTCGGCCTCCCACGTTGCTCCATCAATAAGGTGGTTCCGCCATAGAACTTTCATAGTGGCAATCTCCTTGTTCCTCAGTCGCTTCACTTGACGATCTAAAATTTTGATTGGAACCTCTTCATAAGAAAGGCTCTCATCAACTACTAACCGCTGAACAGGAAGGATGTAATATTGGATCGCCTAGACACTTCATAAGCATTGAAATGTGAAACACTGAATGAACAGAAGCCAAATCTTCAGGTTACTTCAATTCGTAGGCAATATTTCCTACTTGGTTCAAAACCTCATAAGGCCTATATACCTTGGACTCAACTTACCATCTTACCAAACCTCATCACCTCTTTCATAGGTGATATATTCAAGTAGACCTGATCACCTACCTCAAACTCTAGAGATCACTTTCAGTTGTGTGCATAGTATTTTTGACGACCGTAAGCAGTAGCCAACCTATCTCTGATCATCTTCACCTTCTCCATAGCCTCATGTACGATCTTAGGACCAAGGATGGAAGATTCTACTACCTCAAACCACCCAACCAGAGACCTACATCTTCGGCCATATAGTGCTTTAAAAGGTGCCATCCCAATATTGGATTGGTAGTTGTTATTGTAAGAGAACTCTATTAGCGGCAAATGATCATCCCAACTCCCCTTGAAGTGAATAAAACATGCTCTCAATATGTATTAACGGTATGGATGGTACACTCTACTTGTCTATCCGTCTGTGGATGAAAAGCAGTACTAAGCTTTACCTGTGTGGCCAAGCCCTTTCGGAAAGATCTCCAACAATGCGAAGTAAATAGGGCCCCCCTATCCGAGATGATAGACTGAGGAATCCTGGGCAATCTCACTACCTCACCAATATAAAGCTTGGCATAATCTTCTTCTTTGTAAATAGACTTCACTAGTATGTAGTGAGAGGACTTGGTAATTTTGTCAACTATAACCAAGATGGAATCGTGTAGTTTTCTAGTCTTTGACAGACCAACCACAAAATCCATATTAATAGCCTCCAATTTCCATGTTGGAATGTCAATCGTCTGAGTGAGGCCCCTAAGCTTAATGTATTCTTCCTTAACCTTTTGGCAATTCGGACACTCCTCCACAAATTTAGAGATATTTATGTTCATGCCTTTCTACCAATATACCTCTTTAAGGTCATGGTACATCTTGGTAGCACCTGGATGAATAGAATACCTTGAACCATGAGCTTCTACCAAAATATTAGACCTCAAATTATCAACATTGGTCACACATAACCTGTTTAGGTACCTGAGTACACCATCCCCACCTAGAGAAAATGAGTCATTCAACTTAGTCAATACTGAGCCTTCAACTCCATGAGTACTGGCTCGAGATGCTTATTGGCTTTTACACCAACAACAGATCAGGATTCGGAACCTGAGTTAACCGAAACACCCCAGTTGGTGCATCTACCAGACGTACACCAAATCTAGCCAATTGGTGTACCTTTTTAACCAGCTCATACTTCTCTTCATCAATATGAGACATGCTGCCCATGCTCAATCGACTCAACACATAAGCCACTACATTGGCCTTACCCTGGTGATAATAAACACTCATATCATAATCTTTAAGCAGTTCTAATCATCTCCTCTGACGAAGGTTCAACTCCCTCTATTTAAAAACATATCTGGTCAGTATATACATCAACATGTACACCATATAAATAATGTCTCCAAAGTTTTAATGCAAACACCACAGCGGCTAACTCGAGATTATGAGTAGGATAATTCTTCTCGTGGATTTTCAACTACCTCGATGCATATCCAATCACCTTGCCATCCTGCATAAGACCACATCCCAAACTTACTTGGGAAGCATCACAGTACACCCCATATCCTGCACCACTCCTCGGCAATGTGAGAATCGGGGCTGAATTAAGTCTGTCTTTAAGCTCTTGAAAGCTCTTCTCACATTTTTCAGACCACTCAAACTTCGCTTTCTTCTTCGTCAAGGCTGTAAATGGAGCAGCAATAATGGAAAAGCCTTCCACAAACCTCCGATAATAATTGGCTAAGCCCAGAAAACTCCGAATATTTGTAGGAGTAAATGGTCTCATCCAATTCTTCACCGCCTAAACCTTCTTAGGATCAACTTCAACACCTTGGTCGGTCACAACGTGACCAAGAAAGGTCACTGATCTCAACCAGAATTCACATTCGGTGAACTTTGCATACAGTTGATGTTCTCTAAGTACCTGTAATGCTTTTCTCAAGTTTACCTCATGCTCTTCTCCAGACTTGGAGTATATGCGAATGTCATCTAGGAATACTATGATGAAGGAATCAAGGTACTCACAAAAAACTTTATTCATACGTCCATAAACACGGATGGTGCGTTAGTGAGACCGAATGACATGACCAGAAATTCATAATGCCCATATCTAGTACAAAATCGTCTTAGGAACGACTTCTCGCCTCACTCTAAGCTGATGATAGCCTGACCGAATTTCCGTCTTGGAAAAGAAACATGAACCTTAGAGTTCGTCAAATAAATCGTCAGTTCTAGGGAGAGGGTACTTATTCTTCATAGTGACTTTATTGAGTTGCCAGTAATTGATGCACATTCTAACAGTTACATCCTTTTTCTTTACGAACAACACTGGAGCACCCCATGGGGATATGCTCAGCTGGATGAAGCCCTTATCAAGTAGATCTTTTAACTTTAACTTCAACTCTTTGTGTTCAGCTGGTGCCATCCTATACGGCGAATAGAAATTGGCTTGGTGGTGGGATCTAAATCAACACCAAAGTCAATTTCACGTTCAGGAGGGATTCCTGGTAAATCCTCCGGAAAGATATCTGGGAACTCATTCACTCTTGATACTGAGTCTACGGAAGGAATTTGTTCATCTAAGTCATTGACTCTAACTAAGTGGTACAAATACCCCATAGCTATAATCTTATTGGCCTCTAAGTGTGACCAAATATGGCCGACTGGACTTGAACCATGCCCTTCCCATTCCTGCTCTAACTCATTTTGAAACTGAAACCTCACTACCCCTTTTCGACAATCTATGGTGGCATAACTCTTATGGAGACAATCCATAGCCAATATTATATCAAAATCAACCATGGCTAATTCCACAAGATCAGCATGAGTGACTCTAACAAGGATTTTAATTGGGCAGTTTTTATACACTCTTTATGCTCTAATGTCGTCTCCTTTGGGGATACTTACTAGAATCGGCTCATGCGGGACGTCAGGGAGCATATCAAATCTACTATCTATCAAAGGAGTAACAAATGACAGAGTGGATCCTAGATCTAACAATACATACACTGGGAAAGTAAAGACATGCAACGTACCCGTGATAGCATCAGCTGACTTCTCTTGCTCTTCTCTACCTTTCAGTGCATAAAACGGTGTCACGATCGGGGTCTAGACCCTAGCAGAAACTGGCCTCGTTGACCTCTTAGAGGTCGCAGACAAGCCTACTTACATCATCATTACATTCGTTAGTTAATTTTTACTGAAAATTTGAAAATTTTTGTTTTGTTTGAAGTGTACACAGACTTCATAGTTATAGCATGCATACGCGTATAAAGAAATACATTACTCATGTGTATCAACCATCTAATAAAGGATTATTCAATCTTGAAATAAATAGTCTTATAGCATAAGTAACAATTGCAAAAATGGCAACATTACTTAAGTCTGAACAAAATAGGAAAGAAATACTAGTGGAACATACTCAACTAGACTAAACCTATTACTAAGTTCGAAACATGATGGCAGGAATCCTCGAATGCATGAGGAACTACCAAGTCCGGATGAAAAGCTCTGATGTCCGAACAGCTGCAATGAATGTCTTCAACACCCTCCTGAACCTGCACATAAAATAGTATAATGTATGGGATTAGTACACACTTGTACTAAGTATGGGTGTATCCAAGTACACACCAAGGACATGCATGATTAAGAAGAGCTCTCTCCAAACAATATGAATTAGGGAACGCCAAGTCAGTTGGACTTGCCAAATCAGATTAGAAGAGTCATGCTATGAGAGTAACATGCATCATCATTCTTTTCATATTGCACCCAGCAGATAACATATTTCATTTAGCACATACATATATCACATATCATTTTTTTATATACCATGAGACCTTGGAATCACGGATTTAACATTAGGACTTCCCAAACGAAGGCTCGACATATAAGACCTCAACTTGGGAGCCTTCTTTAGCAAACATAGAGTCTTCTTCTTGCATTCATATGTACGTCGCATTATTCATTTCATTCATTCGTAGGCTTATATAAACACCAGCTATACCTAGGATGAAGTTTAAGACTCTTATCGGAATCATGAAGTGCAATGACCAAGAATGACCTAATGTCATTACCAGATTCTGATTTCACCTCCTGATTTTCTTGCACATACATCTTCAATATCATTCATTTCATTATCTTTCATACTTTGAGGAACTTCAACTTTAACTGACATAGATTATGTGAGCATCATGAAATCTGGTGTGTTCTCCATACCGAAAAGAGGTGGAATCACTGGCCAAGGTGAAACCAAAACATCCCTAGCTCTCTTAGGTGGAAAACCAGTGGCTAGTTCCCTATGTTGGCAGCATAGTTTAAGGACTAGGAGATTTAAGGAGACCCGTACCCACCTTGGTGGATAGTCTCATCTCATGAGAATTATGTGAACCTCCGCCCTTCCCGAAAGAAGGCATCACCACTCATAGCTAGCCTATTGGTGCTCCGTTTAAAGTTCCTATTTACATTAAACTCATACATCATCGAAGCTTGCTTCTAGAATGAGGTAGTCATAGCTCATTAGATTATTTATCATCTCTTCTTTACGTATTAAGTGTGAATTGTCCTTACACTTACATATAGAGTGTGATTGAGACTTGTCTCTTAATATTCAACACTCACTTGGGTGAGTACTTTTGGTGACATTATATTGGCGTAGGTACAACTTTTCTCACTTGCAGTAGCCTCATAATGTGGTGCCACCCTGTTCTTTCTTAACATCTTTTCATTTCATGTTTACTCACCTTTCATTATTTGCTCATCATATAACATACATATGATCTCTTGGAATTTACATTGAGGGACATTGATTCTAGGCGTAGATACAGCTTGACTCAGTTGTACAAGCCTATCCTCATGTAGCCACTCTTTCTTTGCTTATTCATCGTTTAGCATAAATATACTCTCTTAGAAATTTCATTTAGTGATATTGATTTTTAGGCGTGGATGTAGCTTGTCTCACTTGCACTAGCCTATAGTCATGTAGTCACTCTTTCTTTGCTTATTAACTATGAATTCATTCTTAACACTTTCTTTTGTAGTATGCTTGACATTTGACTCTACATCTTTCTACACTCCCATAGGTAAATACATTTGGTAACATTTTCCTAGGCTTGGTTGAGACTTGCCTCACCATTCATCTTAGCCTATTATCATATTTTCACTCTTTTGATTAACTTTAGCATATTAGCTCTTCATAATTACTCACCCCATTACGTGAATGTTCATTTCGTCATGTGCCAATGCACTTGTCCTTTTAGTGTGTTTCACACTCTTATTTAACCACCCTGGAGTCACATCAATCATCACATACATCTTAGGTTCACTTACTTTTAAATATACGCTGGACTTATGAATACATACGTACAAGCCATGAGGCTTCGTTCATAATTCGTCTAAGTGACTCATACTTACCCAATATTATGTGGTACAAGACATATGCATCTTGTAAGTATGCCAAGGTATCGAGTTCGATTCCTATGGGTAGCATTCATTAAATATTTATTCACGTATGACTTATGTATCAATAGGGAATTGCGCAAGTGAACCCGGTTTCGAATTCCTTGAGCAACACTTAATCTCATATTAAATTTTTGATTTAAATTTTTCATCTTGGAGACTTGATGTCGAATCCCAACACCTACACTTCTTTTTCCTTTCTTTTTATTTCCACTCTTTTTGGATGGAGACCAAGATGGTGTGGGATCGATCCCCCACAACCTCATTTTATTTTTCTTTTATTTTTCTCCTAACTTCCTCACCTATCCGAGAGGTTATGGGTTCGATTCCCACACCCCTGATTTTGTTTTTCTTTCATTTTTCTCCTATCTTCCTCACCTATCCAAGAGGTTATGGGTTCGATCCCCACACACCTCTTTCTTTTTTTTTAATTCTTTTCCTCTTCATTCCTCCACTTGAGCCTTACCCTATTTCAAATCCCCCTTACATTATTTTTATTATTGAATTTTTAATAGCTTGCATATGGTGTGGTCTTGGGTTCAATCCCCAATGACCTCACATCTTTAAAAAAAAATTAAAAAAAATCCACATCTCACTTGTTGCTTAGCCGAGACAAAACTTCCAGATATTCTAGAAATTTGGTCACATTTTTTTTCATCATTTGTACGGTGGATTCTTAGGTAATTCGCTGCATATTTTGTACATTATTATGTTCATCTTTTCCAAGTAATCTTATACAAAAAACACAAGGCGTTATCATGCCATTTTCATGCTCCAAAACATGCCCAAGAACACGGATACACACACATTGCACACATTTTCATAATCACATAAATCTTAACATACATACATGAACATAATCATCACGAAAACATATTATATCCCTAATTTCTAAACGCAAACATACCCAACCTACAACAATCGATGGGAGGTAGTGAAAGGGACATGCAAAGGGGCTTATTCCTAGTTTTCGGATTAGAATTGGACTGAATATTAGGGGTCTCTTGGGAAAGGGACCAAGAGAAAGAAACCCATACCTTTTTTTGTCGTTTAACACCTTTGAAATCTGACCTCAAGAGCTGCCAACTCCCATGAAAAACAAATGCTTCTCCAACAAAACTCACGCGCAAACCGTTTGAAAAATGCTTTTTCGTTTTTCGTTTTTAGTTTAGTTTTTCTTTTGAGTTTTTTGTGCAAATTCTTTAAGTGATGAACTTTAATTTTTTGTTCCTTTTTGAGTATGATGGACGTGATCATGAGAGTGAGAGACGTGAGAATGAGAGTGGAGAGACATGAGAGTAAGTTAGGAGTAGGAGTTTTAGTTGAAGACTTAGTCAAACTAGGACTCTTAGTTATTTATTTATTTTATTATTAATTTTTTGTTAAAAATATGATTTTCCCTTACATAAATAAGAAACTTAAATGCTAATTAATTCAACTTAATCATTATATACCAATTAATTTAATTTAATCATCGCTTCCACCAAGGAACGAACCCAAGTGAAGCCTAACTCGCGAAAATGGGTCAGGATAAAACCTACCTGAATTGTCAACTATTTTCATTAATTAATTACTTAATTAAATATTTAGGGTAATTACAATGCTACCCTTCGCCTATAAAATACCATTTTACCCTTAGACCCTCCAAACCTAAGATTACCCCTTTCAAGTCCAGTTAAGACTCGTCTGGGTCAATCATAATATTCGGGTGCCCTACATGGTTGGACCCAACCTTGACTAGCTCAAATAACTCACTAAGTTTGTTGGCTTGTCTCATGCATAGGTTCAAAGGTCAGGTTCCACGGGCATCAATCCGTGTGAACCCGGTCTAATCTAGGAATTCTAGGTATGTTAAGCATTACTTAGCATAGTCAATTTCGGGTTGTTACAATCGGTTCCTCTTAGGAGGTTCGGCTGAAGCATTAGAATTCAGCCGAGGCTAAGCATCTTCCTTGTCTTTATCCATCTTCTTAGGACAATCTAGGACCATGTGTCCAGTCTTTCCACACCCGAAGCATGTGTAGGTGCCTATTAAACACTCACCTCCATGGGGACATCCATCTTTTCCACAAAGCTTGATTTTTCGCTGGACGTTCCGATCATTACCCTTTCTAGGGCCAGACTCGTTTACTTTGGCATTCGCATTTCCTGAAGAAGCAGAATTACCTTAATGTCTCTTGAACTTAGGTCTGTTCTAGACTCCGAATGACCCCTTACCTGAGCTAGGACCAGCCTTATCCGCAGTCCTAGGCTTCTTGCTTTCATGAACTTTCCTCTTACGGCAGCTCTCCTCCACTTCCTGAGAATGCACCTCAACCTGCCCAGATCCAAGCTATCATGTAACATGGCTGCCTGACTATCTTCCACTAGATCCTCTGAAACGCTAGTCACAAATATACTCATTTCATGCCTACTATTTGCCACCAGAGAAGAAGCATACTTTAAGAGTTTAACGAATTTCAAGGAATACTCCTTCACTGACATACCTCTCTGTCTCAGGTTGATGAACTCTTCAACCTTAGCTTCTCATTGCTCTCTGGGAGGAATCTCTCCAGAAAGGTAACCTTGAGAACATCCCAAGTGATGGGAACATCTCCACGTTCTCGGCTATCAGCCTACATTCGGTACCAAATCTGTGCCACATCTTTAAGTTCATATGCAGTCAATTCAGCCTTCGCCTCCTCATCTACACCCATGGCACAAAGGATCTTGTGTACCTCATGCACGAACTCCTAGGGATTCTCATGGGTCTTGGATCCGTAGTAAATTGGGGGGTTCATTCTGGTGAAGTCCCTATGCCTGCTAGCCATGGTGCTAGCATCAGGGTTCTCTCTAGGAGCACCCTCTCTCGCAGCTTGAGCCGTGATGGCTTGAGCCTGTGTAGTGATGGCCTGTGCCATCTTCAGCAAAGCATTCCTTACTTCACAATCTGTCAACCAAGATGGATTGACAGCCACTTGATCAGCAGCAACTTGGGCTTGAGGAGGAACTTGATTTCCTCCTGGAGCTGCCTCACCTACCCTCCTGCCTGCATTTCTCCTCGTATTCATTATCTACATGTAGATACAAGAAGAGAGTAAGATTCTTAATGTCACAATTATGTCTCAATTCTACATAGCACGATAAAGATTAGAAGAAGGGAAAATTTCTGAAGCATTATGCAGTCTCCAATTCATGATAGTGGTTCACTTCACTACCATAACGTAGAAACTGCTTAACGTGGTTGATATGAGCCTGGTGCCATTGATATTTAACCTAATTCTCTGATACCAAGTTTGTAAAGACCGAAACTCTTGAATCCAAACCGCAACCGGCGTTGTTGACCTCTCATAGGTCACAGACAAGCCTCTTCTTGCATTCATCACATTCATATGGTCAACTTTAGCGGAAAATTTGAAACTGTTTGTTTATAGTTGAAGTATACATAGACTTCATCTAAACGCATATCTTTAAGGAAGTTCATTGCTCATACATCAACCATCTAATTATAAGATCATGCAACTTGAAAGAAATGGAATCGCATGTCATAAGTAATACTTGCGAAAACGGTATTTGTACAAGCTGAATAAAATAGGAAAGAAACACTAGTAGAACCTACCCCACTAAGTTACCTTTATACCCCTAGAATCCTTAAAACCTAGGACTAACCCTCTAAATCCGGTTAAGACTCATCCAGGTGAATCCTAGTATTCAGGTACCCAACATGGCTGGAACAAACCCCGTCTAGCTCAAATAACTCACCTAGTTGGTTGGGCTGGCTGGTGCACAGGTTCAGAGGTCTGGTTCCACGCGCATCAATCCGTGTGAACCCGGTCTAACCTAGACATTCTATGTATGTTTAGGCCTGACTTAGCATAGTCGGTTTTGGGTTGTCACACTTCAAATGGTTTTACGTGCATATATCCATACTTTGTGAAAGTGGTTCTACTAACCCATATTGCTTCTATTTCTACAAATTTATAATTTCGGGTGGTTGAAGTGATTTGAGGTCATTTGCAAGAAGACTTGGACATCTTTCCCAAGTTGTTGGTTAGTTCTTAATGTTCGAGGATCGTGCCATCTATCTAGACTAGTATGGTTGTTATGTCTAAACACAATTGTTTCCTTCCTTTATCATCTGAGACTATTGATGTAAGACTATAATGGCATATTGAATTTGTAATGGCTATGTCCAATGTTTTCCTCCTTTTAGATTGTTTAATGTGCGACAATAATATTAGAATATATCATATGTGTTGGTTATGTTGTGTTAACAAGAAACCTATCTAAGTGTCACTAAGCGAAAAGTCTATGCAAAATCCCTGTATGATTTGTAAGAAGTCTAAGTACACATTACTATGTAACAGTCATAAATTTTCTGAATTTTTAACCTGTGACATGCAATGACGAATGCTAAGGGATATTTAAAGTCCTCTCCGATGATGACGAAACCAGATAAGTATAGGGGGTGCTCCCAAATCGTGACAAACTTAGTATCGAAGCATGAGGTTAAAGAAATATTAGGATTGATGTCACTAAACCGCGTCTATGCAGAATCGTGTTCATTGGTGTGAAGCGCGCCACATTTATGAATGAGAGGCTAAATGATGTTTAGGAATTCTTACCGTTTTAATAATCTTGAAAGTCGTGCCTCAAGATTGGTAAATCTATGTGCCCTTTTTCTCCCCCCCCCCCCAAGACAACTAAGTTCCTCGCAAGGCAATCAAGCTTCTCCTCAAGAACATGTTCCTTTTGTTGTTCAAGCTCCGTTCACTCCTCCAGCTATGAGGGATATAGAGATAAGGTTGGTTTTCGTAACTTTGGCTCAAGCTTTGAATACTCAAGACAATCTCGTATCTACTCAAGATCAAGCCATGACGGCTCAAGCAAACCGAGAAGTTGGACCCTATGTGAACCCAAAATTCTAGTACCATGGCTTCTCGCTTGAGGGACTTCACTAGGATGAACCCTCCAATGTTCTTTGGGTCAAAGGTGGACAATGACCCCCAAGACTTCCTTGATGACATCTAAAAAATCTTTTATGCTATGGGGTTTACTTCAAATGAGAAGGACGAGCTAGCCATTATCAACTCAATGATGTAGCTCAAATTTGGTATACTCCACGGAGGGATAATAGGCCTTTGAGAGCGGGTCCCATTAGTTGGAAGGTGTTTAGAAGAGCATTTCTGAATAGGTTCTTCCCAAAGGAGAAGAGGGAGGCTAAAGTTGTAGAATTCATCAACCTTCATCAAGGAGGTATAGTGTTCTAGATCACTCTTTTAAGTTCACTAAATTGTCTAAGTATGCCCCCTTTCTTGGTGTTTAACCCAAGGGATGAGATGAGTCACTTTGTTATGGGAGTGTAACACTCCGAAAGTCCATGACTTGGTCTAGAGTCTCACATGATAAACCAGACCTTAAAAAACTGTTTCTAAGACTAACTTAATGTATTAAAACTAGGTAGGAAGTGTTAGAGTCAAAATATCAAGTAACGTCCAAGACGTCCGGAAGTTAGTGCAATTAAACTAGTAAAACATCCTTAGGTTGCGTGAATGGTTGGAGGTATCGTATGAAGTCTAAAGCTTGTAAAATCATTTTAAATAGGTAAAATAATGCATTTAGGGGGAAAACGTCCAGGTCCGACCCCTCGAGGATCGCCCTAGGAGTCCACGAAGGGACCCTAAACTTCGCCAAACAAACTTTCTAAGGCAGCGTAGAAATGCACTATGGTGAAGTGCCCCCGCGTCGAGGAAAAGGTCCCACATGGACAAAAAATCTTTGTCTACATTTTGGGAACACCTCCTTCTCCGAAACTTGTTCCCCGACGAAAATCTGAAATTTGGAATTGAAGTTTGACTTCATTAATGGGTCAACATAAGTGAGGGATCTTATGGGTATTTCATGGGAGGATTATATATTGATATTCAATCATTTTTACCTCACATTTACTCATTCAAATCAAAATCCAAACTCTCAGCTCTCTCTACTTTCTTACTCTATTCATCCTCCATTGAAGGAAGAAGAAAGCTTGAAGAAGAAGACCAATTTCTCTATAGTTTCACTCAAATTTCGTGGATTAATTATCAATAAATGTATGGATTCTTCACTCTTGGGTTTTCTTTCCCCAAGAGTTCCCTTCAAACTTGATTTCTAAATCACCCAATTCCAAGTATTTTCTTCTATAAATGGGTTTTCTTCTAAACTTGAAATTGTTGATTGATTATGACTAATTGTGATTACCATGACTAAAAGTATAGATTGTTGAGTAATCGATGTTGATTATTGGTAATTCATACAGATCATGTCCTTTTCCCCAATTTCCCCAAATCATGAATCTTGCTTATGAATTGATGGGAATTGATGAACGTATTGATTGTCAGACTTGTTTTAACTATTCTATTTCATCTATGGACTGCCTAAGGTAATGTGTTGTTGGTATTGAATGTTATTCCTGAAGCATTTATGATTAACCCTATTCCCCTAACCCTAGGTCATCGATTTATGATGAATTGGTTAGTGATGATACAATTGACTTAGTTCTTGTATAGATTATTATTGTATAATATTATTAGGACTACTGATGGGGGGATATGGTTTGTCGTTGGTGACATCATTGAAGGAGACTCATGAAGGTGAATTGGTAAGACCTTATGATCTTGAATTCTTTACTTCAATTTTGAAGGTTATACTCGATGATGATGTTCAATTGAAGTATTATATGTGATTAGACTATATAGCTAATGGTCTGATGAATATAAATTGAAATGTCTTGAATATATGTATTGTGACATTATGACTAAGGTATGATGATATAAGGTTGATTATGAATCACTTATGTTCCTTACTATGACATGATGATGATATTGTGTTAATCTCACATATATGAAGGGTTGCAATGAAAGGACATTCTTATGCAATACCTAATGAGCTAAATGATATGCTATTCATGGGGTTAGTCTCCTATGGACTATATTAAGATATTATTGATTAAGAATGACTTGGAAACATTTTAAAAAGGGACTTTAGCTTAGCACCAAGCGAACTAGATATGAGAGGTGTCCTTTCCCAATATGGGAAGATAGGTTCATAATGGTTCTCATGATATGGTGACTATTATGTAATTATGCATAAAGAGGGTCCAATAAATATCTCCTAGTTCTTGAACTGTGTTTCCCGCATAGGAATACTAGCTTGTTGATCCACCTAGAATGTTATGTTCATGTTTTGGTTCTACCTTGGCAAGTAGACCACCCTCTGTTGGTGTAGCGTTTCATGACACCGGATTCTACATTAGCTCATGTGGTCTATGTCGGTTAAGGCAATTTTTTTTGAAATTAAAATGAAGAAATAAACTTAACACTAACTAGGGTGACATAAGGGGTTTTACTTAGTGTAGGTAAGGGTAAGGGACTCTTCCTATGCATTGCACTAGTTTGCTTTGAGGGAAGTCCTAGGAAGTTGTTCTTTTGTTATTATGTATTATGATATCATGAAATGTATACGTTGACTTTATATGAAGTTATTCTTATATGATGTTTGTTACATTGATGAACATGGTATTGATCTAAATTGCTATATGTGGTGATGACTACATATGATTATATGTGTTATGAAGCAAGGAATTACTTATGATCTCGTATCTTGTTTACTTGATTATGGGACTTCACATGAGCATTGCACTTGTAAGCTTTGGATGGGATCGTTTGTAAGGGTCTTATGTATTGATGATATGACTAATTGAACATGGAATGCTAATGAGACATTATGATGATATTGATTTTGTTTATGAACATGTCTTATGTTTTTGTGATCCTTGTCTTGTATATGCTCTCTTGTATGTGCATAAAGGTTTTCAAAATGACTTAGCATGTTTCTAATGAAATGGTCTCTATCATGCATACCATCAAATGGTTTTATGTGCATATATCCATACTTAGTACAACTGGTGTACTAACCCATATCTCTATTTTAATACAAATATGTAGGTTCCGGTCATTGAGTTTCTAGGAGGACGATTGAAGAAGACTTGGACTTTTTTCTCAAAGTGTTGGTAGGTCCTCATGTTCGGGGATGTTACATGTTTCTACGTTCTATCTTTGAAGTTGTATTGTCGTAGAGACATTATTCTTTCCTTTATCATTTGGATATTGATGTAAGCCTATATTGGCATGTTGACTTTGTATGGCTATGTCCAACATTTGTACTCGATTTAGATGGTTCAAGATTAGACAAAGCATTATACTAATTTCTACGTATTGATTATGTTTTCATAAATGAGAAGCCTATGCATGTTTCATATGCGAAGGGTCTAAGTAAACTCCTTATGTAGTATGAGAGAAGTCTATGTAAACCTCACTATATAGATTTGTATGAAAAGTTTTAGTTTTCAAAACTTTTTAACCTAGGAAATGTAATGATGAATGATAAGAGGCTAGTCTTAGTCCTCTCCGAAGACGACAACGTTGGTTATGTCTAGGGGGTGCTCCCCGATCATTACAAACTTGATATCAGAGCATTAGGTTAAAGAAATCTTAAGATTGATGTCTCATTGAACCACGCTTACGTAGAGTCTTGTTCATGGGTGTGAAGCGCGCCATACTTATGAATGAGAGGCTACGTGACGCTTACGAATTCTCATTTATTGGAAATCATGAAAGTTGTGCCTTATGAGTAGTGACTCTATGTGTCCTTTTTCTTCTAATCCTTTTCTTGTGGGTATATGATATGACTACAAGACGTGCAGTGTCACGACTCGGATTCTGGAATCCGGATCGCAACTGGCATCGTTGACCTCTCAGAGGTCGCAGACAAGCCTCATCTTGCATTCATCACATTCATCTAGTTAAATATTCGGAAAATTTAAAACTTTTTATATGTATTGATGTATACATAGACTTCATAAAATTATTAAATAGATACATCATATACTAAGCTCAACATAAGAGAACAACCATCTAACATAAAGAATCAATTTGAAACTAAAGATGAATATATCATATATAGTTTGCCAAACATGGCCTTATTAAAAAGCTTCGAAATGAAGGTGCAAAAGAAACGCTAGGGACAACATCCACTAGCTATGTCTAAAACTAAGGCTAGACTAAATCTGTACTATCCTCGAAATCATGAGGACCTACCAAATGGTTTGGAGAAACGCTGAAGTCTAAGCTGCTTCAAGTGTCGTCAACCTGTCCTCTGACGTGCACCTATAAAAATAGTAAATAGTAGGGGTTAGTACACTCCTTGTACTAAGTATGGGTGTATGAACACATACACATAAGGCTATGCATGATCAAAGAAAGCTTTTCCTAAACAACATGCTATTTCTGGAAAGCCTAGTGACTAGACTTTCCTAAATCTTTAGATGTGAATTGTGGTATGAATATGATGTATTTTAATGCATTCAAAGCACACGACTCATTTTCTATGTGATTACAAACCATTAGTATCATCCACATAATTTTAGAACAACTCGGCCAAAGATTTGAGATTTTGATCCTCTTAGGATCAGAGCTCCTATTAGTACACTTAAATTATTTTTCAGTCTTTTTCTTCTTGTTGTTGTGTAGTTCAATAACTCCTTAGGTCCTATGTTTTACTTACAAGTGCAATGATTCATTGTAGTCCCATACCCATGATGAATCGATTAAAGTATCCAAGGACTAAGGAATGATTTCCCTGCCTTGTCGTGAGTCATTCTTTACACTATATATTCATTACCTTTCATAAGCAATTCTCTATTGAACATGCCATTGATTTCATTACTTTCATGTTTTATATATTATACATTTCATATACATGAGACTTTGGAATCGTTGATGTAGCATAAGACATCTTAAGTGAGGGTCCAATATATGGGACCTCAACCCGAGGGCCTTCTTTACCAAACACAGAGTCTGCTTCATTCGTTCATTCGTACTTCACATTATTCATTTCATTCATTCATCGGATGATGTAAACAACAACTATACCTAGGATGAAGTTTAAGACTCTGATCGGGATCATGAAGTACAATGACCAAGAATGACCTAATGTCATTACTTGAATCTGATTTCACCTCCTGATTGTCTTGCACAAACACCTTCGGTATCGTTCAATTCATTATCTTTCATACATTGAGGAACTCCAACCTTAACCGACATAGATCATGTGAGCATCATGAAATCCAGTGCCTACTCCACACTGAAAAGAGGTGGAATCACAGGCCAAAGTGACCCAAAACATGCTAGCATACTTGGGAATTCAACCCCGCCAGATCCCTATATTGGCAGTATAGATTTGAAGACTAGGAGATATAAGGATACCCATACCCGGCATGCCAGAAAGTCTTATCTCATGTGAATTAAATTAACCTTCGCGCTTCCCGAAAGAAGGCATCACCGCTCATAGATAGCCTATCGGTGCTTAGTGTAAATTTCCATTTCATTCAACTCATACGTCATGGAATATGGTTTCTAGTATGAGACATCATAGCTCAACAGATGATTTCTCATCTCATCATTAGTATTAAGTATACATCAGTCTCAATACTTTCATTAGAGTGTACATAAAGACTAGTCTAATCATTATCTTTACACTCTCATAGGTGAGTACGTTTTGGTAACATTTACTTTGGCTCATTTGAGATTACTCTCATCTTTCACATTAGCCTCTTATAATGTTGTCACCACATTCATTAACATTAGCACATTTGCTTTTCATAATTACTCACCCCTTTACGTGAATGTTCATTTCTTCTTTATCTTCTAGTATTGACTCAAGCATTATGGAGGCTTGCTTCTAGGTTGAGATTTACTTACTCTATTGATGACTGGTCATCCTTACTTTACATTAATGATTTGTGAATTTTCCTCACATATCATCCTTTGTTGTTAATGAGACTGACTCACACCTTCTAACACCTTCATACGTGACTGTTCTTTGAACATAGTAGCTTAGGTGTAAGTGAGACTTGTCTCACTTCCTTTAACACCCCATTCTGGTCACTTACTTACTTTAGGCCCCTTTAATTATGTTATAACTCACGTTACTTACTTACTTTAGTGTAGTAGATTCATATCATCATTTATGGACGATGAGCACTTCATTCAATGAGTTTCATGAGTTCATATGTCATTCTTTTAGAGCATGTTGGGAGTTGTCCCAATGAGTGGCATGCCCTTGATTATGGGTTCATTGAATTAGTTTAGAAGTTCTTATATTATCATTTGATACTCTAACTACACAAGATTGGCATATGATTAGTATTGGCCTCAACCTTTGAATATTAAACTACATAACCATTTTTGTTTGCATGTGCAAATTCTACATATATTCATATTTAAATTTAATTTGTATGAACCATTAGCCAATCTTTTAATTATTTAACATAATATTATATCCATTTACATACATCACTTCTAGACAATGTATTGTTAGACATTTTATTGGCATACGATAAATATAGGCATAAACAATTGGGCATAGATTTCATAATCATATTTGTTTGCATAAGCCAATTTTCATGTGCAACATGCTTAAGTTTTTATACATTATACATTAGCCAATCTTTTACTTATTTAGAGATATCATTATAGCCAAGTTACATTTATATTTTGAAATATGTTTTTGTTAGCCATTTTATTGACATAAGGCAAACATTCACTCAAATTATGATTTCACGAAGATCCTTTTTAGATAACCTTATAACATCACTTTAGGCATTACGTTTTTGTTAATCATCTTGGACAGCATCGTATTAGAATTTGATGAATATATCATCTTTATAACGTCATATTAACAGCAAGTGTGTACAACAGACCGTAACATCTTCATACATAACATTTTCGGACATATATTTAACATAGTATCATTCTTTTAATTCACATAATAACACTTAGCATCAAACAAATCCAATTAATAGATTCATTCAATCATTATTTAATCAAATACACATTAATATCATCCAGCACCACATACCAACAACATGATTTCTAACCTATTCAACTTTGAAAACGTAACAAGGATACTAGGGAAAGGAGTTCGACAAGAATGACGGGAAACAACCCTAGTTTTCAAGATCTTTGAATTATTCGAAAGAAAGTTCTCTTGGAGAAAGAAGTCCAGGAGAGAAATCCATACCTTAAGTATAACTTAATCTACGAAGAACACCTTGAACGAACCTTGAAGAAACCTCGAAGAAACCTTGAAAATCATCTAAGAAATTTTTCTGTTTTTTTTCTTTCGTTTTGTTCACTGTTTTTCTCACGCTTGTTTTTTGGTTTCAGTCGTGTATTTGTTTGAGTTTAAACATGGTTTTTAGGTTTAGGAATTGACCTTGACTTATTCAAATTAGGCTTTAATAAGTTAATTAAAAAAATTGATTAACTAATTACTAAAAAAAAACCCTCATAAGTTGACTATACATAGGAGAACATAACACTTAGTCAAATCTGGAAATTGGTGTTGACTATGGTTTTGGTCAACATTTTGACTTTTTATTAATCAATGAAACCCTTAATTTAATTAATTTAGTTACCTAGGATAACTACTAAAGTAACCTCATGTCATTGGAACAAAATTAACCCTTTTGGACCATCCTAGGTTAAGTACTAGGATGTTTCTTGAGTTGTACTAGGTTAGTTTAAGAATTTCGATTTCACCCCTTTAATTTAATTAATTAAATGGATATTTTAATTAATTAAGTGACCTAGGTTAATTACTGAAGTACCCTTAATTCGATATAACCATAACTAATCCTTTTAACCATCCTAGGTTAGGTACTAGATTGTCTTTTTCTTGTTTTAACAAAAATCTGGAATTGATTTCGGTTTTGCCCCTTTAAATTAATTAAGTAATTTTCTAAATTAATTAATTAAGTAGCCTAGGGTAATTAATAAATCACCCTTAAGTCGTTAGGATCTTAACGAACTCTTTGGACCATCCTAGGTTAGGTACTAGGTTGTTCCTTTCTTGTCTTAACCGAAATCTGAAAATTTCCTTTTTATTTTTTATTTTAGCCCTTTTAAATTAATTAATAAATTTTCTAAATTAATTAATTACGTAACCTAGGGGAATTACTAAAGTACCCCTAAGTTGTTAGGACCATAACTAACCTTTTGGACCATCCTAGGTTAGATACTAGGTTGTCTCTTTAACTAGTACTAGGTAAGTGTCAACCCGGTTTTGGTCCTAGGTTGTTGGGTGCACTAATTGGTCCAGTTCGGTTAGTCCTAGGTTATTTAGTTATTTAGGGCAGTAGGTTAGAGTCTAGAATTGGTAGGGAGGTTAGGCCCCACATGAAGTGGTCCCTTGTGCACGTTTTCCCCCATAACTACCCTAACCAAATTCGGTTAGGGTGGTCCCCTCCTTTGGCATCTTCTTCACGTGTCTTGCACATGTGCTTGCACATGGTTTGGTTGCACTTTCCAAACTAACTATTATTTATGGTTCATTTGGAAATGTTTACTTATTGTCCCAAGGATCCTCACTATGTCCTTGGGCAGTGTTTAATCTACATGATCATTTTAAATGATCATGTGCTATGGTACTAGGCTTGACACTTGAATGCCTGGTACCTAATTTATGAGTTAAGGAATTAAATATTAATTTAGCTTAGGGATTCATTGCAGGTACATTTCTTTAACAAGATCATTAATACTTAGAAAAATTGGCTAACACCCTTTAAGCCAATATTTTCTAATATGCCCAATATTTTTCTTATTTGAGTATTTTATAGAAATTGGCTAATACCCCTTTCCCAATTTTCTATACTATGCCCAGTATTCCTCAATAATGGGCATTGTAATGGCTATGTATCCCCAATATGCATTTGTCGCGCCCCTATTTTTCGTTAAAATGGATTTTGTGCACGACCTAACAACTCTTTTGGGATTTTGAGTTTAAGGAGTCACCACCTAACGAATTAAGGCGCGTTAGGGCACCTATCTAACCTAACTAAGTCTAGCTAAGGTCAACGAGCCAGAGATCGGGGTAAGGGTTCAAATTACCTCGAGGGGAAGGTGTTATGCATCCCTCGAGGTCCACAAATGTGGGTCCCGACCATATCTCATGCAATCGATGTGGGGGTTATAAGTAGCAAATAAGGTCACTTCATTTATTAGTTAATTAATTAGCATGATCGCTAGGTGATAAGAAATATAAAATAAATAAGACTATTTTACTATTTAAATTAATTTAAATATGCAAGACTAGGTGGTAGCAATAAGTAAACAATCAAGCTTATTTTTATTTATTTTAACATACGAGACTATGTGATAAACAAATCGAACAAATAGCTCATATTATTATTTTAATTAATATTTAAATATGCGAGTCTAAGTGATAAAATATTAAACAATTGAGAAATAAATTTATTATTTTTAAATTAATTATTTAAGCATGCAAAACTAAGTGATAACAATAAATGAATAATAAATAAAAAAATTTAAAGATAAGCGAGGGGATAGAAAAGAGGCAAACAAATAAGCAATCAATTTTATCGTTTTTATTTTAATCTTCCCCAAATAAATTACTAAACAATTAAGACTACTTCAATTATTTATTATTTGAGCATACGATCTAAGTGATTAAAAAAATTGACCAAATATTAAGCACTTAATTAAGAGATAAACAAAAAGACATAATATGCACAAACTGATAAAAAATAATTCAATTTAATTTATTATGCCGCACCAAACAAGAATAATATGTACAAAAACTAAATCTTTTTGAAAAATTGAGTAAAATTTGGATAGAATTTTTATTAGAAAAAAATGTTTGTTTCTTTATAGGGATGATGCCACGATATTGTTAATCGCGCTCCTCCACCGTAGAAACAATTTTGTTTTGAGGTCGGTCTTAGAAAAACAATAAAAGTTTATATTTTGAAGATGATTTAAAAAGATTCAGTTTGCATATAGGCACATAAATATTTACATATAATTACACATAATCCCTTTTGAAAATCATTTGGTAGGTGGTACTCCCGGGGACGCGTCGACTTAATTTAAAAAAATATTGGAATTAGACCTCGTAATTCCTTTGACTTCCCACTAACGATAGGTTTAGGAGACAGTACTTATGATTTATATATATATTTTAAAACAAATGTCATAATCAGTCCATAGTTTCAAAGGAGGATTGAACAATGACTAAAAAAGCATGTTGTAAAGTCATTGTAAAAAAAAACTAGTAGAACATTAATGTAGTCAATAAATTAAAGGCGAAGATTTTAATATGAAATGTATTTAAAAGTCAAGAAATTTGTTAAATGCATGAAATCAAATCAAAATTAATAAAGAGGACTAACAAATTCTTCAGAATGATTATCAACTTGTATTATAAGAATGAGTGATGAGTTGAAAGAATGAATTATGTATGAGCAATGAGAGAATGAGGGAAATTGTAGTAAGAGTTAGTGTGAGTTGAGAGAATGTCTCTTCTCAAAAATGTGAATGTCTATTTATAATGAAAGGAAGGGTCCTATTTATATAGCAAAGAGGTGGGAGCATATAAGGAAAATAAATATTTAAAGGAATCAATTATAATACCATTTTCCTTATTTTAGAGTAGAGACAAAATCAGGAAAAAAAATTAAATTATTTTTACCAAATATAAGAAAGTAAGGATAAATTAATAGAGAGTAATATATTTTTTCCTTAAGTAAAGAAGAGCTAAAAATCAGAAAGTTTTAAGAATATTTCCATACCAAAAATAAACTAGTAAGAAATAAAAATTAGGAGTAAAACATATATTTTCCTAAAAATAAAGAAGAGTCAAAAACAGATTTTATTTAAATTCCTTTTACCAAATATAAGGTATTTTTACCATATAAGAGCAAGTAAGAGATCAAATAAATTTTAATTAAGGTAAATGAATAAATTAAGAAGTCACTATTCTTACCAAGATACAATTTACGGACAATCAAAATTCACATGAAAGGAAAGAAAAATAACATATAACACTATCCAACTAATAAAGATTTTCCAAATATTAGCTTAATTATAATTATGCTAAGCTATTTGATTAGGGACATTCACCATATACGAATTTATTGAAATCACTAAGCATCTAAAGAAGGGTCAACTTTGCAACTTTTCAAAATCAAGAAAATCAATTAGTTAATCAATTTGTATGTAAGCTGTAAAATTCCAACTATTAATGATATATAACAAACAACTAAAAGAAATATAATGCAATAACATTCTCGGTCCAAAGAGCATATCAATTAGTAACCCATTTATGCAAGTTGCTTCTAAATGAAAGAGAATAATTTATTTAAGGTGTGGACTAAAATCTATTGATGATGTATCAAGATTAACAAGACTAATCAAGCAATAATAGGCAAATCAAAGACAAGTATGAGATCTTCATATTAATTTCAAGAAGAGAATTGGAAAATTTAAACCTTGAGTAGAAAAATGACATATGAACAAATGGATAATAATTAATTTGAACAAAACTTTATATGAGCAAGCAGAGATTTGCCAAGTTGAATCACGCATTAAAAGATATTAACCAGTAGACACGACATGAGAGAGTATTCGAAAGATATACCTGGTCGGATCCTTATCTAATCTTTGAAGATTTTATCAAAATTTGCCGCTACTGCTGGTCGGAGAAGATAGGGGGCAGCGTTAGGCAGATGCTGTCCATTTGGCGCTGCATCGTTTTACCGGCGCCGCTGTTGCTGCTGGTGTCCTGAGAGAAAGGGAGAAGAAGGCGAGGGGAGGAGGAACGGGCGGCGTTGGGCTGCTGGTCGCAGCTGCCGGCTGCTGTTGCCGGTGTTGCTGGCCGGTAGGGGCGCTGGTACCTGCAAAAAGGAGAAAATAAAGGGGAAGAGGAAGGGAAAGAGAAGAGACAGGAAGGGGAGAAGAGGGACGAGAGGGATAGGAAGGCTGGAGAGAGGGAGGGGAGGCGTCGCCTCCTGGCTCGCTGGCTCCTTGGTGGTAGGAGGAGAAGCGATGAGGAGGAGGGATAGCAGAGGAGATGGGGGCGAGAGGGGCAGCGGAAGAAGAGGAAGGGGCGGACAGAGGAGAAGAATGGAGGGAGAAAGAGGGGAAGAAGGAGGGGGGTCGCCGGGAGAGAGAAGGGAGGAGGAGCGACGGGAGAGGGGAGGAGGCTGCCGTAAAAGAATGGGGAGAAAGAGAGAGGGGTTGGCGACTGCCAAGGAGGGGGAGGGAGAAGAATGAGTTAAAATTTTAGGTTTTGGGTCTTTTATTGTTAAAGAGAGATAGGAAAAGTTGATCTCAACCGTTATATTAGATAGAGATGAAGGGCTAGGATTCTATTAGAATTTAATGGATGGGTGAGATTGAAAGGTAATATTTTAAAATTAGATTGTATGGCCAAATATTGGCTAGAATTAAAATGAAAAGATGGCTATGATTGAAATAAGATTGCAATCGAATGTGCTGAAATTGAAAGAAACTTAAATAAAATAGGCTAGAATTTGAAATTTTTGAGGAAAATTGAGGAAATGCCATCCAATACTACAAATTTTATAAATATTTTTACATAATCGAAAATTGCTTAAATTTTAAAACATTTGAAATTCATCAATAATTTTAAAATATTTTAACAATAATTTTATAAAGTAAACATACTAAAATTTATAATTTCATGCAAAGTCGACTAAAACTCTAAACATTAAATACTTTTTAAAATACGCATTACATCGCATAGCATTCCTAAAAAATTGTTAAAGGTCGTTTAATATCGGGTGTCAACAGCATTCTTACAGACTTACTGGGCTCTTCATTAGACATGTAATTTTTTCGGAATGTTACATTATCCCCCCCCCCTAGGAACATTCGTCCCTGAATGACACTACACATCTTTTAAAATAAAGAGGGTGATTTTCGAATCTTTATTTAATCATGAATAAACTTTTCTCTTTTCTGAATATCTGATTCACACTTAGTTGGATGATGCATAACATTCAAGCTTACCTGAAGCTTCATATTTGAGATCGAGGAATTTCCTTCTCAATCACACTTAACTTAATGCACATCGCAAATCATGCAACACAGGAAACATGCATATGATACACAAAAACAGCAACATAAAATGCAACATAACTTCGTTTTAGCTCACGTAGTGATATTATAAGACAAAAGATTAGGGCCTTACGAGACCAAATCCACTAAAGCACTTACACTTAGAGTTTCTTAAATGTAAACCAGACTTAGCAAGACTATATCTAACCTCTTAGATAACATCTTGTTGGCCTTAAGATTTGAACCTAATGACGCCCAACTTAATTTCAAAGGGGCTTGCGACTATGCCATCTACTTCTGTACATACCCCTTCGACCTTAACAATGTCTCCTATGGGAGTACTAACTAGAAACGGTTCATGTAAGATCTCAGGAAGTAAGTTAAATTGATTAACAACAAAAGGAGTTACCATAGACAAGGTAGATCCTAGATCTAATAATGCATAAACAGGAAACGAGAAGACAAGCAAGTTACCATTATCCATATCCGCGGACTTCTCTTGTGCCTTTCTTCCTTTCAACGCATAGAACCAGTTTCTCTTGAGGGGTTCAGCTACAACATTTGGCCGAGGCTAAGCATCTGCCTTGGCCTGTTGGATTTGTACCACACCCTTCTCATTTTAGCCCAACTTATTTGGAAGCTGAAGCCTTACTACCCTGTTTCTATAGTCTATTATAGCATAACACTTTATGAAGCAAATCCATGTCTAAGCCATATTCTTGAGTTGATATGCAGCCAACTTTGCCTTCTCCTCCTCATCAATTCTCATAGCAGGCTTCTAGACATTACCATGCATTCACCTCCATGCGAACAACCACACTCACCACACGTCTTTCATCCACATTGGCATTTCCATTATGGCCCCTTCCTGGGAAGGCCAGATCTTGAGCTTGACGCCTTAGACCGTTTGGCCATCCTAATTATTGTGTGTATTCTTCTACGCATTCACACAATAAGGAAGTTAGATACTTATATTGACACAAAGTGTCAAAGATCTAGATATCCGATAAAGAGTAAAAGAAGGGAGAAATTCCTATCATCGCGTAGTCTCTAAGTCATGATTGTGGCGCGCTTCACAACCATAAGCTAGAAACTACGTAACGTGGTTGTGTTGAGCTTTAGATCCTAGGTAATTTAACCTCATGCTTTGATACAAAGTTTGTCACGACCCGAATTCTGGAATCCGGATTGCAACCGGCGTCGTTGACCTCTCAGAGGGCGCAAACAAGCCTCATCTTGCATTCATCACATTCATCTAGTTAAATTTGCGGAAAATTTAAAACTTCTTACTTCATATAATTATTAACTAGATATATCATATACTAAGCTCAACATAAGAGAACAATCATCTAACATAAAGAATCAATTCGAAACTTAAGATGAATATATCATAAATAGTTAGCCAAACATGGCCTTATTACAAAGCTTCGAAATGAAGTTGCGAAAGAAACGCTAGGGACAACATCCACTAGCTATGTCAAAAACTAGGGATAGACTTAATCAGTAGCATCATTAAAATCATGAGGACCTACCAAATTGTTTGGAGAACGCTACAGTCCAAACCGCTGCAAGTGTCATCAACCTGTCCTCTGACCTGCACCTATAAAAATAGTAAATAGTAGGGGTTAGTACACCACTTGTACTAAGTATGGGTGCATGCACACATACACATAAGGCTATGCATGATCAAAAAAGCTCTTCCTAAACAACATGATATTTCTGGAAAGCCTAGTGACTAGACTTTCCTAAATCGTTAGATGTGAATTGTGGTATGAATATGATGTATTTTAATGCATTCAAAGCACAAAAATAATTTTTTATATGATTACAAAACATTAGTATCATCCACATAATTATAGAACAACTTGGGCGGAGATTTGAGATTTTGAGCCTCTTAGGACGAGAGCTCCTCTTTGTACACTTAGATTATTTTTCAGTCTTTTTCTTCTTTTTGTTATGTAGTTAAATAAATACTTTGGTCCTATGTTTTACTTACAAGTTCAATGATTCATTGTAGTCCCATACCCATAATGAATCGATGTAAGTAATCCAAGGACTAAGGAATGATTTCCCTGCCTTGTGGTGAGTCATTCTTTACACTATATATTCATTATTTTTCATAAGCAATTCTCTATTGATCATGCCATTGATTTCATTACTTTCATGTTTTATAGATTATACATTTCATATACATGAGAATTTGGAATCGTTGATGTAGCATAACACATCTAAAGTGAGGGCCCAACATATGGGACCTCAAGCCGAGGGCCTTCTTTAGCAAACACAGAGTCGGCTTCATTCGTTCATTCGTACTTCACATTATTCATTTCATTCATTCACAGAACGATGCAAACACCAGCTATACCTAGGATGAAGTTTAAGACCCTCATCGGGATCTTGAGTGCAATGACCAAGAATGACCTAATGTCATTACTTGAATCTGATTTCACCTCCTGATTGTCTTGCACAAACACCTTCGGTATCGTTCAATTCATTATCTTTTAGACATTGAGGAACTACAACCTTAACCGACATATATCATGTGAGCATCATGAAATCCAGTGTCTACCCCACACCGAAAAGAGGTGGAATCACCGGCCAAAGTGACCAAAACATGCTAGCGTACATGAGAATTCAACCCCGCCAGATCCCTATATTGCCAGTATAGGTTCGAAGACTAGGAGATATAAGGATATCCATACCCGGCATGCCGGACATTCTTATCTCTTGAGAGTTACGTGAACGTTCGCCCTTCCCGAAAGAAGGCATCACCACTCATAGCTAGCCTATAGGTGCTCAGCATAAAGTTCCATTTCATTCAACTCATACATCATGGAAGCTGGTTTCTAGAATGAGGACATTATAGCTCAATAGATGATTTCTCATCTCATCATTAGTATTAAGTATACATCAGTCCTAATACTTACATTAGAGTGTACATAGAGACTGGTCTCTTCATTATCTTTACACTCTCATAGGTGAGTATGTTTTGGTAATATTTACTTAGGCTCATTTGAGATTGCTCTAATCTTTCACATTAGCCTCTTATCATGTTGTCACCACATTCATTAACATTAGCACATTTGCTTTTCATAATTACTCACCCCTTTACGTGAATGTTCATTTCTTCTTTATCTTCTAGTATTGACTCAAGCATTATGGAGGCTTGCTTCTAGGTTGAGACTTACTTACTCTATTGATGACTGGTCATCCTTACTTTACATTGATGATTTGTGAATTTTCCTCACATATCATCCTTTGTTGTTAATGAGACTTACTCGCACCTTCTAACACCTTCATACGTGAGTGTTCTTTTAACATAGTAGCTTAGGTGTAAGTGAGACTTGTCTCACTTCCTTTAACACCCCATTCTGGTCACTTACTTACTTTAGGCCCCTTTAATTATGTTATAACTCATGTTACTTACTTACTTTAGTGTAGTAGATTCATATCATCGTTTATGGACGATGAGCACTTCATTCAATGAGTTTCATGAGTTCATATATCATTCTTTTAGAGCATGTTGGGAGTTGTCCCGATGAGTTGCATGCCCTTGATTACGGGTTCATTGAATTAGTTTAGAAGT
Organism: Solanum pennellii; assembly: GCF_001406875.1. Taxonomy (NCBI): domain Eukaryota; kingdom Viridiplantae; phylum Streptophyta; class Magnoliopsida; order Solanales; family Solanaceae; genus Solanum; species Solanum pennellii. The sequence continues at coordinate 19,640,667 of NC_028639.1, forward strand.
GCTTATATTGTCATTTGATACTCTAACTACACAATATTGGCATATGATTAGCATTGGTCTCAACCTTTGAATATTAAACTACATAACCATTTTTGTTGGCAAGTGCCAATTTTACGTATGTTCATATTTAAATTTAATATGTATGAACCATTAACCAATCTTTTAATTATTTAACATAATATTATAGTCATTTACATAGATCACTTTTAGACAATGTATTGTTAGCCATTTTATTGTCATATGATTAGTATTGGCATAAACAATTGGGCATAGATTTCATAACCATATTTGTTGGCATAAGCCAATTTCATGTGCAACATGCTTAAGTTTTTATACGTTATACATTAGCCAATCTTTTACTTATTTAGAGATAAAATTATAGCCAATTTCCATTTAAATTTTGAAAAAAATTTTCGTTAGCCATTTTATTGACATAAGGCAAACATTCACTCAAATTATGATTTCACGAAGATAATTTTTAGCTAACTTTTTAACATAACTTTAGGCATTACGTTTTTTTAAAACATCTTGGACAGCATCATATTAGAATGTGATGAATATATCATCTTTATAACGTCATATTAACAGCAAGTGTGCACAACAGACCGTAACGTCTTCACACAAAACATTTTCGGACATATCTTTTAAAATAGTATCATTCTTTTAATTCACATAATAACACTTAGCATCAAATGAGTCCAATTAATAGATTCATTCAATCATTATTTAATGAAATACACATTAAGATCAGCCAGCACCACTACCAACAACATGATTTCTAACCTATTCAACTTTGAAAACGTAACAAGGATACTAGGGAAAGGAGTTCGACAAGAATGACGGGAAACAACCCTAGTTTTAAAGATCTTTGAATCATTCGAGAGAAAGTTCACTTGGAGAAAGAAGTCCGGGAGAGGAACCCATACCTTAAGTAGAACTTAATCTACGGAGACCACCTTGAACGAACCTCGAAGAAACCTTGAAAATCATCTAAGAATTTTTTCTAATTTTTTTCTTGCGTTTTGTTCACTGTTTTTCTCACGCTTATTTTCTAGTTTCAGTCGTTTATTTGTTTGAGTTTGAATAAGGTTTTTAGGTTTAGGAACTGAACTTGACTTATTCAACTTAGGATTTAAATAAGTTAATTAAATAAATTAATTAACTAATTACTGAAAACCCACTCATAAGTTGACTAAACATAGGAGAACATAACTGATATACCGTGGTTTCACGATATTTTTAATACTTTTTACTTAAGTTTAGTGTATCCAAAAGCCGTTTTGTACTAATTTTTATGTATGTTTCTCTTTATTTGCACGAAATCTGTCTAAAAGATGAATGCGGAGGTTTTTGAGCAACAGATACAGAAAAGTACCACCTACGGAGCTTGTGATGGTTTGTCGTGCCCGTGACGGTCCGTAGGTGGCATCGTAGTGCAGCTGCTGAAGGAAGATGGGGAAGTCTGACCAAGTGTGGGGTTACGGAGTGCGTGACGGCCCGTCGTATCCATGACGGTCCGTCCTGCTGGTTCATTATGAAGATCAGAGAAGTAGTCCCAGTACCCAACATTCAAGAGTTTAAGTGTTATGGAATGGAGACCCCCGACGGGCCGTTGTGCCTGTGAAGATCCTTCATACCTGCCGGCGAGGGTGATGAAGAGAGCAGCAGAAGAAATTGCACAAGTATGGGACAACGGAGTCCATGACGGCCCGTCGTGACCTCGACGATCCGTCGCGAGGTCCGTCGACCCAGCCGCGTTTTGACAGATTTCGAGCAAATAGAGTCCTTATATAAATAGGTTTTTATTTTTTTTATAAATAGTTCGAAAAACCTCATTTTTGGGGTTAGACTCCTGATTATTTTTTTTAGACTCTTTGTTAGTTAGACTTTTGGTGATTACTATTACATTTTTGAAGAATCTTTAGTCTTCAATTAAAAGTAGTAATTGATTGTTGGTGATTTTGGTTGATTAATCAAGTGAACTTCTGGATTTTATTCTTTCTCATTGAAGTAAGTGCATGAATTCATATATTACATATTTGAATATTGTGATTATGACTATGGGTAACTAAAACTCCATAACTAGGATTGTGGGAACCATAGGTGAATAATGAGGTAAAACCTAACTAAAATAACAATTCTAGAATAGTGTCTTTCATGTATTCATAATTCTTTCGCTTAGAAGTCTTTTTAATGGATGGCCACCGTTAGAACTCGCCTTAATGCTACTTGCCGGACCAAGGAGGTAGATAATAGGAAAAGAATTATCAACATAGATTTAGTGTATACTATCTAATAGTCTAGTAATGATTGGTACGAGGTAATAACTTAGTCAAATATCGAATACAATGCTTAATATGAGGTAAAGGTAAGGGTTAGTATAGCAACACACGTAGCCGGACCAAGGTGCGGAGTGAAATTTTCTAGATGCCGGACCAAGGATTTAGAAATACATAACTTATCATTTTGCATGCAAGATACTAGGAAAGAATTGTTATAATTAGAATTATCAATTTATGAAACTGTGGGGAACACGTAAACCCTAGTTACTTTTATCAACTGATTAAACTCCAACATTTAAAGCTGTTAGTTGTCTCCTTTAATTTCGCTAGTTATTTTCATTTATTTAGAAATAGAAAACCCACCTTTTATGGTCTTTGCTTTACGAGGAAATAAATGACTAAATAATAGTAATAATAGATTCAAGTTAAGTCTGAACTATTTTCCTCGTGGGAACGATCTCAACATCATTAGTTGGGTTATTTACTTGTTATGACCGCTTTACTTCTTATTTGAGAAGTAAGTTTGAGCGTATCAAATTTTTGTGCCGCTGCCGAGGAAAGTAGCTTTTAGATTAACTTAAACTTATTACTATAGTTTAGTCGATATTTTCTTAATTTTACTTTGTTTATTGTTTTTTATTCCTGCAGAACCATCTTCCTTGTGTGCCAAATACACGGAGAGGAAGAGAACCCTTGTTTCCCTATGATCACGAATTAGAGCGTACACTACGCAACATGAATCGAAACTTGGGAATTAATGATGATGATCCAAACCAGAACATCCCAGCTCCGGTTGATGTTCATGGTCAGTTGTTACCCGATGCTCCGGGTGAACACCAACAGAGGGGACGAAGTTCCGCTCCACGGCCCCAAGAATACTACAGAGGCTATGAAAATATAGCAGACTCCGATGGGCCACTTGTCTTGCCCCCTCTACCACCAGGCCACACCTTTTTGGTAACTAGTAGCCTGATGCAAATGCTCACTGCCAGAGGTTTGTTTTCAGGGCTACCTTCTGAGGATCCACATGCCCATATATGCTAAGGTAAGGGCAGTGTGTAAAAGCGGTATAGGGTGGCCTGACTTGGACATGGATATAATAGGGCTAAGTGTGTTTCCTCTCTCACTAACGGGAGAGGCTGCTATATGGTTCACTGCGCTCCCTTACAACTCAATTTTCACCTTGAACCACATAAGGGACGTTTTCTTAGCACGCTACTACCCGGTCTCCAAGAAACTAAACCACAAAGACAGAGTGAACAACTTTGTGGCACTACCAGGAGAGTCAGTTAGTAGTTCTTGGGATAGATTCACCTTGCTTTTGAGAAGCATACCCAATCACCGTATAGATGATGAGTCACTGAAGGAATACTTCTATCGGGGACATGATGATAATAATATAGCGGTGTTGGACACTATAGCAGGTGGATCTTATGGGGAGTGTCCTTATGCTGAGATTGCTGAAAAGTTAGAGAAAATCTCCCGGAACAACAAAGCTTGGAGTACTAGGAAGTCAGATACCGGGAGAAATACCTTCGCAGTGCAGTCCCCTCACAACCCAGCCACAGATGAGATTCGTGAAGAAATGGCTCAGATGAGAACTGAGCTTGGGTTGGTACTAAAACATGTCACTGGGGGTGCAGAAAAGATAAATGCAGTCAACTACTTGTCGAAACCACCGCCACCAAATGATGAGTGTTATTATGAGGAGGATTCCTATGCGATAAATAAGCAGACGGGGGGTTTCCGACGGAGTGCCCAAGTCTCTAATCAGGAGAACTGGCGCCAAGGTCAAGGGAACCAAGGTCGGAACTATGGTAACTATAACCGTGAGGGTCATTATGTCCGAGATGGAAACTACAACCGCTACAACAACTTCCACAGGGGTAACTGTGGTTATAGAAATGATAGGAATGGGCCCTATGATCCTCCCCAAAATTGTGAAGTTACTCCTAGGGATGGTGGAGGTAGTATGGCGCGAGTTGAGGATATGTTGCATAAAATGATGAGGAGGTTCGATGCTAGTGATGAGCACAATAAAGATTTGAGGAATGATTTAGCGGATATTTGGCAAAAAGTCGATACACATGCAATATCGATTAAGCAACTTGAGTTACAATTGGCCCAATTATCTACGACTGTGAACACACGGCAATCGGGCACTCTTCCTAGCAACACTGTCCAAAATCTGAAAAATGACGGACATTGTATGGCAATCACTACTCGCGGTGGTAAGCAAACCATTGACCCATCTATGTCGTCTAATGAGAAAAAGGTGACAAAAGATACTGATAAAGTGGTAGATGTTAATGGTGAAGTAGAGGATAACACTGTAAAAGATGCTGAAGTACCTAAAAAGGTAACTCACATGCCTAGGCCACCACCCCTATTTCCTCAATGATTAGTGAAAAAGACCGAGGATGGAAAATATCGGCGTTTTATAACAATGTTGAAGCAACTTTCTATCAATGTCCCTTTGGTAGAAGCTTTAGAACAAATGCCCGGTTACGCCAAGTTTATGAAAGATCTGATTACAAAGAAAAGATCGGTCAGTTTTAAGGATGATGATAGAATGCAGCATTGTAGTGCTACTGCTACAAGATCCCTGGTACAAAAGAAAGAAGATCCACGTGCGTTCACTCTTCCTTGTACAATCGGGCTATGACATTTTGCGAAAGCATTATGTGATCTGGGGGCAAGCATAAATATCATGCCCCTCTCAATTTTACAAGAAGTTGGGTTTGGGTGATCCAAAGCCCACTGCAATGCGGCTACTGATGGCCGATCAAACAGTAAAAAGGCCTATAGGGATACTCCACGATGTGCTAGTAAAAGTGGAGTCGTTCATATTTCCGGCAGATTTAATTATTCTTGATTGTGAAGTCGATTTTGAAGTGCCCATTATTCTTGGGAGGCCATTCCTTGCTACGGGAAGAGCCTTAGTAGATATGGAAAAGGGGCAGATGAAATTTTGGTTGAACAATGAGGAAGTGACCTTTAACATTTGTAGGTCCATGAGGCAGAGTGGTGAGCTCCAATCGGTATCTGCTATATCCTACGACATTGGTGAGACATCTGAGACACCAATAGAAGAACGTCTAGGTGTAGAAGCATTAGCGGCAGTGATAATGAATTTTGATAGCGATTGCATTGAAGAATATGAGTCATTATTCGCGGCTCTTGATCGAGGTGATGTTCGGTTTAAACCGAAGAAATATGAGTTAGATATGAAGAATCGCGAGTCCCCACCCGCTAAACCATCTATAGAGGAGGCTCCAAAGATAGAACTAAAAGCTCTCCACCTCATCTCAGGTATGAATTCTTAGGAAATGGTGAAACTTTGCCCGTAAGCATTGCATCAGACCTGAATGAACAACAAGTTGAGAGTTTGGTGAAAGTGCTAAAACGGTTCAAAAGGTCTATTGGGTGGACCATTGCGAACATTATTGGGATCCCTCCGGGTATTTTCTCTCATAAAATCCAACTCATGCCTGATCATAAGCCAAGTATTGAGCACCAGAGACGCTTAAATCCACCTATGCAAGAGGTCGTGAAGAAGGAAATCATTAAGTGGTTGGATGCCGGAGTAATCTATACGATCGCCGATAGTAGTTGGGTATGCCCTGTTCAGTGTGTACCTAAGAAAGGGGGAATAACTGTGGTCCCCAATGAAAAAAATGAACTTGTTCCAATGAGACCGGTTACTGGATGAAGGGTGTGTATGGATTACCGCAAATTAAATGCATGGACTGAAAAAAACCACTTTCCTATGCCCTTCATGGATCAGATGTTGGATAGACTTGCCGGAAAAGGGTGGTACTGTTTTCTTGATGGATATTCGGGGTAAAATCAGATTTCTATTGCACTAGAAGATCAGGAGAAAACCACTTTTACTTGTCCATATGGGACCTTTGCGTTCAAAAGAATGTCGTTTGGGTTGTGTAATGCACCCGCCACATTTCAGAGATGTATGATGTCGATATTTTCTGACATGGTAGAAGATACTATAGAAGTTTTTATGGATGATTTTTCTGTGGTTGGTGATTCATTCGAGTGGTGTTTGAACAATTTATCTGAGGTCCTTAAGAGATGTGAAGACTGCAATTTAGTACTAAATTGGGAAAAATGCCATTTCATGGTGAAAGAAGGTATTGTTTTGGGTCATCGCATTTTAGAAAAGTGCATAGAGGTTGATCGAGCTAACCTCGAGGTAATACAGAGACTTTCCCCACCTATCTCATTAAAAGGTGTGAGAAGCTTTCTTGGGCATGCAGGTTTTTATCGGAGATTCATCAAAGACTTTTCAATGATTGCTCATCCATTGTACAAACTGCTGGAGAAAGATTGTAAATTTTGTTTTGATGAATCCTGTCTTAAAGCATTCGGCGAGCTAAAAGAAAAATTGGTGTCTGCACCTATCATTATTTCTCCGGATTGGAACAGTCCATTTGAGGTGATGTGTGATGCTAGTGGGGTTGCTCTTTGTGTAGTATTGGGACGAAAAAAGAACAAAATCCTTCACCCCATTTACTATGCTAGTAAAGCCCTAAATGAAGCTCAGAAGAAATACACAGTGACTGAGCAAGAAGTCCTTGCAGTAGTCTTTGCTTTTGAAAATTTTCGCTCCTATTTGCTAGGTACGAGAGTTATAGTGCATACTGACCATTCAGCATTGAGATATTTGATGTCAAAGAAGGATGTGAAACCTTGGTTGATTCGTTGGGTATTACTGCTACAAGAATTTGACTTTGAAGTGATAGATAGAAAAGGAACCGAAAATCAATTTGTTGATCACTTGTCCCGTCTAGAGGATGAAGCTATGAGAGAGTTAGGGGATAAGACTGATATTGATGATACTTTCCCCGATGAGCATGTATTAGCTGCTTCACAAGACTTGATTCCATAGTTCGCAGATTTTGTGAACTATCTGGCTAGTGATATTGTTCCATCGGACTTGTCCTTTCATCAAAGAAAAAAATTCATGTACGATGTGAAGAATTTCTTTTGGGATGAACCATACTGATATAGGAGTTGTGCCGACGGGCTTATTCGGCGTTGTGTGCCAGAATGTGAGATGTTGAGTGTGTTGGAAGCATGCCATTCCTCACCCGTTGGTGGACATCACGGCGTTATCTGAACCGCTAATAAGATATTACAATGTGGTTACTATTGGCCAACTCCTCATCAAGATGCTCATGAGTTTGCTAAAGCATGTGATTGATACCAACGAGATGGCGGCATTTCAAGAAAGCAAGAGCTTCCTCTAAACCCCATTCTAGTGATTGAGTTATTTAATGTTTGGGGCATTGACTTTATGGGCCCTTTTGTGCGTTCTCATGGAATGAAGTACATTCTAGTAGCAGTTGATTATGTATCTAAATGGGTGGAAGCTATCGCCCTTGCAAACAATGAAGGGAAGAGTGTCACTGCGTTCTTAAAAAAATATATTCTCTCGTTTTGGCACCCCAAGGGCAATTATTAGTGATGGGGGTCCCACTTCTGCAACGATTCTTCAAAAGGGGTTATTGGAGAAATATGGGGTTCGCCATAATGTGGCCACTCCTTACCACCCTCAAACTAGTGGGCAATTTGAAGTGTCAAATCGGGAGATCAAACAGATATTGTCAAAAATAGTGAACGCTAGCAGAACGGATTGGTCAAGGAGGCTTGATGATGCTCTTTGGGCGTACCCGACAGCGTACAAGACTCTCATAGGTATGTCCCCATACCAACTTGTATATGGCAAAGCTTGTCATCTTCCAGTTGAATTAGAGCATAAACCCATGTGGGCTATGAAGAAGTTGAAAATGGATTGGAGCAAAACTGCAGAACAACCGTTAACTGGGTTGAATGAACTCGATGAATTTCGCCTGAAAGCTTATGAAAGCTCAGCCCTCTACAAAGAAAAGATGAAGAAGTACCATGACCAGAAAATTGAAAAACGATAGTTTATGGTTGGGGATTTGGTGCTTTTATTCAATTCTAGGTTGCGCTTGTTTCCGGGCAAGCTCAAGTCCAAATGGACTGGTCCTTACTTGGTTACCCAACTATTCCCTCATGGAGTAGTTGAGTTGGAAACTAAGGAGGGCGTGCGGTTCAAGGTGAATGGACAACGCATAAAACTCTATTTTGGGCATGTTGAATCGCCGAATGAAGTGATCGAGTCATACCATCTTGATGAAGTCTGAGTAATCAAGTGTCCTCCGTCGTGCCGCGACGTAAAATCAGGCGCTTGTTGGGCGGCAACCCAATACTTATAGTTTATTTTTCTAGTAATGGTAGCATTTTCTACTAATGGGTTTATAAATTTGCAGGAACATCACCAGGAAATTCTGCAGAAAATCACTCTGCAGCAGTCACTGACGGACCCATCGATGGTCCGTCACAACCGCGATGGACCGTCGCATGAATCTGTCGCGCCAGGTACGTCTTTCTGTTATTTTCAAAATTAGGGCACACGCAACAGAACAAATGACGGACCGTCGCATATGCGATGGACCGTCGTTGGGGACTCGTCGCGTCATTAATGAAACGTACCCGACTCGACCCGGCTGGGGGTTTTTAAGATTCTTAGCATTTAAAACCCCCACCCCCTTCATTTCACCCCATTCCTTCCCTCTTTCTCCCATTTCCCTCCCTTTTCAACTTCCAAGATCATAACCCCCCTCTCTTATAACCGATCATTTTCCCCAATTCCCCAATTCCTACAATTCACTATCTACTGCTCGGAGTCTGCCGCTGTGGTTCTTTACTTGATCACCAAGTACCTTCCTCGCCTGTTTTTCTCAAAATCTTAGGTATGTGTCTCTAATTTATACCCATTTTTACATTGCATTTTTGTTTATCAATTAGTATTAGCCTATTTCTTATTGATGAGTTCATTCTTTAATACATATTCTGTCTGACCTAGGTTTAGAATCTTCAAAATTGCCTTGTTAAAACTCTAGAAATAGGTGCTTTAGCATTTCTAGTCTACTAGGTCTTTGGGTTAGAGAAATGTAGGTTAAAACACTAACAATTCTATTTGGGTCATAGGGGATGAATGGGGCATCCCCAGTTCTGTCACTGAGTTACAAAATGAGACCCCGATGATGGACCGTCTTACCCACGACGGACCATCGTAGGGTCTGTCCCAACATCCCTAACACCCCACTGTCCAATTTTTCTCCAAGTGTCCTCCAACGGACACATGCGATGTACCGTCGTAGCGTTGACGGTCCGTCCTCCACAACCGTTCTAGTTGTCAGAGACCCCACTCATAAATGTCTCTCACTTTTTCTAACTGTCCTCCAACGGACACATGCGGCGGACTGTCGTAGCCTTGACGGTCCGTCCTGCACAACCATTCTGGTTGTCAGAGACCCTATTCCTAAGGGTCTCTCACTTTTTCTAAGTGTCCTCCAACGGACACATGCGACGGACAGTCGTACCCTCGACGGTTCGTCCTACACAACCGTTCTGGTTGTCAGAGACCTTATTCCTAAGGGTCTCTCACTTTTTCTAAGTGTCCTCCAACGGATACATGCGACGGACCATCATTTCCACGGCGGTCCATCCTGCACATACCGTTATGCCAGTCAGAGACCCCTCTCCTAGGGTCTCCATACTTTTTCTAAGTGTCCTTTGACGGATACCTACGACGGACCGTCATACCCTCGACGGTCAGTCCTGCACAACCGTTCTGGTTTTCAGAGACTTTCCTTCAAGGGTCTCCACATAAAAACAGTTCAAGTAAGCCATGACGGACCCCATGACGATCCGTCGTACTCACGACGAGCCGTCACCTGGTCCGTCGTGTTTCACAGTTACTATAGAAATGTCATTCCATCTTAACTCTTTTATTTATTTTGTGTGGTTTTGCTTGTCTTGTTTGATCCTTCTAGTACTAATATTGATTATTTACAGGTACTATCTATCATGGCACCAAAATAAGATCGAGTCTACGCACGCGGGCGATCGAAGTCTGTCGCTCCGTCTGCCCGCCTGGTCATTGGCTCTGATGATGAGCGTGACCCCGAGTACGTGCCCCCAGGCACTTCCACGCCATCCCGAGCTGCACGTGCTGCCAGAGCCACACCCAAAAAGATGGCGTCCGGCGTAGTCATTGCCTCCGAGTCTGATGAGGAGCGCACACTGACCGGCACACCTTCTGGGTCAGCTACTAATGAAGAAGGAGCGTATGGATCCTTAGGAGTTTCATGGTCGGAGGAAGCCTATGGGTCTGCTGAAGTCCCTGCTCCCGCCACAGCTGCATAGTCTTCCTCGTCTGATGAGGCCGACAGTTCATAATCCACACCCGGCTCACCGACACGTGCTCTCACCCCGGTTGCCGACCAGCCCAACCGTTGGTGTGTCGACTGGCAGTATCAAGTCTATTCCTACTCCATGTTTCTGAATGACAAAGGAGTCATGACACGGACACCTACGTTGGAGCGGCGGGTCCTTACGAGAAGTCTCTCGACGATGCAAGAGATCCACAATCTCTTCACCTGACATCGACTGGAGTGGACAGCACGTTCGTTGGGACGTTGTAGTGAAGAGTTGGTCCGAGAGTTCTACGCATCTTACATGGCTACTCTAAGATCACAGATTGATAGGCGGGCTGCCCCCGCCAAACAGGCCCCACTGGAGCAGGTCCGAGTACGTGGCATTCAGGTTGATATCTCCCTGCCTTCCAACCGCTGATATCTATACGGCGAGGATAATGATGCTAACCAGACCCCTCTCACCGCCGAGTTTGACTACCGGTGGCAGATTGTCAAAGATGGCTAATTCCTATGTGAGACATCGCTGAGAGAGACCACCAAGAGGTGGATGGCCCTGCACATGTCTGTTGATGGAGAGGGTGCTAACTGGGTGACCGAGCCGAAAGGAGCCATCAAGAAGGCTAACCTAACCTTCACGGCAAAATTTTTATGGTTGATTGTCCGCCACTGCCATTCCCCAACAGCCGGTGATAATATAGTCACATGGGATCGTGCAGTACTGATGGCGGCGATGATAGCGGGGTTTGAGGTGGACTTTGCTTGGCTTCTACAGGCGGTCATGCACGAGAGGGCTTTTAAGGTCTTAACTACTTACCCTTTCCCGTGGATGATATTTTCTCTATGCAGGTCCGCAGGTGTGCCTATATGGCACATTGATTAGCTCAAGACCCCGCTGGGCACTGTTGATATCGGCCTCATCAGGATGAGGCCAATGAGTTGGTACCACGCAGAGGGCCCCGCCCAGAGTTGCCTCCACTTGGTGACATTCTGGCTGGTACGGTAGCACAGGCTCGCACGGCTACGCAGGCGGGTTCCACTGACACTACCCTGGTCGAGTCTATCCCGGGTAGTAGCACTGCCCCGAGCTGCTCTCACTCAGCCCCTTTCCCTGCTCTGGTCCCGCTTGCTAGGGTCCAGAAATTAGAGGCACAGATGGCTTCACTTCTGCATCACATCCAGCCTTGGATGCAGAGGTCTATTGCTGAGGCAGAAGAGCGCTTGGAGCGTAGAATTGTCCAGCACACAGAGCGGAAGATCGCTGAGGTTCATCTGCGCCTGGACACTTTTGAGTTGCGGGTGCTAGCCCGGCCAGCCCCTCAGGTGGATGTGTCAACCCTTCAGGCTGCTGTCGACAGTCTTCGTGCAGACATCGATATGATCCTAGAGGCTAGGGTGCCTGAGTCTGAGGCCCTTTCTGCAGAGCCTGCAGAAGACACCGGATGGTGGCCTTATTCGCCACTTTTGAGGTTCCACCACCTCCCCCTCGAGAGCATGCCAAGAGGCGTAGGGGTCGAGAGGAGGATGATGATCGAGCACGGAAGAAGGAGCGCCGTGAGATGGAGGCTGCGAGGAGAGCCTCGCTTGATGATGAGGAGGCGCGTTAGATGAGGGCAGTAGAGTTAGCTGCAGGGGCATCTAGCTCAAGAAATGTGGAGATAGCGGGAGGCGCTGCGGATAGTGTTGTTGAGGTTGAGGACACTACTGAGGGTGTCCAGATTACAGAGGTAGTGGGTTCCGGGGAACCGGACCCACCAGCTTGCTGATCGTCGGCGCTTTGCGCCCCAGGTTTGCTTCACCTACCACTCTTGTATTTCAATTATTTTATGCATTGGGGACAATTGCATGTCTTTTTGTTAGGGGTGCGGTAAATTGAAAGTGAGTGCTAGGGTGAAGTCTGAGTAGCCCAATTCACTATCCTCTTTTGGGGTTTTCTTGCCTGTGTTCTTCTTCCCCAAGAGACTGATTATTTTTTCTGTTGAACCGGCATGTCTATATCTTGTGTACATAGTTTAATTTTGAAGCATGATGGCTAAAATGATATCCTGATGTAATGAAACTGATGCATGACTAGGCATAGTAATCGATAAATGTGTGGCTCTAAGCATGACATAGAGGTACACCACTGCATGACACTAAGTCTAAAATTCGAACAAGGTGTCTGAAAATCTGGTAGAGTAATGAGATGTCAAGTGAGTATGAGGAAGATTTGAATAGTCCACTATTTGTACTGAGCTAGAACTTGCCTGGTTAGTCTTGCTAAAAGTAAGTTGTAATAGACAATTAGGAAAGGATCATAGGCCCTTGTTCAATATAGCCCATTTTTATCCTAAATAAAAGAAAACCAAATGAAATTAATCCTTCTTTGATCCAAATGGTTTGAGCTTAAATGAGACCTTTCTTTTTCACCCCAACTGATCTTTTTTGGGAATAATGTGTTGGCCCTGGTCCCTCCTTGGACATGTGCACCTCAGCTTATGCCAAAAGCATAAGTTGAGGGTGGCTAATGCAGTAAACAACCTTTTCATGGACCTGACCCAACTTTGGGTATTGTGTACTTTGACTCATGGCAAAGCCATGAGTTGAGGGTGGCTATTATGAGGAATGCTCTGGAAAGTGGGGTTGAAAGAACAAAGAGAGACAAAGAACAAAAGTAAAGTGACTCAAGAATAGATGAAAGAAAAGTGAAATATATATATAAAAAAAGAAATATACAAGAAATACAAGCAAGAAAAGAAGAGAGTCACTTACACAAATGAAGAAAGAAGGGAAAATAGCAAGGTAAAAGAATATGGAAAATTTGGGAGAAATAAAATGATGAAAAGAGGTATATTAGCCGATATGTCAAGGAGGGCAACAAGTCACTAAAGTATATCTAAATATACCCTACCTAACCCTGAGCCTATGTTACAAGCTAAGAAAGTCCTATCGTGATCCTAAAAGTTGTATAGCGAACTTAATGCAGTGAAAATAAGGGCAAGCTTATGGCAAAATGTATGAATGAGTTGTGAATCGATTCTGAGAGTGACTGTTGAAAAGTAATCCTTAGACTCAAACTGAAATCGTTGTATTAAAAATGAGGATATTGTTTTGAAGTGAGGACACTAGTTGCAATACCGGAAATATTAGCACTTCGGTGAGAAATTGAAGAGGATAGGTGTTCGTGCATGGTGAGTCTGTGTCATGGTCTGATTCCACATAATTCAAGCCTAATAGTGATAGCATGCATAAATATGATGAGACTGATCGGTATTGATATCCAAATGATTGCGAAAGATAAAACATGGATACTATTGCACAAAGATTTTGTATTGAGTCATAGTGCGTCGCTTGAGGACAAACAACGAATTTAAGTTTAGGGTGTTGATATACCGTGCTTTCACGGTATAATTAATCCTTTTTACTTAAGTTTAGTGTGCCCAAAAGCCTTTTTGTACTAATTTTTATGTAAGTTTCTCTTTATTTGCAGGAAATCTGTCTAAAAGATGAATGTGGAGGTTTTTGAGCAACAAATACTCAAAAGTACCACCTACGGAGCTTGTGACGGTTTGTCGTGCCCGTGACGGTCCGTAGGTGGCATTGTAGTGCAGCTGCTGAAGGAAGATGGGGAAGTCTGACCAAGTGTGGGGTTACGGAGTGCGTGACGGACCGTCGTAGCCATGACGGTCCGTCCTGCTAGTTCGTCATGAAGATCAGAGAAGTAGTCCCAGTACCCAACGTTCAAGAGTTTAAGTGTTATGGAACGGAGACCCCCGACGGGCCGTTGTGCCTTTGACGATCCGTCATATCTGCCGTCGAGGGTGATGAAGAGAGCAACATAAGAAATTTCACAAGTATGGGACGACGGAGTCCATGACGGCCCGTCGTGACCACGACGATCCGTCGCGAGGTCCGTCGATCCAGCCGCGTTTTGACATATTTCCAGCAAATAGAGTCCTTATTTAATTAGGTTTTTATTTTTTTATAAATAGTTCAAAAAACCTCATTTTTGGGGTTAGACTCTTGATTAGTATTTTAGACTCTTTGTTAGTTAGACTTTTGGTGATTACTATTACACTTTTGAAGAATCTTTAGTCTTCAATTAATAGTAATAATTGATTGTTTGTGATTTTGGTTGATTAATCAAGTGAACTTCTGGATTTTATTATTTCTCATTGAAGTAAGTGCATGAATTCTTATATTACATATTTGAATATTGTGATTATGACTATGGGTAACTAAAACTCCATAACTATGATTGTGGGAACCATAGGTGAATAATGAGGTAAAACCAAACTGAAATAACAATTCTAGAATAGTGTCTTTGCATGTATTGATAATTCTTTCGCTTAGAAGTCTTTTTAACGGATGGCCAACGTTAGAACTCGCCTTAATGCTACTTGCCGGACCAAGGAGGTAGATAATAGGAAAAGAATTATCAACATAGATTTAGTGTATACTATCTAATAGGCTAGTACTAATTGGTACAAGGTAATAACTTAGTCAAATATCGAATACGATGCTTAATATGAGGTATAGGTAAAGGTTAGTATAGCAACACACGTAGCCGGACCAAGGTGCGGAGTGAAATTTTCTAGATGCCGGACCAAGGATTTAGAAATACATAACTTATCACTTTGATTGAAAGATACTAGGAAAGAATTGTTATAATTAGAATTATCAAGTTATGAACTTGTGGGGAACACGTAAACCCTAGTTACTTTTATCAACTGATTAAACTCCAACATTTAAAGCTGTTAGTTGTCTCCTTTAATTTCGCTAGTTATTTTCATTTATTTAGAAATAGAAAACCCCCCTTTGATGGTCTTTGCTTTCCAAGGAAATAATTGACTAAATAGTAGTAATAATAGATTGAAGTTAAGTCTGAACTATTTTCCTCGTGGGAACGATCTCAACCTCATTAGTTGGGTTATTTACTTGTTACGATCGCTTTACTTCTTATTTGAGAAGTAAGTTTGAGCGTATCAATAACACTTAGTCAAATCTGGAAATTGGTGTTGACTATGGTTTTGGTCAATCTTTTGACGTTATAATAATCAATTAAATCCTTAATTTAATTAATATAGGTACCTAGGGTAAGTACTAAGGTAACCTCAAGTCATTGGAACCAAAATTAACCCTTTTTGACCATCCTAGGTTAAGTACTAGGATGTTTCTTGAGTTGTACTAGGTTAGTGTAAGAATTTCGGTTTGACCCCTTTAATTTAATTAATTAAATGGATAATTTAATTAATTAAGTGACCTAGGTAATTAATAAAGTACCCTTAAGTCGTTATAACCATAACTAATCCTTTTAACCATCCTAGGTTAGGTACTAGGTTAACCTTTTCTTGTTTTAACTGAAATCTGGAAATTGTTTTGTGATTTTGGTTTTGCCCCTTTAAATTAATTGATTAAGTTGTTAAATTAATTAATTAATTAGCCTAGGGTAATTACTAAAGTACCCTTGAGTCGTTAGGATCTTAATTAACTCTTTGGACCATCCTAGGTAAGGTACTAGGTTGTCCCTTCTTGTCTTAATCGAAATCTGAAAGTTTCCTTTTTATTTTCCATTTTATCCCTTTTAAATTAATTAATTAATTAGGTAACCTAGGGGAATTACTAAAGTACCCCTAAGTTGGTAGGACCATAACTAACCTTTTGGACCATCCTAGGTTAGGTACTAGGTTGTCTCTCTAACTAGTACTAGGTTAGTGTCAACCCGGTTTTGGTCCTAGGTTTTCGGGTGCACTAATGGGTCCAATTCGGTTAGTCCTAGGTTATTTAGTTATTTTGGGCAGTAGGTTAGAGTCTAGAATTTGTAGGGAGGTTAGGCCCCACATGAAGTGGTCCCTTGTGCACGTTTTTCCCCATAAGTACCCTAACCGAATTCGGTTAGGGTGGTCCCCTCCTTTGGCAGCTTCTTCACATGTCTTGCACACGTGCTTGCACATGGGTTGGTTGCACTTTCCTAACTTACTATTATTTTTTGTTCATTTTGATATGTTTACTTATAGTCTCAAGGATCCTCAGTGTGTCCTTGGGCACTGTTTAATTTACATGATCATTTAAATGATCATGTTCTATGGTACTAGGCTTGACACTTGGATGCCTAGTACCTAATTTGTGAGTTAAGGAATTAAATAGTAATTTAGCTTAGGGTCTTCATTGCAGGTACATTTCTTTAACAAGCTCATTAATACATAGAAAAATTGGCTAACACCAGCCAATATTTTCTAATATGCCCAATATTTTTCTTATTTGGATATTTTATAGAAATTGGCTAATACCCCTTACCCAATTTTCTGTACTATGACCAGTATTCCTCAATACAGGGCATTGGAATGCCTATGTATCCCCAATATGAATTCTTACAGACTTAGTGGCTCTTCATTAGACTTGTAATATTTTCGGAATGTTATATGCAGCCTCTAGGAGAGTGAAGGATGATTTGGCTAATGCGGGAGTTCCTCCCAAAGGCAACCAAGTCCCTCCACAAAGTAATCAAGCGCCTCCTCAAGACCAAGCTTGATTATTCCTCCTCCTATGATGGATGGAGCGATAAGGTCGGCATTTGTGTCTTTGGCTCAAGCTATGACCACCCAAGCTCAAGCCTTGGCGGTTCAAGAAAATAGGGAGGTTGGACCCCGTGTTTAACAAAATGCTAGTATCGCGGCTTCCCCTTGGGGGACTCCACTAGAATGAATCCTCTTATGTTCTATGGGTCAAAAGTGAATGAAGATACCCAAGACATTATTGATAAGGTCTACAAGATTCTCTATGTTATGGGGTTGACTTCGAATTATAAGGCCGAGCTAGTTTCCTATTAACTCAAGGATGTAGCTCAATCATGGTATACCCAATGGAGAGAAAATAGGGCCTCAAGAGCGGGTCCTATCACTTCGGAGATATTTAGAAAGGCTTTCCTTGGTCATTTCTTTCCTAGGGAGAAAAGGGAGGTCAAAGTGGAGGAATTCATCAACCTTCGTCAAACAGGTATGAGAGTGCAAGAGTACTCCTTGTACTTCACCAAATTGTTTTAGTATGGTCCTTCCTTGGTATCGAATCTTAGGGATGAGATGAGTCGCGTTGTTATGGGAGTTTCCAATGACTTGGTTGAAGAGTGTGGTGCTGTGATGCTCCATGATAACATGAATATCTCTCCGTTGATGTTCATACACAACAAGTTGAGGAGACTAGAATCAAGAGGAAATTTAAGGATGCTAAGAGGGCCAACCTTTGTGAAGTGGTTTTTATAAGGGTAGATTGGATATCCAAGACAAACCTAGGTTCAAGAAGAGGGTTTCCAACAATGTTCTTCCAACTTTCACAAGGCTAGAAAAGATAGGGAGTCTAACCCTAAGTATCATAAGGCAAGAAGCGGCAATTCACCTAGCAAGAAACCTACTTTTTCCAAGTGTTGTATGAAGCATTGGGGTAAGTGTCTTGTTGGGGCGAAGAATTTCTTTGGATGTGGAAAGAGTGCCCTTAAGGTTAGGGATTTTCCATATTAGAGGAGTCAATAGAAGGGAAGTGATAAACCTCAATAAAGTGTCCTAGTTCCGATGCTCCAAAGAGAAACCGTTTTAATGCTCTCCGCTCAAGGGGTGAACAAGAAGAGTCTCCCGATGTGGTCACCGGTATGTTACAAGTCTTCTATATTGATGTTTATGTTTTACTTGATCCCGATGCTACATTATCATTTGTAACTCCTCTAGTAGCTAGAAAGTTGATGTTCTACCCGATGTTTTGATTGAACCGTTTTCTGTTACAACCCCGGTGGGTGACTCCGTTATGGCTAGAAGAGTCATTAGGAGTTGTCCTATATCTTTGCCCAATGGAGTTACATGGGTGGATTTGGTAGAGCTTGATATGGTTGATTTTGATGTTATTTTTGGAATGTATTGGTTGCATTCTTTTTTTACTTCCATTGATTGTCAAACAAGGGTAATGAAGTTCAATTTTCCTAATGAACCCGTCTTAGAGTTGAAGAGGGGTAACTCTATTCCTAGAAGTCTTATCATTTCGTTTCTAAAGGCTTGTAAAATGATCTCTATAAGGTGTCTTTACCATATTGTAAGAGTCGAAGATCTAGACTCCCAAACTCCTCCTATTGAGTCGGTCCCCGTAGTGAGGCAATTTCTGAAAGTCTTTTTGGATGATTTACTCGGAATTCCTCCGGAACGGGAAATTGACTTTGATATTGACTTGTTACCGGATACGAACCTCATTTCAATCCCTCCTTACCAGATGACTCCAGCAGAATTGGAAGAGTTAAAGCTCCAACTCAAGGACCTATTATATAAGGGGTTTATTAAACCAAGTATTTCACGATAGGGAGCTCGGGTGTCAGTAAACCATTTTAGGCCTAAGGACACCTCGATAAAGTATATCCTAAACTAGCAAAAAGTGCGGCCTTTGACAAAAGACAACACTTTTTGACATTAGGCAACACTTTTTAGGGGGTGACCTAAAGAAGCGTAACATTTGACATTGGACAACACTTTTGAAGTGTTGCCAAAGCAGAAACACTTAAAAACCGTGGGCAAAGAGGTATAAAGGCCACACTTTTGAGTATTTCATTCGTAACACTTTTATCTGATTATACTTAACATAAAAGTGTGACCTTTGTGTTGTTATTGGTTACACTTTAAAAGTGTAGCCTTTTATATCTTACTTACAATAACACTTATTATGTGTAACATTTCTTATGTACAAGATAAAAGTTATAAACAATAAGACACACTTTCGACGTGTTGCAATGCTGTGTAGAATTTTTGTAGCCACAATTTAGCCACACTTTTGATAAAATTTAGTTTGCATATAATAATCACAATTTAATATATATATATATATATATATATATATATATATATATATCAAAATAAGCTTATATATAATTAGAAAGTATATATTTCAAATGAAAAAAACGTCATGAAAATTTCCATGCATACATATAGAAAGCAATTACTTAAAGATCTCTAATAACAATACGTTCCACAAAACCAAATGTATTCAAACAACATTTATAATAATCGTACAAAAACACTTAATCGTTCACTACAAATTGAGTTTACTTATCTCCTTTATTCATCAAATTCAATAAGCGACATTTTCCTACACATTCAAAAGTAAAGTATAAGTTAGAGAATCATATATTTCATATGCTAACTATATTGTTCAATTCCCAGACCCTTCCCAACCCCTTCTCAGTTAAATAATCCCCAAACATAACTATAAAATCTGAATAGAAAGATAAAATCTGGAAGAAAACTATAAGTAAATATCTTAAAAAGTCACTCAAGTATGTGAAATTATTTGAGAAAATCACTCAACTTTGTTTTATATCAATAAAGTCACATAACTTATGATTTCCTTTTATAAAATCACTCAACTTAATCTATTTTTCTAGAAAATCATTATAACCAAAAGGTGAAAGAAATAATTGCACAAACTACCCTTCAAGTTTAGGTTTGTAGTACTTACTTCCATTATAGTTTATAATATTATGTTTATTTCTCTTAATTTTATTTTATTTTTGATGATTATTTTCTTAACCTAATTGTAATTAACATAAAAATTTATAACTTTACTAAATTTTCCTTTTATTATATATTGTTTAATTTAAATAACTTTATAACATCTTTTATTCAATTTATCAAAAAAGTCTAACTTTGCGAAACAAACTAATTTTTTATTCCATATAAATATGCACGCCGCACTAAATAATATCATATTAAACACTAAAATCAAATATTCGACCCACAAGTTAAATTGATTTTTTCAATTCAAAACCACAAAAAAAAACTACTGAAAAGATATTCAAATACTAGTATCCAAAAATTAGTTGAAATAATTTTGTGAAAAACTTTTGCAAGGTGGGGAAAAAAGGGACGGTTCTTTTTCATAAAAAAGACATCCTCTCGTGTTGATGAAGGAAGAAAAAGAGGAAGAATTTGCGTGTGGGGGAGAGAAGGAAGAATTTGGAGGGGATTGGTTTATCTCAGCCTCATCCATGTCCAATTCAAATTGGGGTGGGAGGAGATGATTCAGGTTTGGAGTCATCAAATTTGTATTTGTCCTAACTAATTTAGAAGTATTGATGTATATGTATTTTCTTATCCAAATAAAATATTATTACAAGTGCATGTTGGTGGGTATTAATTATAGTAAAATATGATTAAACTTGAGCCAAGTTGAATTAATGCTTAATTAAACTTGAGCCAAGTTGAATTAATGCTTAATGCTTAGACAATTGAATTGATATTAATTAAGTTAAGACAATAATTAAAAATATAATAAAATAAGAGATAAAACATAATATCATAAACTAAAATAGGAATAAGTATTACAAAACTAAACTTGAAGGGTAATTTGTGCAATCCTTTTTTTCAATCTTTTGATTATAATGATTTTCTAGAAAAATAGTTTAAGTTAAGTGATTTTATAAAAGAAAATCCTTAAGTTGAGTGATTTTATTGAAATAAAACAAAATTGAGTGACTTTCTCAAATAATTCCACATACTTGAGTGATCTTTTGAGATATTTACTCGAAAACCATAGGCAAACATAAAAAAATATGTGATGAAATACCCTTAGAAACCATTAATTCCAACTCTCTATTAAGAAGAGAAGAAAAGCCGTAACACAAATGAATAAGAACTCATCTCAGTCTTCCTTGAGAAAACATGCAACATAACACAAATCTTACAAAAATTTTAATCCGTAAGACTAGCCATATAAACTGTACAATGCAAATTTGAAACATTAAGAATGAAGAAATAAGAATATTGTTGAGGTAAGACAACAATCACCTAAACAGAAAGATTTTGAACCCAATTTCGCTTATCAAAATAAAGGTGAACATCGTCTTTGATATCAATGATATTCAGATGTGATTCCCCTGTTTTCAAAACTCAATGTAGTAAATAACATCACACTTTGAAATAACATCGGACTGTGTATTCTACTGGCCAACATCAAACTTTGAATATTCAGCCTGCAGTTGTTACAGCTAGACTTGGCATGTTGCTATTTTTGGGAAAGATGGAAGGGTCTGTACATGGGATTGGGGCCGTTATGGGTGCTTCGGTCAAGGTAATGATGATTGTAAATCAGATCGTAAGGTAGTGGATGCATCTCCATAAGAGTAAGAAAAGAATAGAGAATCCAGTAAGCAATCCATTGCTCATCTTTGAACAAAGATTTGCTCTTTATAGCAACTACTAATGCATATCTTTCATCATGAAAAAATTAAGTATCAATCATTTCACTCCATGGGAACACAAAAAACTGAAATAGTTAAGGTTAAAATGAATTTCTCCCTCTACCTGTCCCAATTTCTATGTCATAATTTAGATTTTGAGAGTCAAACTAAAAAAATTGTCTATAATTTTAACATACAATCCTTAAGGTTCGGTTTTTGAAGTTAAAAGACTTTTCTCCTTAAACCATTTAAATTGAAACTATGTCATATAAAGTAATATAATGTAAGTATTATGGAATATAAATAATTACAGAGAATAGAGCAACATCGTTAGTGGCCTGCATATGGAGATAAATGAGCACACTGGCTTCACTGGTGGATTGAATTATTAAGGAACACATGATCTGTAAGTTCCTACATTTAGTATCTATGATAAAAATACCACTAGCTACTCACCGCATAATTGATTCGTCATATTCTTGAAATGCAAAAACTGGGAACTAACAGCACCATGTATGGGGGCAAAATAGAAGTACCAGTTAAGTTCATAGTGGGAGATTTGGACCTAACATATAATTTAGTAGGAGTCAAGGATCATGTCAACAAGGGTGGGTTAAAGAAAAATGTACCTTGGTTAGAACATGTGGTTATCTTGACAAGTTAACAAACATATCCATGACTCCTTCCAGAGATTTTCTTCCTGTGAAACTCTTGCACATTGATATTCCTTTGAAGTTACACAAAACCAGAAAATGGAGTTTTACAAGAATCATTTCCTATGCAGCAATAGTCCATGCATATTTTATTCAGCTTCTAAAGATTTGGCGGTATTTAGCAACAATCTCGTCAGTTATGTGCATATATGAAGTCATATGCTCTCAACCTGCAACCCCTCAATCACATTCCTCTACCCTTAGAGGAGATAAAAATTCGATTGAATCCAAAAATATACATTTTATGAATAAGCATTACAATAAAAGAGTCTTCATGCCTCAACTACTACCTTGTCAATCTGACATATATCGATCAATTCGACAGAAGATGATGGGATACCTCACACAAGAAAACATCAGCTCTTCCTGAAATAACCAACACTTGAGGGAAGACGAACTAGCTTAGTGTTTGTATACAAGTTAAATAGAAAAACCACAGCAATAGCAGTAGGCCATTATACACATGTAAATATGAAATATCACTCACTTCATAAATACACAAGAGTACAATTGAGTGCATCTATGCTGAAATATAGTAACGAAAATATAAAACATATCTTTAGGACATACTTAAGCATGCGATGTATGGGGGCAAACAAGAAAATGAATGAAGCTAATTTTAAAAAAGTTCTACCAATTAAAGGTAACAGTTTTGTTCAAAATCTTGTGATAAAGTTGACTAGTACATTAGTAATTTGGATAGTTCAATGTATATGTGAATAGATGATTCATAAAAGAGATATGATATTGAGCTAACTCAATTACGAATAAATAATTAATTTTAACACGCATATTAGTTCTCTTTTAAGAATTATTTGCTCAACTTCTAATCAATGATATAGATATGTTTGAATTTTTTTTTATGAGCAGGAAGTTCAGTCCGTCATTCATGTTAGGACCGAAAATAAGCAGGTGTGAACGCGGAAGCTAGCAAAACAAACCTTAAAAGACCACGAGTAAGAAGACAACGCGAAATATACTAAAAGACACAAAGATTTAACGTGGTTCGGTCAATCGACCTACATCCACAAAGGAGATGAGCAATCCACTATAAATATGAGAGTACAAAATACAGAGAGAAACAACCTCAACCAATTCACTCGGAATACATGGGAGGTTCACACAAGTGATAACGTATCAAGCTTGTGACCCACAAATTCTCCCCTAACAAAAACTCTCAAAGCCTTTAAGACTACATTGTGAATGCTGATTAAGTTAGAAGGAACATTCCTCTATTTATAGAGTCCTAAACCTTTTCCTACAAGAAAAGGATTAGTCAATCCAAAACCTTTTCCTAAAAGGAAAACCTATTCATGGTAAGAAATTTAGGGCAAATAAAACCCAACAAATCTCCCCCTTGGCCTGAATTTCTGACAAAATAAATTTGTCCACCTTCTTCACTTAATCTTCAACAACTTGCTTCTCCTCTCCATAATCTCCTTTGCAAAATTTATGTCTCAACACAGAGAACCTTTTTGAAACAGTTTCTCCAACAAAATCTTCATTACTGTCAAAATAGTTGCGGCTAGAACTACACTCGCAAAGATGAACACCTCTTTCTAACTTGGGTCAATAATCGATTATCGAACCACTGAACCTGACTTCATCATTTAATCTGGCTCTGATACCACTTGTTAGGACAAAAAATAAGCAGGTTTAAACGCGGAAGCTAGCAATGCAAACCTCGAAAGACCACGAGTAAGAAGACAACGAGAAATATACCAAAAGACACAAAGATTTAACGTGGTTCGGTCAATCGACCTACGTCCACAAAGGAGATGAGCAATCCACTATAAATATGAGAGTACTAAATACAGAGGGAAACAACCTCAACCAATTCACTCGGAATGCATGGGAGGTTCACACAAGTGATAACGTATCAAACTTGTGACCCACAAATTCTCCCTCTAACCAAAACTCTCAAAGCCCTTAAGACTACATTGTGAATGTTGATTAAGTTAGAAGGAACATTCCTCTATTTATAGAGTCCTAAACCTTTTCCTACAAGAAAAGGATTAGTCAATCCAAAACCTTTTCCTAAAAGGAAAACCTATTCATGGTAAGAAATTTAGGCAAATAAAACCCAACAGTTCAGTCCCACGCTCTGTACAATATATATCAGATTGTGTCTAAGCTTTTGGATCAAACACTTAAGTGGTTTTTTGAAAAGCTTGATTTAACACATTAGAATGTCTTCATAAAGAACAAGCAAATTACAGATCTAACCTTGATAGTAAACGAAGTGCTAGATTAGAGGGTAAAAAGTGGTGAACCTTGTGTGATATGCAAACTTGACATTGAGAAGAAATTCGATACGCTCAATAGGTCTTACCTTATTTCTATCCCAAGTAATGTAGATGAGATTGATCAAATTAAATATTTCAATGATGAAATGCTAGGTCATTGTGCATAGAGGTAGAGTTTTAGAGTAAGTATAATGGAAGATTAGCTTAGCTTCTGTAGTACAACTATAAACTCTGGTTGTGGTACAAAACATATACTATTTACCCACTTATACACATAAATATACAATAGTTACTAGTGTCAAAAAAGAAGGGACACCTATACACATTTGTATATTATGATGGTTCGAGGTCAACATGAGGCGGCAAAAAATTCAGCAAACCAAGTAGATGCATAATCCATATATAACAATGTAAATCCCTAAAGATAATGAACCGAAGAGCATAGAAAGGTGTTTCTGATCAAGCTACATGTTTTTTTAAAATTACCAACCCATTAAATAACATTAAAGTAACAAGTTTTTAAATTATATTGGTCCAACCTATAACGTGTTTTTAATTGACTGAGGAAATCCATCAGGAACCAACCCTTAGGACTAAGGCAGCCTTGGAAACTCTGGTTAATGGGGGTGCCACTGTTCTCTTCTCCACATATATACCAGCCATGGTTTGGGCTCGAACTGGAACCCTAAGTCACAAGTCTTTTAGCCTTTACCACTTCAACCAATCCCTTGGAGATAATCCACAGCTTAATACAATCTCTGGAAAACATGTAGCTAGGAACATATTGATTTCTAATACGCTTAAGATATTAGTAAGAGAAAAATATTATCATTTCAATTCTTGATGAAAATTAATGTTACATAAAGATCCTTTCCTGGAATGAAAAGACATGAGATAAGAAGTTCTTTGATGGAGTTGATCCTACCATATGATAAGGCTAGTGAATTTACAATGATTAGAATTTTCCTGTTGATCGAGCATCTATCTTGACATTCCCCATAATTTGTGCATATATCTATAGATTAATGGATTAGTGTATGACATAGGAAATAGTAATAGCTAAGACTAGCTGATGGTAAGCCTGGATAATTAAAATCATTATCTAGATTACCACACATTCATGCAGCTTAACTTTCTCTACTTTGTAAGACTTTTCTTTTTTACAGATGGAAAACTATTGAATCTTTATAGAGAAAGAAAAATGTGTTAATCACAATGAGTTACCTTGCATGCCGTATGGTAGCCAAGACTTGTGGGAACCTCTTTCAATTACAAGTCACCATTTATGGTTTTCTAGTATCTAATAACCCGATGTTTCACATTTTTACTTCTGAAAGAGATAGAAACTTATTAAGCTGCAGCAATAGCCCTAATTAAAACATAAAAAAACAATCACTTGAACTGCTAATCTTTTATTTCTCATTTTATTGTTGGGCACATTACGTTACCTGATGTTCTAAGCAAGAAGACATTCATTTGTATTGGAGTCGTCTCCACCAATTACAACAAGACCATCTAAAAAGAGCTTCTTTGTTGTTACTTCAACTTGCTTAAACTGAAGATGCAATTGGTCATTAAATAAAATACTTTTTCATGTGTAATATGCATAGCTAGATAGATCATAGAAGGTACATATAATTATAGAATATGGTGAGTACCTGCTATAGAGTCTCAATCTGTTTCCTACCACTGCAAATCATATCAAATCAACCCTATATGAAAGAATTTGAACTCGTAAATAATGTTCTGGATGTTTAATTAGGAGGCTTTTTGAAGTTCTAAAATAACTTTCCTATAGAAAAAAGTGGCTAGGCAACACACCTGATTTCTGTATATGTAAATGAACTTTGGGTATCAACACCACATACTTCCCCTTCATGACCCCAACTTGTCCACCACTGAATCCATAATTGTGCTTCTATTGCAATGAGTTTGCAAGTAATCTACCTTCCAAATACACAAAACTAGTTTAAAAGAAGAAGGGAAAAATCTGCCGTAATTGAAGTGACATAATTTCTCACAGATGAACTAAAAAATAATTCCTCAAATAACATTACGTCCTCCGGAAGCTTGGCCTCCAGATAACACCATGGCGAGGCTGATGAACCAGAAGAGGACTTGACTATTTCACTATCTCCATTGCCACATCTTGTATCCAGTCTCGCATATATTCGTATTCCGCATATCGAGGAAGAGTACTGGCTTCTTTTTATTCCTCCATATCATTCATTCGCTTTATGATAATCTACATAATCCCTACAAATCTGTCACTCAAGTAAGAAACATCACAGTAGATTGCTTACAAATGTAAATCAAGGGAGGATGTTCCAAAATTTTCCAAGTATCCAAAGAGCCCATAAGCCAACAATAACCTACAATTAATTCTTACATCAAAATATGAAAGAGGTGATACTAAGTAAACTTTTTTAATATACATGATATAATTTTTTGACGAGAACATTCATTTGGAAAGGAACAGATTATTAAAATACATCCTACCTAGGAACCTTTCTTTCTCCGTCTTCAAATAATTTCTGCCACAGTGCAGCAGCCAGAAAGAGCAATAGTCTGTTTTAGTTCATTCTTTAGAATTTCAATAACTTGTTTTACCCCAGATTCTCCATTAGCAGCCAGGCCATAGATAACTGGTCGACCAATATGCAGGAATATATAAAAAATATTTACATTGTTATTAGTGTATAAAGGAATATCGGTTTTATTGAAGTGTTAACCTAATAAGGGAATACATGGGAGATATATATAGGAGATATAGGAAGGAGTACTAATCCTAATAGGACTAGGATTAAGGAGTACTAATCCTAATAAGACTAGGATTAGTACACAGTAAAAACTAATATTATTTAATACTATTATTTAATACTATCTGTTATTATCCCCCCTCAAGCTGAGCTGAGCGGAAGCGAACGGAAGCTTGGAGCTAAGGTAATCGTGCTGTCGGCTCGGGAGAGGCTTGGTGAGAATATCAGCCAGTTGTTCTTCAGTGGGTACATACTGCACAGTCATGGTGCCGACCTGAACTTCATCGCGAACAAAGAGACCATCGGTATCAACATGCTTGATTCTGGTGTGTAGGACGAAATTCTTGGCCACACAGATGGTTGATTTGTTGTCACAATAGAGAGCAGGAACAGTGTGAATAGCCCGGAGTTCGCGAAGAATATATGTGACCCACATGGTTTCAGCAGAAAGAAGAGCAAGGGCGCGGTATTCAGCTTCAGTCGAGGACCGAGAGACCTTGGGTTGTTTTTTTGTACACCAGGAGATCAGGTTCGGCCCCAAAAAAAGAGAAACCCCGATGTAGATTTTATGTCATTTTTATCATTCGCCCAATCTGAATCTGAAAAACCTCGAAGCTCCAAGTCCCCGGGTCGAATGAGTAAACCACGACCAAGAGTGCCAAAAATGTACCTGAGAATGCGTTTTAGACAATGGTAATTATGTTCACTTGGTTGATGCATGCGCTGAGCAACTCGGTTGACAGCAAACTTGATGTCAGGACGGGTAATGGCCAGATACTGTAGAGCCCCAATGAGGCTGCGGAAGTAGGTGATATCGGCAAAGGGGGTGTCGGCTCCATTCGTAGACGAAGAGACTGCCGTCGGTGTTGGTTGACTGGTGCAGTTTTCCAGTCCAGCTTTCTGCAACAGATCTCGAGCGTATTTTGACTGATGAAGAAACAAGCCGCTGCCTGTCCGAGAAACCTCCATTCCCAGAAAATAATGTAACGGGCCAAGGTCCTTCATTTTGAAGGTAGTATGCATAGCTCGAGTGACATCCTGATTGAGGGCTGCAGTAGAGCCTGTAATAATGATATCATCTACATAGACAAGAAGAATAACTGTAGCGTGTGCTGAATGTCGAGTAAACAGACTCGTGTCGTGTACGCAACACGTGAAGCCGAGTCCCTGGAGGAACGTTTTCAGACGTGTGTACCAAGCACGGGGGGTTTGCTTGAGCCCATACAGAGACTTCTGGAGTTTGCAAACATGTTGAGGGAAGCGGGGATCAACATAGCCCGGTGGTTGCGTCATGTAGATAGTTTCATCAAGCATTCCATGAAGAAAAGCATTGGAAACATCCAACTGATTGATGAGCCAATTGTTGCGCACGGCGAGTGACAGTACCAGGCGAATGGTTTCCTGCCGAATAACAGGACTGAATGTCTCGGAGTAATCAAGCCCATACTCCTAATTGTAGCCTTTAGCAACAAAACGAGCCTTGTACCTGGAAATACTGCCATCCGCATTGTGTTTAATTTTGTACACCCATTTACAGCCCACTGGGTGCCGCCCATGGGGCTTAGGTACAAGAACCCAAGTTTTCTGATCAGTCAAAGCCTTAAACTCGTCATTCATAGCATGAAGCCAATAAGCATTTTTTGAGGCAACAGAGTAGGTTGTTGGTTCACTATCGGGAAGGGGTGTAATGGTAGTATGGTAGCCTGAAAGGTTTTGGGTTTAAAGATACCGGCTTTGCCACGGGTTAACATGGGATGAGTATTGGGGAGTGGCACGGGCGGTGGTGATTCGGGGGTGGCCGGGAAGGACCCAAAACGGATCGGGCTGGAGATGTTGGGGGTATGGTGTGGTTCGGGTTGGTTGTGAGTGTGGGTGGTGGTTGCGGGTGTATTGTGGGTGACGGTCGAAGGGGTGATGAGGGGTGGTTGGGTAGTGGGTGGAGGTGTGGGGGAAGGTGGTGAGGGACCCTGTGAGTATGTTGGAAAAAGGGGAAGGACGCCAATGAATGATGTATTTGTGGAGGAGGAAATAGACTCGTAGGGAAACTCATTTTCGACAAATTTGACATGACGAGATATGTAGACTTTATGAGTTTGTGGGTCAAGACAGCGATAACCCTTGGAGGTAGGATGATAGCCCAAAAAAATACAAGGACGGGATCGGGGTTGTAATTTGTGAGTAATATGAGGGCGTAGCCAAGGGTAGGCAAGACACCCAAAGACGCGGAGGTTGGTATAATTGGGAAGTTCTTGGTAAAGGAGTTGATAGGGTGATTTGTTGGAGAGAGTGTGACTGGGCATTCTGTTAATGAGGTAGTTTGCGGTGGCTAGAGCTTCTACCCAAAAGGAGACAGGGAGATGAGATTGATGTAGAAGAGTAACCACCGTTTCAATGAGATGGCGATGCTTACGCTCAGCCACCCCATTCTGTTCGGGAGTGTATGGACAGGAGGTTTGATGTATAATTCCCAGGGATTGCAGAAACTGGCCAAAGATGTTATTGACATATTCCTTTCCATTGTCACTTCGAAAAAGTTTAACATGAGAATTGAATTGTGTTTTGACCATTTTTTCAAAAGTGACAAAGGTGGTGTATGCCTGTGATTTGTGTTTTAGTGGGTACAACCAAGTGTATTTTGTAAAATCATCCACAAAACAAATATAATAGCGAAAACCAGCAAATGAAGGAACAGCAGTAGGACCCCATAGGTCAGAATGAATAAGTTGAAAAGGTGCAGTTGTACGCTTCTCAGATAAAGTAAAAGGTAATTTATGAGATTTAGCAATTGAACAGGAGTCACAATTGTTTACATGAATGGAAGAAAAACCTAATTGAGACATTAAAGAATTTATTATTTGAGTAGACGGGTGACCCAGACGACTGTGCCACAACAGACTGTGGCCATCAGCCGAAAGAGCCACCGGAGCCACAGGAACGCTTTCTGAAACTGGGTGGGCAGACGAACTTGTGCCAGGAAGAACGTACAGACCATGCTCACAGGGGCCCTGAAAAATCACCCTCTTGGTAGTATTGTCTAGGATCTGAAAATCATTAGAGGTGAACAAGAGTGAGCAATTATTGTCTTTTGTGAATTGGTGAACTGAAAGGAGATTGGATTTAATAGAAGGGACGTGGGTAAGGTTACCTAGGTGAAAGATAGCGGTGGGGGTTTTAATGGTACCCGTGCCAGTGTGAGAAATATTAAGGGACTCACCGTTGCCAACAGTAATACCATTGGAGCCATGATATGGATTTGGAGCGTTAAGCTTGGATAGATCAGAAGTAACGTGCATGTTGGCCCCAGTATCCAACAGCCATTCAGAGGAAGGGCCGGCTTGAGATGCATAATTGGCACGGTTATCACTATTTCGGCTCTCCTCATACCGAAACCAGCAACGAACAGCGGTGTGTCCTGTTTTCTGACAGATTTGACAAGTTGGACGATCCCGCTCGTAAGTGCCCTGCCCGCCGCTGGAAGATGACTGTCCGCCGCTGCCGAAGGAGTGCAGGCTGTTGTTGCTGCCGTGCTGCTGACCGTCGTACGGCGGACGACTGCCCTGCCGACCGCCGCGCCCGCGGCCTCCGCTGTTTCTGCCGTAGCCGCCGCGGCTCCCCTGCCGGCCGCCACCACGCCCCCCGCGATAGTTCTGGCTTGCGGTGAGGGCGGTGGCCGGCTCCATAACAGCGGCTTCTCGGAGAAGAAGTTTGCTCTCCAGATCCACGTTGATTTCTTCACTTTTTAGCCACGAGGAGAGAGTAGCCAGGTCAACGGGCGTTGGACTGATGCGAACCGCCTGTTTAATGGAGGAGTAAGCTGATGGGAGCCCCCGAACGACGCACATGACGAGATCTTTTTCGGGAATGATTTCGTTCACGGTGTCGAGGGCTGTGATGATGGTGGAGACCTCGTCTAAATACTCCGCCATAGTTTTCGTGCCTTTGGTAATTGTGTGGAGACGATCACGCAATTGAAAAATATGAGAGTGGGAAATTGATGCATAGCGTGTTGCGAGGGCCGTCCACAGGGCTGAAGCAGTTGTGTAGGATCGGACGTGTTTCTGAACCGTGGGAGAGATGACCGCAATCAAACATGATCGGATCTGGCCATCCACGGCTTTCCAGGCGGCATGGGCCGGATTGGTTTTTTCTGATTTGTCCGTGGCGGTGATGACTGCCGGCGGCGGTTCTGTGCTTCCATCGACGTATTTGAGAAGGTAATTGGCCTCAAGGGCTGTAAGAACGGTGATTTTCCATGTAGGGTAATTTATGTCTGATAATTTTTCGGGAATCAGGGCATGAAGATGCCTGAGAAGGAGTTTAACGCCAGAAGGAAGTGAATCGAGAGGATCCACCTCGGTTGTCATGGCTGCCGCCGCCCAAGAGAAGAGAGGGAACGATCGGTGCCCTAAAGAAAGAAAAAAAAAACCTAGAGAAAAGAAGATCTAGGTTTTCTGGCTCTTGATACCATGAAGGAATATTCATTGTATTGATGTGTTAACCTAATAAGGGAATACATGGGAGATATATATAGGAGATATAGGAAGGAGTACTAATCCTAATAGGACTAGGATTAAGGAGTACTAATCCTAATAGGACTAGGATTAGTACGCAGTAAATACTAATATTATTTAATACTATTATTTAATACTATCTGTTATTAGTGTATATAGCTTAAATTCATTTATTTAAATCATTAAGTTTACAAGGGCAGCTTCTGTGCTGAGTGCCAGAACCTTGAATATATCTATTCCTCGTCAAATTCCTCCCTCAATAAGAACTGGAACTTTAGCTTGAACTACATCGACCTCCTAATTTGGGAGATTTCAAGTTAATATTTTTTCAAATTTATAAGATTCAAAACAACACATTTCAGCTTTCAATTGAAAAGAATTTAAAAACGAGCTTGTATTTCATATCTCAAATTTAAGGGAATCGAGTATCGAAGAACAGAAATAGTACCTGGAGTGTAATCTAGCTGCCGAGTTCAATGGTTAGAGACGATAATTCCTGAAACTCCTTTAATTGATTTCATTGCTCCAAAAATATTCAGTGTTTTCCATCAAACACATATATGGAATTTAGAGAGAAATTTTTGGAATCATGTACAATGAGATATGGAGCTGATTAGAGAGTTATTGACTTTAGCTAAGGTTTATGATAAATATTATACCATTTTCACTAGTGAGAATGCGATTTTGCAAGATTCACAACTTGATAACTAACTTTAACCATGCTATTTCCTGCAAATTTCATCATATGATCTTCTCATGTGATATTAAGGAACGCTACACATATATTTAACTTTTAAATTATGTATCTTCCAGAAAAACGAATGATTAAGATTTTCTGCATCGTAAGCTTTTCACAGCATATTTTTTTTTATCAAGCATTGTATTCACTATTTCATGTTTTGCCTTTCAACATAATATATAATTGGTCTAATACTTCTATTTGCTTTTAGTAAAAATCTAGAATATTTACTTACAGAAACAACTTTAGTTGATAGAAGACCTTCAAAGTTCTTCAGTTGAGGCGCAATCATCATCCATTAGGATACAACTCTAGTTGATAGTTTCTGGCTCTTGAATCAAAAGCAAGCTTGACCGCTCCATGACTCATTTATGTTGATACATGAGAGCTATGCAGGTAAAAATTACACGTACCTTTTGATGATAATTACTTGCAATATGTTTTTTTAAAAAAATATTGTTTTCTATTTATGTTTTTTGAAAATGTTTTGTTTTTTAGATATATAAAGATAAATTTTAAAAATGAACAAAAAAATAAGTACCCCATTTCTACAACTAACTAGTAATGGACTGTTTTAACTATTTTATAAAAATAAGTTTTTTAATTTTTTGATTATAATTATTATTTTTTACTATTAGTTTTTTAATTAATTTTAAAAATAATAGTTATAGTTTTTTTATGGTGCACTTTTTTCTTCTCCTATTTAAATAGATATTTCTGCATTCCATTTTGTTGGAGCATTCCCTAAAATCACTGAAAGTGTGATAAATATAAATAGACATTACAATTTTTTTTAAAAAATAATGCAATTTTCAGTTTTCATTTTTTAACCTTAAAAATTGAAATTTGAAGTATTTAAAGATCTTTCATTTTTTTCCTTGTAATAGCCATTACTGTTTTTATAAAAAAAATAGTTCAATTTCATTTTTTCTTTAAAATTTAAATTAGAGGCATTTAAAAATCAACCATTTTTTGCCATTACAGTTTTTTTTAACAAAAGAACTTTTATTTTCCATTTAAAATAGCTATTCTAAAATTCATGTTTTTTTGATTGTATTTTTAGAGCATATTTAAAATGTTTTTTAAAAAATTAAATTTCTTGAATATTTGTGGTGCTGACATGGGACACTTATTACTTCTCCTATTATATATAGATAGATTTTTTTTTAAAAAAACAGTCTATTACTAGTTAGTTGTAGAAATGGGTACTTTTTTTTCATTTATTTTTAAAATTTATCTTTGTATATCTAAAAAACAAAATATTTTCAAAAAACATAAATAGAAAACAATATTTTTTTAAAAAAAATGTATTGCAACGTAATGTTTAAATAGGATTAAAGCATATTTTTTTTAAAATTAAAAAATCTGACATGGCACCTTAGTAGTAGAGAAATAATGTATTCTTTTGTGTCAAGTATATTTTGAGGAAAATAGGCAAAGTTGGGTAATATTGTAGTTCTAAAACAAACATAAGTGATATTCCTAGGTAATATCTTAAACATGAGTAGTATCTAGGGAAATTACTCCATAAAAAAGTAAAAATCAATAGGATACAAATGATTTTGTCATACATGCAATAACAAATTGATGCAGCAAACCAAAACACTCTTCTACATTCTTCAATGCTGTAGTTAGTATTTCCTAAGCATCATAAAAATTCCTACAGCCACCAGAAAAGTCTGTGCATGACGGAAGAAACTGGAATATATGTTCATACAAGGGAAAGCAAAACATATAAAGCAAATCATACCACAAATGAGCCTCAAGCTGTCCTAGAGCACAAGTAGCTCCTAACAAAGTATCCTCCAAATTCATTTTACAAGATAATACTCCAAATTCATGTTACAAGTTGATACAGACAGTGAGTTAGTAAAATAATTACCTTCTCTACATCCTGCAATGCGCATTGATATAACTAGCTTGCCATTTGGATATTCCACTTGTAATGTGGGAATTCACAAAAATGCACATCATTGCCCATACATCAAGACGTCAATATATTGTAGAACTAAGTAATATGTGATGTCTCACAAGACAAATCCTTACCAAAGCAACATCAAAGAATAAACTGATTGGCGTAATATAGCTCCGGTATGGTCGATATTTTATCTCCTGTTTTGGTATAAACTGTGTTGAGTAATCCATAACTATAACACGTTTTTACTAGATTGTATTGGTGCCTGGTTGCGCTATCAACTTATTATATCCTTGTAGCTTTTGGGTTATAAAATCAGTATGAGGGTCTTTGGCGGTTGGATACTTCATATATACTATCATTTCTACGTAATTCATAGTCCATGTAATCTATTTGCGTGTATTTATTGTTAGGATCGAATTCACGCACACACACTAGATGAATGAAGAACACAAGAACTTTCAAGAGAAAGAGATGAGAGATCTAGAGAGAGAAAAGAAAACCCAATATTTCGTGGTAACACCCCGTGAGTAAACTTCCACGGCGGTGAGGTATATTTATATTAATAAATCAGAGTATTTTTGGTTACAGAGAATAAATAGGAAAACCTAAAAATAGAGAATAAATAGGAAAGCCTAAAATAGAGAATAAATAGGAAAACCTAAAATTAATCAGGCTCCACTATCTAACAATTCTCCCACTTGGAGACTGACTCAGTCATCCAAAAAATACATTCTCAAAAAAAATCTCTTCATCATCAACATCTTTACCGCACTGCAACATCTGTAGCAACAACTACAGAAGACCAACCGAGGTTTTACATAACTCAGCTTCCCAACATCAACACATTTCGTCAACATGTCTGCCGGGTTCTTTGCACCCTCTATCTTCTCCAAGCACATATCACTATCCTCCACTGCCCTGCGAGTGAAATGGTATCGCCTTCTGATGTGCTTTGTCTTCGAATGATAGACTGGATTTTTCACCAACTATATGGCACTCTGGCTATCTTAGTAAAGAATCTTCTCGCTCTTCTTCTTGCCCAATTCCTCAAGATAATCTGCCAGCCATATCATCTCTTTCCCAGCTTCAGCTATTGCCACATACTCAGCTTCAGTAGATGAAAGAGAAACACACTTCTGAAGCCTGGACATCCAACTCACTGCTGTTCCACCTATGGTGTAAATGTACCCGGATGTACTCTTGCTCGAGTCAACATCCCCACCAAGATCAGCATCCACAAAACCCTGTAGAGTCACCTTGCCTTTGCCAAAACAAAGTGAAGTACTGGATGTACCTCTCAGATATCTCAGAAGCCACTTCACAGCTTCCCAATGCTCTTTCCCAGGGTTCGCCATGTACCTGCTAACAACTCCCACTGCATGTGCTATATCAGGTCTAGTGCAGACCATAGCATACATCAAACTACCAACTGCTGAAGCATATGGAACAAGTGCCATGTGATCACGCTCCTCGGCAGTCTTGGGTGACTGCTCCTTTGACAATTTAAAGTGATTTGCCAATGGAGTAGTCCTGGGTTTAGCATCATTAACCCTGAATCTGCTCAGCACCTTCTCAATGTACAACTCCTGAGATAGATTTAAAGTGCCAGCAGATCTATCCCGAGAAATCTTCATCCCCAAAATCTGCTTTGCTGGACCCAAATCTTTCATCTCAAACGCTGCAGACAACCTTGTCTTCAGATTGTTAATCTCCCTCATACTAGATCCTGCAATCAACATATCATCCACATACAAGAGTAGAAAGACATATGAATCAGTGTATTTCTTGAAGTAACAACAAGGATCCTTTTCAGCTTTGCAGAATCCACTCTTGGTCATGAAGGAGTCAAACTTCTTGTACCACTGCCTTGGTGCTTGCTTTAGTCCATACAAGCTCCTGGTGAGCTTGCACACCATGTGTTCCTTGCCTGGAACCACAAATCCTTCCGGTTGCTGCATATAGATCTCTTTGTCCAGATCTCCATGTAAAAATGCTGTTTTTACATCCATTTGCTCTAGATGCAAATTCTCCGATGCAACAATACTCAACAGAATTCGAATAGAGGTTAACTTCACAACAGGAGAAAATATTTCAGCATAATCAATACCTTTCCTTTGTGAATATCCTTTAACCACTAAACGAGCCTTGAACCTTCTTTTGCCATCTGGTTCAGTCTTGATTCTGAACACCCACTTGTTCAGCAAAGCTCTCTTCCCTGCAGGTAGCTCAGTCAACACCCATGTGTCGTTCTTCTCAAGTGACCTCATCTCATCATCCATGGCTTGCTCCCACTTGATCGAATCCTCCACCTGTAGGGCCTCATCAAAAGACTCTGGTTCCCCCTCATCAGTCAGCAATAGATAGTGTAATGAAGGTGAATACCTATCTGGTGCCCTGATGGATCTGGATGATCTCCTTAACACCTGCTCAGGTGTAACTTGCTCCACTTCAGATTCTTCAGTAGGAGTTGGTTGAGTATCTGCTTCGACATCTCTGGGGTTACTCTTCTCCAACTCAACCTCAACTCCCACTTGCTTTGTAATCTCTAGAACCTTCTGCTCTCTGTCCTTGTACAGGACAGACTCATCAAATGTCACGTCACAATGTCTCAGGATCTTTCTGTTCTTGTCATCCCAAAATCTGTAACCAAACAAATCAGAACCATAGCCTATGAAGTAACACTTCACAGCCTTGGCATCAAGCTTGTCTCTCTTTTCTGGATCAACATGAACATAAGCAGTGCAACCAAAAGTCCTCAAGTGTGAGTACTTGAGTTCTTTTCCTGTCCACACCTCCTCTGGAATCTTGAACCCTAAAGGAACTGATGGTCCCCTATTGATCAAGTATGCAGCTGTGCTCACAGCATCCGCCCAAAGTGTTTTGGGCAGCCCACAGTGTATCCTCATACTCCTTGCACGCTCATTCAATGTTCTGTTCATCCTCTCAGCAATTCCATTCTGCCTTGCCTTACCACGAACTGTTCTCATCAATCTAATTCCCTCAGCTGCACAGAATGCCTTAAACTCTGATTTGTCATACTCTCCTCCATTGTCAGACCTTAGGCATTTTACTTTCAAACCGGTCTGATTCTCAACTTCAGCTTTCCACTTCTTGAATGTTGCAAACACATCTGACTTATGCTTCAAGAAGTAAACCCATACCTTCCTGCTGAAATCATCAATGAAGGTAACATAGAATCTGGATCCTCCAAGTGATGATACTGGAGATGGTCCCCAAACATCTGTATGGACCATTTCCAACCGCACTTTCTTTGGCTCTCTAGGAGTCTTTGTGAAGCTTACTCTTTTCTGTTTGCCCATAACACAGCTCTCGCAAAGACCCATATCAACAGACTTCAGACCCTCTAATGCTCCTTTTGCAACCAGCATCTTCATTCCTTTAGTACTCATGTGTCCAAGTCTGTTGTGCCACAGACATGAACCGGAAGCACCTTCAGCAACAGCGGCCATGTTTATACACCCTGAAGTGGTGTACAAGGTTCCAGATTTGGTGCCACGAGCTACTACCATAGCACCTTTCAGAATCTTCCACGAACCTTTCCCAAACTCTTCTGCATATCCCGTGCTATCCAACTGACCAACAGAGATAAGATTTTTCTTGATCCCAGGAATATATCTGACATCCTCCAATGTCCACTGGTTTCCCGAGGTGGTCTTTATGCAAACATCCCCCTTTCCTTCAATCTCTAAGGCTTTATTGTCAGCAAGATATACTTTTCCAAAATTTCCAGATTTGAAATTTTGGAACAACTCCTTGCTTGGAGACGAATGGAAAGATGCACCAGAATCCAAAATCCATGATTCAACCGGGCTGTTCACACTAAGGATTAGAGCATCCCCAATGTCCTCTGCTGAATTTACAGAATCATTGTCATCTCCAAATTTTTGATTCTGTTTCTTCTTTGTCTTTGTACAGTTCGTCCAAAATTGCCCTTTTTCTCCACAGTTCCAACAAGTCACGTTTGATCTGTTCAGGGATTTTCCTCGATTCTTTGATTTTGATCGACCATGTTGATTTTGGCCTTTCGTCTTACTTCTCCCCCTTCGGTCAATGCTGAGAGCACTGCCCGATGAATCTCCCACTTCTCGTTTGCGAATACTTTCGCTAAGAACAACGTCACAGATTTCATCAAACTTCAGTTTCTCAGATCCACGGGAACTGCTTATCGCAGCAACAACAGTATCCCAAGACTCGGGCAGAGATGAAATCAAAATCAACGCCTTAATTTCATCTTCGAAATTAATATCCACAGAATTGAGTTGACTCACAATCATATTGAACTCGTTTATATGATCAGAAACGGATCCAGTTTCACACATCTATAAATTGAACAATCTACGCATCAAATATACCTTGTTCATTGCCGATGGTTTTTCATACATGTTTGACAGTGCCTTCAACAGACCGGACGTAGTGTTCTCCTTCACGATGTTAAACACCACGTTTCTTGACAAAGTCAAACGGATCAACCCTAGAGCCTGGCGATCCTTGAGTTTCCACCTCTCCTCCTTCATGGATTCCGGCTTCACCCCGGTCAACGGTTCGTGAAGATCTTTCTGGTACAGATAATCTTCGATCTGCATCTTCCAGAAACTGAAATCGGATCCATCAAACTTCTCGATTCCAAGTTTTGAACTATCCATCTTCAGTGATCGTGTTGAATCTCCACAAGCTCTGATACCAGTTGTTAGGATCGAATTCACGCACACACACTAGATGAATGAAGAACACAAGAACTTTCAAGAGAAAGAGATGAGAGATCTAGAGAGAGAAAGAGAAAACTCAATATTTCGTGGTAACACCCCGTGAGTAAACTTCCACGGCGGTGAGGTATATTTATATTAATAAATCAGAGTATTTTTGGTTACAGAGAATAAATAGGAAAACCTAAAATAGAGAATAAATAGGAAAGCCTAAAATAGAAAATAAATAGGAAAACCTAAAATTAATCAGGCTCCACTATCTAACATTTGTCATTGTCTATAATTACTTCTCCAATTTGTTTTCCTTTTGGATTTTTAGGTAACTTACAATCTCTAGCTAAATGTCCTATCTTTCCGCAGTTGTAACAAGTACATTCTGATAGTTTCCTCTTTGGTCTATATGGTCTTTTTATTTTATAATTATTTTTTACATAATATCTTTGTCTTGGTTTTTTGTATTTATATCTTGTTTTGGTTTTTCTATAATTTTTGTGTCGTTTACGTTTTTGTTTTTTATAATATTTATTTGTACAACCAAACTGTGGAGCTGTTTTATCGTTACAACATGCTAGATTTTTAATTAGTACTTTCTCCATTTTTATTTTTTCTTTCTGGTTTTCACATAATTATACAAACCATTGATGTAGAAATTTTATTCTAGCTCCTAAAGTATCTGTTAATCCTTCATTCTTCCAATCTTTAATTATTTTTGTACTAAATGGTTCTTGTAGTTTTGTAAAATATTGTTGTCTTATTTCATTTGCTTCATTTATATCATATCTTGCTTTATAATAATATTCTTTAACTGCACATGTGTATTCTTCTATATAGCCCATTTTACATATAGCTAATTTTGTCATAAGTTGTCTATTTATTATTTTTTCTCTATTTTGATCTTTTATTTCTGTAGTCATGCCTCCAAATTCATTTCGTATTGCTAATTCATATTTATCTAGTATATCTATATTTGTTGTTGATGGAGACCCATCTATTTTCTTATCACTCCTAAGTGTTTCTAGACTTTCTGGGGGTAAATTTCCTATCCATAATTTTGTTGTTCCAACAAATGTTCTTTCTATATATCCTGGCATTTCTTTTGTTGTTATTTTGTTATCAATTAGTTGTTTAGATATATTTCCTACCCATATTAAGATTGCTTTATTTATATCTATCACACAATCTAGATCTAAAAAGTTAATATTGTTCAGTTATTTGTTTAGGAGTCCATTTTTTATTATTTAATCTACTATTCCATATTGCATTTGTTCTATCTGATCGTTCATAATTATCTGTATAATAAGTTGGTGCTGTCCATCTGGAACTACTCCTAGGACTATTATCTGGGGTTTTAACTCTTGATGTGCTAGGTTGATTTATATCTCCTGTATTTATTTTTCTAGTGTCGTCCACTTGGCCAAAATAGTAAGTTTTCTCTTGTATAAAAAGAGGGTTTCCCCTCATAATAGAACAAGTCCTTAAAAGCAACTATCTCTTCTTTTTAATTCCGCTTCCACCCCTAAATTGGTATCAGAGCTAGCTAACAAAAATCAAATCTATGGAAAACAAATCAGAGATGACAAACCTACAGAAACAGGTATACTCATTTACATTTATGAGTAGCTAAACTGTTTTATTCCTAATAATCTCTTGTTAATTATAATTGATTATCATGTTTTAATAACGTTATAATAACCATCTTTAGAAAGTTTGCTACGGAAATATTCTGGGAGTAAGTATGCCCAGACTATGCCATCTTAAAGTTGAAACTAGAAGGCAAGGAGGCCGATTAGGGAGTAAACAGAGTTATGGTAACCGATCAAAGAAGAGAATCATAGTAGTGACCAGACGAGATGATTATTAAATCATTATTATTACATAATAAATAAGTATAATCTATTAAGAGGTTAGAAGCAATAAATTTTTTTAGCAAAAACATGTTAAAATGAATCCTTATTTACTAGAAGATGATGTTAATTACAAGATATTAATACTCTATATATTGAAAGGTCTTAATACTAATATAAAAAGAACAATTAATGAAAAGTTATTGACATACGAAATAATCGAAGAAACAACCCAGGGTTGGGCAGAATTAATTATGCCAGATGATTTTGACATAGATTTATATGATGATCTAGAATTATCCATAGATCAATGATAGATTATTTATATTTAAAATTCCGGAAGGAAACTAAAGAAGAAATAGAACTACTTGAAAAATTACTAATTGAAAATTTATACAAATATTTGAGAACCAGAGAAAAAAAATATTTAGAATATATTGCAAACAACGCCAATGAAATACAACGATTAGATCTAATTAAAAAGGAATATTACGAAAAAATATTTTATTCTTAAAACCATGAAGAATAATCCAACATCAAATAAAGTAACTACCATAACAAAAACTAAGATAGAAAGAAAAGTACGAAAAACACAGAAAAAGTTAAAAATCTTATACATAGAATATGAACTATTACAACTTACTAAAACAAATACTAGCAAAACAAACCTTTTTTGATAAATATCTAAAACATAACATAAATATGTTTGTTATCTGAAAAAACAATATGAACAAAGGAATATATAAGCAACAACTGATAGAGAAAATAATTGAAGAAAGACAAGAGTAAAAATATAGAAAAGAAAGAGTAAAAGAAAATATGTTAGCAGGAGTATGTAATAAATCAATATTATCACAAAGAAGAGTTATATTTATGCTAGAAATACAAATAAATTTCCTAGAATATAAATTACAACATGATATAAGTTACAACATGAATCATAATGAATAAAGAAGAATTTGCATTAGACGAAAAAACATATGAAAATCAAGACGAATTAGTAATAAAAATAATATTTTCAAATTTAGGAAGACGATATAAAAAAATATGAAATAACTTGTATTTAATGTTAGAAAAGGAAACAACAAAATTAGAAGATAGTTTAACAGCTATGGTAAGAATAACAAAGGAAAACGAAGAAATAGATAAATCAAAAGAGATTGAAAAAATAAAAACACAAGCAAAGTAGGAAGTACAACATCTAGAAGAACTAAAAAATACAAAAATAAGTGAATTAGAAAAAGAATTAGCTAAGCTAAAATTATTATATGAAACCAAACAAAAAGAAAAACAGATAGAAAAATATAAAGAACTTGAATTGACTAATGAAATAAATAAGATGAAACAAAAATTAAATGAAAATCTTGAAATAGACGAAATAGGCGAAATAAATGAATCAGATACAATAAACGATCAAAAATAAGAAATAAGTGACATAAGCGAAACATACACAGAAATTCTAGAACAAGTAAATAAGCCGAAAAAATTAGAAATAAATACAGGAGATATAAATCAACCTAGCACATCAAGAGTTAAAACCCCAAATAATAGTCCTAGGAGTAGTCCCCGATGGACAGCACCAACTTATTATACAGATAATTATGAACGATCAGATAGAGCAAATGAAATATGGAATAGTAGATTAAATAATAAAAAATGGACGCCTAAACCAATAACTGAACAATATAACTTTTTAGATCT
Organism: Solanum pennellii; assembly: GCF_001406875.1. Taxonomy (NCBI): domain Eukaryota; kingdom Viridiplantae; phylum Streptophyta; class Magnoliopsida; order Solanales; family Solanaceae; genus Solanum; species Solanum pennellii. The sequence continues at coordinate 19,683,553 of NC_028639.1, forward strand.
AGATTGTGTCATAGATATAAATAAAGCAATCTTACTATGGGTAGGAAATATATCTAAACAACTAATTGATAACAAAATAACAACAAAAGAAACACCAGGATATATAGAAAGAACATTTGTTTGAACAACGAAATTATGGATAGGAAATTTACCCCCAGAAAGTCTAGAAACAATTAGGAGTGATAAGAAAATAGATGGATCTCCATCAACAACAAATATAGATATACTAGATAAATATGAATTAGCAATACGAAATGAATTTGGAGGCATGACTACAGAAATAAAAGAACAAAATAAAGAAAAAATAATAAATAGACAACTTATGACAAAATTAGCTATATGTAAAATATGCTATATAGAAGAATACACATGTGCATTTAAAAAATATTATTATAAAGCAAGATATAACATAAATGAAGCAAAAGAAATAAGACAACAATATTTCACAAAATTAACAGAACCATTTAGTACAAAATAATTAAAGATTCGAACAATGAAGGATTAACAGATACTTTAGGAGCTAGAATAAAATTTCTACATCAATGGTTTGTACAATTATGTGAAAACCAGAAAGAAAAAATAAAAATAGAGAAAGTACTAATTAAAACTCTAGCATGTTGTAAAGATAAAACAGCACCACAGTTTGGTTGTATAAATAAATATTATAAAAAACAAAGACCTAAACGACACAAAAATTATAGAAAAACCAAAACTAGATATAAATACAAAAAACCAAGACAAAGATATTATGTAAAAAATTATAAAATAAAAAGACCATATAGACCAAAGAGGAAACTATCAGAATGTACTTGTTACAAGTGCGGAAAGATAGGACATTTAGCTAGAGATTAAATCCAAAAGGAAAAGAAATTGCAGAAGTAATTATAGACAATGACAAATACACGCAAATAGATTACATAGGCTATGAATTTAGTGAAAATGATAGTATATATGAAGTATATGATATAGAAACTGAATTAGAAAATGAAGAAACAAATATTGATCTAGATAATGACGAAGAAATCTATGTCTGAGGATGACATGAAAATAATATCCAAACAAGAGTACCAAAATGAAGAATTATCAGAACAAAAAATTATATTTGATAATACAATCTTTGAACAAATAAAAGGAAAAGAATTAGATTTAAGTGTTGAAAAAGTATTTGAAATACCAACCTTAAGAAATTGGTTCAAAAGACAAAAAGACGAATACTATGTAGTTAGCCAGAAATAACACATCATAGATTGTAAATATACAAAAGGAAAGGCGCAAATACCTATACTAAATAAGAGCATAATAAATAAAGAAATAAAAGAAATAAAAGCTAAAACACCCATAAAATACGTACATCTAGGAGGAACAGAAATATTGATAAAAGCTTGTTTTAGAGAAGGAATAGATACACCTATAGAAATATATTTAGCAGATGATAGAATTATATACCCTATAGAAAAAAGCGTAATTATTGCAGTAAAAGGAAACTTAATATACCAAGAATTTAAATTATAATAAGTGCCAACTACTCAGTACCATTAATAGATAGGAATATAGATAAATCATTAGTTCTATATTGGAAAATGTCTGAAATAGAACTAGCACCAGGAAGTAAAATATTTACAGCAAGATGTAAAAACCTATATATACTAACAACAAAACCTAATGTAACGGCAAGAAATAATATTGATAAAATAAAAATAGAAAATCCTTTTGAAAGAATAATTACTATAATAGACAACAAGGACTATAGCTATAAAAAAATTGACATAGAAGAAGATTTAGAAATTGTAAAAGAAAGATTGAGTACTTCAAATGTACCGAATACATTAACAAGAACTACCTCATCAAGAATGAGCACATCTAAAAGAAACTATGAAATTTCGCAAAATTCATTAAATACAGAAGAAATAACACCATACCACTATTTTGTAACAGGAATAATAGACAAGAGAAGATATAAAATTTTAATAAAAACAGGACAAGAAGAGAATTATATAACGAGAGAATTAGTGTTAGAAACAGAAACTATAAAAACAGGACACTTATGCCCCGGATTGCCTAGTGAGATTGTAACCACAAACGAAGAAATAACAGAAAAAGAAATAATTATAGGAGGAATACCTTTAGTAATACCATTTAAAATCTACCAAGGAAGCCAGAACATTACCCTAGGGATAAAATGGTTAGAAAAAGTTAAACCATACAATATAGAGAATGAACAATTAACAATAACTTATCAAAATAAGAAAATAATTATCAAATGAACAAAATGAATAATGAAAATATATATACTTGCAAAAATTATTGTAGAAGGATACCACAATAGATATTATACCCCCATGATAGATACATGAGCAGAAGCAAATATATGTAAATTTAACTGTTTACCAGAAGATAAATGGGAAAAATTAAAAACACCTATGGTAGTGACAGAATTTAATAATGAAGGCAGTATGATTACATATAAAACAAAAAATATAAAAATACAAATATGGGATAAAATACTAACAATAGAATAAATGTACAATTTTGAATTTCCAACAAAAGATATGTTATTAGGAATGCCATTTTTAGAATGATTTTACCCACATATTATAACAAAAACACATTGGTGGTTTACTACACCATGCGGAAATAAAATAAGAGCAAAAACAGTAAATAACAAGCAACGTAAACCCACAGAATGGATAAAAGGAAGTGAAAAAATAAACCAGGAAATAGAAAATATAAGTAAAAATCAAATAACACAATTAGAAATTATCATATTTACAATAGATAAAGTTAAAATAATTAACGAACAACTAGAATTATTATATAGTGAAAATCCATTACAAGGATGGGAAAAGCATAAGATGAAAGTAAAAATTGAATTAATAGATGAAAATAGTATAATAACACAAAAACCATTAAAATATAATTTTGATGATTTAAAATAATTTAAAATGCATATAAGATGAACTATTGAAGAATAATTATATACAAGAAAGCAATAGTAAACATACAAGTCCAGCATTTATAGTTAATAAACATAGTGAACAAAAACGAGGTAAAAGTAGAATGGTCATAGATTATCGCAAACTGAATACTAAAACTAAAACATATAATTACCCAATACCAAATAAGATACTAAAAATAAGACAGATACAAGGATATAATTATTTCAGTAAATTTGATTGTAAATCAGGATTTTATCACTTGAAACTAGAAGAAGAATCTAAACAACTAACAACATTTACTGTACAACAAGTATTTTATGAATGGAATGTTCTACCATTTGGATATAAAAATGCACCAGGAAGATACCAGCATTTTATGGACAAATATTTTAATCAATTAGAAAATTGTATTGTCTATATAGATGATATATTATTATACTAAAAAACACAAGATCAACATATCAGGTTACTAGAAAAATTTATACACATAATTAAACATTCTGGTATAAGCCTAAGTAAAAAGAAAGTAGAAATTATGAAACCTCAGATAAAATTTCTAGGAATACAAATAGATAAAAATGGGATAAAGATGCAAACCCACACAGTACAAAAAATAATTACCCTTGATGAAAATATAGATACAAAGAAGAAATTACAATCCTTCTTAGGATTAGTAAACCAAGTAAGGGAATACATACCAAAATTAGCAGATCATTTAAAACCATTAAACAAAAAACTTAAGAAAGATGTTGAATATTATTTTTACAATAAAGATAAAGAACATATAAGACATATTAAAAACTTATGTAAAAAACTACCAAAACTATATTTTCCCAATGAAAACAAATTATTTACTTATATTGTTGAAACAGATTCGAGAAATCACAGTTATGGAGGAGTCTTAAAATATAAATATGACAACGAAAAAATAGAACACCATTGCAGATATCACTCAGGATCCTATACAGAAGCACAATTAAAATGGGAAATAAATAGAAAAGAACTATTTGGATTGTATAAATGTTTATTAGCTTTTGAACCATATATTGCTTATAACAAATTTATTGTAAGAACAGATAATACGCATGTAAAATGGTGGATAACGCGAAAAATACCAGACTCAGTGACAACAAAGGAAATAAGAAGGCTTGTATTAAATATACAAAATTTTACTTTTACAATTGAGGTAATAAAAACTGACGAAAATGTTATTGCAGACTACCTATCAAGACAAAAGAACCCAAACTGAGCCAGAAAAAGATAGAATGGAAGAAATACTCAAAGCCATTACTACACTTTCTACAAAAGTGGATAGTATGGATAAAGAGTTACAAAAGATGAAAAATATAAGTCAGCAGCATGACTATAAAAATGCAGAGCTATGTCGATCGGAAGACAGAAAAATTCCAGAGCTACAAGGAGACGTTGGAAAACTCCATAAAACCCATGACAATGTTTGTTTAAATGCAGCTACAACCAGCACATCTACAACAAAAGGAGTTAGTGGAATAAGATATACGAATTCAAATATGAAATTTTTTTTTGATATACCAGTTATTCCAAAAAACCAAAAAGACCCATTATATATGCCACCACAAACAACTACTTACTCGGAAAGTTTAAACCAAGATAAAAATGCCTACAACCACATAACCCGCTCATATATTGAAAACCTTTATAAAATCCAAAATTATTTAAACTCAACACCAAGATCTCAAACTGCCAAAGACCCTCATACTGATTTTATAACCCAAAAGCTACAAGGATATAATAAGTTGATAGCGCAACCAGGCACCAATGCAAATCTAGTAAAAACGTGTTATAGTTACGGATTACTCAACACAATTTATACTCAAACAGGAGATGAAATATCGACCATACCGGAGCTATACAAAGCCTTTATGAACTATAAAAGAATTACTAAAGGAACATTATTTTATATAAAGTTTTATTCAGCACCAGCAGAGATATTATTTGATGAGATAAAGCCAATTATACAAGTTATAAAGATTGGTTTGACCAGAGATATGATAATTCCGGAAGATATCGGGACACAGCAAGAAACACAAAGAATTGAGATACAAGAATTCTACGCCAACAAGAGAGTTATTGGACTCGCAACTATTCTAAATGAACTAACTAACAATTATTTAAACGAAAATTCAGTATGGAGCTATTATGTACGGGAACAAGTTATGATATATTCAAATTCTAGGGAAATTAGAGAACAAGATATGGAGGAGATACGCCAATGGATACTCAGTTTACTCAAGCCGGAGCAAAAATCAACAACAAGAGAATTAAGGAAAGAGTTTATTTCGAATGAATTATTAACCAGATATTGCAAAATTATTGGACAAAAATACCCCGACCATATATGTTCAAAATGTCAGGGAGAAGATAATGTCATACCAGATGTCCAAATCGAATAAAGATACGTGGAAAGCAGAAAAAGAAGGACATAGAGACGTGGACAGCTGCAACAAAGAAGATAAGGAGAAGAAAAGAAAGAAAGAAAAAGTTATGAACAGAAAAGGTCGTTCATGAAAGGTCATATGTGAATAGTAAGAGTCATATGTGAATAGTAAGAGTCATATGTAAATAGTAAGAGTCATTATGTAAAATTTTTTGTTTTTTAGTGTCGGCCACTTGGCCAAAATAGTAAGTTTTCTCTTGTATAAAAAGAGGGTTTCCCCTCATAATAAAAAATTCAGACTTTTAAAGGTAGAAATTACCTCATAAACTCTATTCCAATAAAAACCGTTTTGATCTGATGAAGATTTAGGAAATAATCGTCATTGATCTGTCCCTAGTGAACAACGACTAAATCGTAAGGGCGAACATTGTGAAAATCATGAATGGATCTAAAAGATCTTCCATATCAAAATGGAATTTTCGAGTCTCAAGAGGTAGAGAAAAATTAGAGAAGTATTTTTAAATCATTCTTCAACTTGTTTTGTGAAAAATTATTGCTTTGTGTTAGATATGTGTTAATTTGGCTGAAACTCCATACTTACAAAGAGTTGAAGATTTTCTGATTTAGGGCAAAGAAAATCTCTTTTGAGAGACTTGGAGAGTTATTTTTTTAATTGTTTATGAAATTTCTTTTTGGAAAAATAAAAATGGGAGGGAGAGTCAAATTTTTTGGAGGGAATATAATATTTTAGTAAAAACTTTGATGTCACACTCGGTAAGTGTTGTTTTTCAATTATAAAAATCACACACATTAAAAGTGTAATTATATATATATATA